>NC_052359.1:39389462-39601899 GCF_009727055.1 Benincasa hispida
ATAAGAAAGACCCAAATACATTTTTTTTTTCTTTTTATAAGTTTAGAGACTAAACAAAAGATGAAATTCGAACTACGAATAATATATAAATATAAATATATTTATATGTGTTCGTAGATTAGTGATGTGAACAGTGAAAAAAAGAGTATGTATATATAGGTTTAAACTTATAAGCAAAATTATACTGAATTTTAAGTTGACAATATTATATATATCATTTATAAAAATATTAAGAAATTTATTGTCATATAACTTATGTCAAGTAGGTCCTTCAACTTTAACAAACTATTTAGTAGGTCCGTCAACTTTATAAAGTTTTCATCAAATCCTTAAACTTTTGATTTTATGTTTAATAAGTCTTTAAATTTATAGTCTTGTGTCTAGTAATTCTTTGACATATTCAATGTTTTCTAAAAATTCATAAACTCATCGGACACAAACTTGAAGGTTTAAGCAATAATGTCTAAATTAATTAGTTTTTCTTTTTAATCTTTTATAAATAAAATAAGAATTAAGTTTATAAGCACTTGATTCCTTTGTTTTATGATCCACTTTTTTAAGAGTGTTTTAAGCGACTAACCAAGTGAAAAAAATTAAAATTATATGTTTACTTTTAAGTGAATAAGGATTCAAATGTTTCTTTAAAGAAACATGAAATTTATTGGAAGAATTTGTGCGAAAAAAGTATAATTTTCATAAACATAAAACTAAAGATAAATGATTGTCAAATGAAATCTTAAGGGTCACTTGGTTTAAAGTTAAAAGTTGCTTGAGAATAAAGATACCTAAAAATAAGATGCTGAAAATAAGATGTCTGAGAATCAAAGATAACTATAATGATTGTACATAAAAAAAATGCTATCAGAATATTATGAACAAAAATTATGTTTGTATTTCATTCATGAAATTAAACATGGCCATCTTATATAATTTCAATAGATTAATTAACTAAACAATAAATATCATTCAATATATTGATAAAAATTAATTAATTAAGAACCAATAATAATTTAAATTATAAATATTTAAAAAGCGATAATTTATAATTAAAACTAACAAATTAAAATATTTAATGAATGTATATTAATTATTATTTAATGCTTAATCATTTTATAATTAATTTAGTTCAATATTAGTATTTTTAAGGGTTGTTTTCAAATATAGGAAAATGAACCAAAATATTTAAAATATAACAAAATTTCACTATCTATCTGCGATAGACCAAGATAGACTGTGATAGACACAGATGGTAGGCTATCGCGGTCTATATAGATTATGATATTTTACTATTATTTATAAATATTTTCAGCAGTTTTATCATTTAAAATAATTTTCATAATCTTAATTTTAATTAAATAATATAAAAAAATATTTTAATAAACAATATTTTATATAAAAAGTGAAAAAATGAGATAAAAACATGATATGTTAATAATAAATAAAGTAATAAAAATTAAGCACAATAAACAATTAACTTACTATAAATAATCAATAATGGTTATATGTTCATATGAATAATCAAATTAAAATTAATCTCAATAGATAATTGTTCGATATAAAAAACAATAAGTAATCCATTATTATTATTATTAAAAGAATGAATTATTTTAATAACTAAATTTAACTAATCAAAATTTATTGATTAAATATATTTAAGATATTATTAATTAATTAATTAATTTATTTATGTAATTACGTAATTACATTCATTTAATAAATTCTTATCATGAAAATAAGTTAAAGTAAATATTATACTAGAATAATATTATTGCTTTATTAAAACAAATATTTATATTACTTTTGTTAAATGAATACTAATTAATTAATTAATTATATTCAAAATAAAATTATATAAAAATGAAAAAATAAGAAAAGAGAAAAAAAAAATCCGCAGTTTTGAAAGGAAAAAAAAAACCCTTATCGGTGGTAAATGAGGATGCTTGAGAATGACTCATTACCAAGGCATAGTGTTAAAAACTATGAAACAAACATGAATTTTAGATGCATGTGTCAATTCCCATGTAGAAAAACTTCCAACCAACGATCCTTTAATATTCTATTAGACATATTTCAATTTTATGACACTAGATTTGTTAATTCTTAAACATAAAAACTTAATATATTAGATACAAAATTGAAAGTGTAGGACATATTTGACGTTTTTAAAGTTTATAGACATATTTTTACGTTTCTAAAATTTTGGGACATTAAAAAAAAAAAAAGTTTAGAAAGACTAAACTAAAAATTAAACTGTTAAAGTAAACTTAATTTAATGATAATTAATATTACATTCCTCTCTACATGTGAGAGGTTGAATGTCTAAATTGAACCAAGTAATTAAGTTAAAGTACCTTTATTCCAAGAGAAATCATTGAGTTTCAATTGCCCATTGCTTTGAACAAGGAAGGGACCCAACTCTTGCGCAGCTCCATAAGCTATGGACGAGCAGCCAGGTCCTGATGTCAATAATATCAACATTATTAAATAAATATATTTATAAAAAATTATTTTAAAACTAATAGTAAAATATCATTTTCTATCTATAATAGATCCCGATAGACTTCTATCTATGTCTATCATCACACAGATAGACACAAATAATAGTTTATAGCGGTCTATCGCAGATAGACGGTAAAATTTAATTATATTTATAAATATTTTAGTTTATTTTTCTATATTTTAAAATAATCCTAAATTTTTATATTTATTAAATCTATAAATACTAATTTGGTCTCACTAATTAATATTTATTTTAAATCTTTATATTTTTAAAAATTTTTATTCATTTTTTGATAAGTTTGGGATTTTTGTCCATATATATATACCACAAAATATAAAGAGTAAGGAGTGAACATCCACAACGTATCCAATATCAATAACTACATATTTTTGAGCAACATCAATTGTAGGATTTGATTTTACTATACACTTGTTTGTTTAGGAAAATTTAATTTTCAAATGGGTGGAGGATTTCCTTTGCCCAAAATTGATTTATAGATGGTTGGGTTATTTTATAGAAAAACATAATAATACTGTAAAATATAATATTTTCATCTCTCTATTATTGATTTCATTTTATTTTAGTCCACGTAACTATTAAATATTTAATTTAATCTATATAATTTTTAAAAATCTTTTAAAAATTAATGTTGCTGTTAATTTATTCTTTTATTCTTTTTTCTAAAATAAGTTTGAGTCTTTATTTATCTTTTTAATCCAATAATATTAGAAATATATTCTCATGGATCTTTTAACTCAAAAATTTTTATTATATTGTTTTTAATAAATTTCCATAAAAATTTAATTCTAAAAGGAACTAAATTCAAGGAAAATATTTGAAGCACAATGATTAAATTTAGGAACAATTTAAAAAATATAAATATTTAAAGAAAAATGTAAAAGCAAAATCCAAAGTACGCTATCCAGCAAAAATTATTTTAATATTAAGAATTATATAAATGAGAAAAATTATTTGGACCAACTTTTTTTATAATTTATAAAAGGAAACACTTTTTCTTAATAATAAATAAAATCCCAATGTTTAATAAAAAAAACAGAGAAATGCACCTTTATTTTTAAAAAAAAAAAAATTATGTTTCATTTTAATTAAGTTTATTTCTTGTATCTGTTTTCTTTTTTTTTTTTTTTTTTTTTTTTTTTGAGGAATATCTTTGTCCTTTTTTAATTACGCGAGCATGAGAAATTGGACTCGAGATGGTAGTAATTCTTCCCAGAATTCGACTTAATAAAGAGTCCTTTTTAACTAATTGAATTATAATATAATATTTAGTGATTAATTAAAATACTTTAAATATATTATTTAATCTAAAACTTTTCCCTTCCCACACCAAATTTAATCTCTTATCCCACTGGCTCCTTTTTCTTTTAAAAATTTACATAAGGTCATTGTTATTTTGTCTCTCAATTTTAGATGGTTCATATTGGACTTTTGAAAAAAAAAATATTTTTTTTTTATAAAAAAATATTTTTTATTTAAATTATTCTTGAACAAAAACTTATTCAAAATAAAAAACTTTCTAAATTCTTCCAAATTGAATTTATTTAAATTTTCTTAAAATATAATACTTGAAATATATTCTAAACACACCCTTAATGGAGTATTAAACAAAAATGAAAGTTATATTTTTTAAAATCAGATACCATAATCAATATTTGTAATTTGAAATCTTTAGTTTTCATAGTATCATATAAAGTAACTGAATTTGGTTTTGTTCCTCTAATTTTCTCAATTGTTACTCTAATACATTGAAATTTTATAAACAAAAGGTCTTTATTCGGTATATATTACCCTTATCTTTTTATGAGTGAAATAATTAATAATAAAAGGGGTTAAATACTTCTATGAATTTTGGTCTCTATTTTTTCTTTCGTTCAATTTGATACATATATTTTGACAATATTTATTTTAGGTCTTTATAGTTTTAAAGATGACAATTTTGGTCCTTTTTTTATTTATATCGCATTATTATGAAACTAAAATGGTTTTTTATTTTTTATTTTAAAGACCAAAATTAACCAAAATTAAAGATAGAAGAATCAAAATGTAACAAACTATAAGACAAAAAAAAATTTTAAAAAATGAAAATACAAAGATAGAAATAAATAAAATTTAAAAATACATAAACTAAACTAGTACACAAGATTTTGTAAAAGAAAAAAAAACCAACAAAAGAGGACAAAAAATAACGATAACGACAGAAAGAAGAAAATGGAAAAGGAAAAAAAAAAGTACCACTGATCTTTTCTTTTCTTTTCTTTTTTCTTTTTATTATTATTATTTTTTGAATGAAAAATGAAAGTAAAAAGGGAAGGGGAAAAAAAAGGAAAATCGTGAACCACGGAGATGAATAAAAAGGAGGGTGGGTCCCAGGTCCAGGGATAGGAATGGAAAATTAGAAATATAAAGGGGCCGTTAGTTAACGGCGAAAGAGAATATTGTCTCTTGTTTCCATAAAGTTGGATTTTTATATGACCACTACTGACACTTCTTTTAAGAACAGAAGTCCGTTAATTGACAGACACGTGACTTTTCGCCCTGCTCCACCCTCGTGCGCACGTCTTCTCTTGTTTTTAGTCTTCAAGGACATTTTCGTCGTTTTCTTCTATTTTCAATTATTTTAGGATTTTATAATTTTAAAATTATACATAAAAATTCTACTGGTTTTATTAAATTTGAATATAATTGTAGTTTAAATCCATGCTGTTTTTAGGGGGAAAAAAATCCATGTACTAGGAAACTTTGATTTGTGTAACTTAGGCCGGTTGGTTTTAAAAATTAAGTCTATGAACACTATTTTCACCTTCAATTTTCTATCTTTATTATCTACTTTTCATAATGGTTTAAAAAATCAAGCCAATTTTTTAGAACTAAAAAATGTAGCTTTCAAAAAGTTCGTTTTATTTTTGGAATTTGGTTAAGATTTCAATCAAAATGCACATCGTTGTAAGAATTGTTGATGAAATAAGCTTAATTTTCAAAATAAAAACAAAAAACAAAAGATCAAACGGTTATCAAACAGAACCCTAAATTTTTTTTTTCTTTTGATTTTTTTATGGGTAGTGTAATCTTAAAAAAAAAAAAAAAAAGAAAAAGAGATCTATCTAAATAAGTATAACTTAGCAATAATTTATATGTTTTTCTAAAGTTGGAGAGTTAAATTTCTATACTTTACTTGAAGTTCTCCAAATAAACAAAATAGAGATTTGAACCTATTCTCACCAAAGAGGTAATGTTTTTAATGATGTTGTTTTGAGGGTTTTTTTTTTTTTTTTTCATTTTTAAAAATAACATAAGTGTTTTGAGATTCGTCAGGTTTATTTCATTTCATATTTTTCAAAAAAAATGTTCTCAAAATTGTATAGAAATTTTGGAAAGAACAAAATCAGGTTTCTTGCTTCTTGTTATTATTTTCAAGTTCAATTTTTTCTGGTATATATATTAAAGTAATTTTATCATTTTTTTAGTTCTAAAATGCATGATGAATATCTAAAATTAAATATAACATAAAAGTTTTTATATTTAATTTCAAAAAACATTTTCACGTACATTCTTACTTAGAAATGGTTATTGAACCTATGTTTTTTTCCAATAAAAATGAAAGAAACAAGAGCTCATTATCAAATACAGTGCCATCTTTTATTATTAAAAGAAAAAAAGACAAAAAAAAAAAAAAAAAACGAAACCATTATCAAACAAACTCTTACATTTTTATATTTCATTTTTATATCTAAATAATAGGAATTTAGATTTATAAAATTGACAAATAACTTGAAGGATAAGATTTAAAAATGATAATTCTTGAGATTAATTGCTCTAATGGCCTAAGAAAGTAGGCATGGCACAACTAACAACATGCTACCATAGAGTGGATTCGGAAGTTGATTATTGTTGGACCAAACATAATTATTACAAGACAATAGGTAATAAATATATACATAATTTTTTCTTTATAGTATTCTTTTAAGGTTAGCTTGTTAGGGGGAAAAGAGAATATCATGGTTGTTATAATTAATTTAATTGCAATTGTAAATATCATTCAATTTTAAAATTTATTTAAAATTTAGAGTTACATAAGGGTAGAAAACTATATAATCACACTATTTTTTTTTTTTTTTTTTTTGAGTACACACTAAAATCTAAAGTTGAGTTAGAAAGAGAGTAAAAACAAAAAACAAATAGAGAAAAAAACGACAAAAGCAAAAGGTAGGATAAAATTATATAATCTCATATTTATTGTAAATAAAAATTTTAATTATATGATTTTTTTATTAATTAAAAAACGAATTAAATAATATACCTAATATATTCTTGGAGGAACTTTTTAGGCGGTTAGCCCCTAATCTATTAAATCCGCCCATGAGCTACTATAAGCTATAAGCAATCTCTGAAATCTAGTTCATAACTATTTTGTTTTTAGTTTTTAGTTTTCGAAAATTAAGTCTATTTTTTTTTCAATTTCTCAATTTTAGTGATTTATATCTTTTCTCAAATACAATGATAGAATTCTTAGTCAAATTTCTAAAACAAAAACAAGTTTCTAAAAGTTAATTTTTTTAATTTTCAAATTTGTGTCTGGTTTTTTAAAACTATTAATTTAAAGTAGATAACAAATGAAGAAATTTAGTGATGGAAGTATCTGTATACTTGATTTTGAAAAATAAAAGATAAAAATTCAAATAATTATCAAACGAAATCTAATAGATTCCAAATTTAACTTCTATTCATATAGTTTTATTGTTTGCCCATAATAGGATTCCAAAATTCTAATTTGGTGGGACTAATTCAGTCCCATTTTCTTCTATTTTTAAATTACAATTTGGATTGAAAAATCATGATTTCAACTTACAACTTTTAAAAGAAGTTTATTATATTTTAGCTCCCGTTTGTTGACGATTTTATTTTCAATTTTCTGTATTTGAAGATCGTATTTGTTTGGTCACTATTTTTTAACTTTAGTTATCTACTTTTTACCAAGATACACTTGAATTCTTAGTCAAATTTTATAAAAAAAAATAAAAATAAAAAAAACAAAACAAAATTTTAAACATAAATTTGTTGATTTTAAAATTTGACTCGAAAATTTTTATTACAATTTTAAACAATAGAAAACAATAACTCATAAATGGAAGTATATTTTCAAAACAAAAAAAATTTTAAATAATGTAGAGACAAACCAAACTCATCAAAGATTCAAAATCATCAACTCACACTTGTTACACTAAAATTAAATTACAAAAATGTCACCATACTTTGTCATTTATTTTTAATATTACCTATATATTTCAAATATTTCATTACATGACACAATTTTCGTCCAACATTCAAATAAATTATGTCTAAAATAATATTAAAGTAAAAGAATATTTTAAAAAAATTAAATTAAATTAACCAGGTTTTGAAATTTTTTATATTGTTTCCCTACCCGGAATGGGAAGTAGAAAGACCAGAAGAAGAAGCAACCAATTAAAAAAAAAAAAGACAAAAAAAAAAAACGAACCTCCGTTGAGCCAAAGAACGAGGGGTTTTGAAGCGACGTCGTTTTGGTCTTGGGCTTCAAAGAACCAATAGAATAATGCCTTTTGGTCTTCTGGTTGTTGTGGACGGAGCTTGACATAGCCGGCGTAGTGGTGGAAGTTCACCGGCGGCTGGCCTGGCAAGTCGGTGACTCTATCAGCCTCTCTCCGCCGCACTTCCTCCGCCTCCAATTGCCGGCCTAAACCCCCAATTTTTCTCTCCGCCACAGCCGCGGCCGTGGAGAGGAGGAGAATGAATAATAAATAGGAATTTCGAGAAGAAGCCATTGGAAATTAGAGAAACAGAGAGAAAGTGAAGAGAAATGGGAATTGGAAAAAGGCCTATTTGTAGAAGCACCAACCCAAGACCTGGACTCCATTTTTCACTTTTTTTTTTTTTTTTTTTTTTTTTTTAAAAAAAATAATTTTACTATTTTGTTTTAAAGAAAAACTGAGTTTCATTAATTAGTAAATATATATTCACTGTTGGGTGTGTGAAGTAATAGTGAGGAGGATATTAGTAGATGGTAAATGAAAGGAGGTTGAGGTCAACTCCAATTTGCAATCACGTTTTTGTAGTTAGGATATATATTCTTGATTTAAGTTGTAAAGTCTTAAATCATACCTCCACACATGTTGAAATATCTATAAATAATTAAGATTACATTTCGGAAATTTAGTGATGTGTCGATAAATAGTTATGTTTCGAAAACATCTAAAACAAAGTTTCATTGCAAAAAAAAACAAAAAAGAAAATTTTATCCTTAAAAAAAGAATAGGATCTTGTAAATCAAGATCTCTCTAAGATACTCGATGGTGAGGTCTTTTTTCAACAGGTTTCTTGTTGCCTTAGTTCATCATCAAACTTCTGCCTTCAATAATGGATTCAGAGGACTTTGCTTCTGAACTGGAACATCTGAGTTTATCTAAAGAAGAAGACAATATATCAATAATATTAGATCTTGGAATTGCTGAAGAAGTAAATGATTGCCTTGACTATAACTTCGTTCTCCAAGACGAATATCTGGATTGCCCTAAGGAATGTATCCTTCAACGCCTGAAAATTAGACCATGGAATTAAAACATCACAATCGTTGTAAAAAAGTTTCTTTTTATTCAAATTCAGCAGAATTCTGGATAAAGACTAGGTTATAAGATCGAGTCCATGGATGTTTGATAAACATCTCCTTGTATTGGAAAACCTGAAGTGGGTCTACAACCAATGAATCTAAAATTCAACAAAACCAATTTTTGGATTTGTCTCCTGAATTTACCATTTGGATTTCAAAATAAAATTATGGCAAAAAGAATGAGGGATGCAATCGAAAAATTTCTTCAGGTTCATTGTGATGAAGAAGGCCTTTGTTGGGGAGAAACAATGCGACTCAAAATTTTAATAGATATCACGAAGCCACTTCGAAGAGTTCTAAAAACTAAATCGACAGATGGACTCGAAGAAAAAAAAAAATAGCTCTTTAATATGAAAGATTACCCGATTATTGTTATAGATGTGGAAGAATTGGTTATGTATTAAAAGACTGTAACATGGTGTCTTCCTCACCAAATAACCTGAAAGAATGTTGGATCGTGGTTAAGATTTTAGTGATCTCTAAAATTACCCAAAAAAAAAGCTCCTGAAAACACATCGAATCTTCATAATCAAGCAAGTCCTCGAAATAAGAACTCTCCATTCTGAAGAAGATGTGGTCTTGAAGACTGCTCAAAACCAACAAAGAAAATATCAGCCTGACATTAATACTCTTGATCTAAATTTACCCCATGAAAAAAAGAATCAATTAGGAGAGAAAATCTTATTGGATAATCCTAGTAACATCGAGGCTATAAGATCATCACAAAGTCTAGAAAATTACAACCCTCCAGTAGAGAATTCCTACTCTACAGCTGTTAAAAATTACCAATGTCCTAATTCATTCACTATTGACCCCAATTCTCCCCACATTTCTAGAAAGATAAAAATATGGAAAAGAAAAACCAAAGATTTAGGGGAAAACACCTCAGATAAGATATCACAAAAAAAACTCAAATGGAAATGTTTAGATGTAAACAAAGAATGCATTATTATGGGCGAAAAGCTAAGAGAGACATCTTTGGAGACTATTATCACTGAAATAAATGAAGATCTGGCAATGCAACCCTGCTTAGGATTATGAAACCATATGTTGGATTGCTAGAAGGTTGGGCAACCCTCAAGCACTCCATTCTCTCTGTAACTTTGTCTGTTCATCAAATCCTCATATTTAGCTTATTGCTAAAACCAAATGTAACCATGATGTCTCTTGTAAAATTAACGTAAAATGCACCTATTTAGAGAAAATGGTGAAAAGTTAAAGAAGAAAAATTTGAATTTGAAAGCTTGACTCTTGGGTAAAGCTTGGAAAAATTGGTTAAGTGTAACCAATGCGTTGGAAGCTAGAAAATTGGCTAAGTGTTGTCCCATGTGTTGGCCTTGCCCATTTGAGAGGTTATTTGGGCGTTGAAGGAAGCCAAAGTGTGGCCAAGAGAAACGCATGCGGCAGCCAATGTATTGAGAGGTTAGCAAAACGTGCGGTAGTCTCAAGTTGCGCGGACATGGGCGCTGGGCATTGGAGGTGCGCGCGCGTGACGATCGTGTAGTAATGAAAAGGCGCTGGACGATTATGTAGCAAATGAGTGGCACTACATGATTGGGTATGCGATCGTCTAGTAAGTGAGTAACACTACACGATGAGGTAGGCGATCGTGTAGGCGGGTGTTGGGCGACCATATAGTAAATGCGTGGAGCAAAAGCTGTGCGGTAGGCTGTGTACTCTGCGATAGACGCAGGCACTATGCGATGGTGTGATGTGTTATTTTATGTGATGAAGTTATGGAATGAAATGCGGTGATGGAAATGCGTTGAGCAACAAGTTTTCTCAGCGGAATCCAAGTAAATCCCACTGAGTTTTCTGGTAAGTCCAGGGTCGAACTCAGGGACTAGAGAAAACAGCATGCGGTGATAATTTCTAAAAAGACTTTGCGGTAACCAAATAATCAAATAGTTGTTTAGGTTATTGTTTGCGGTATAAAATAAATGTATATGGTGGATTTGAGAAAAGTTCGATTATGCGGTAAATACACTGAGTATACGGAGGAACGGGTTGAGAAAGTCTTTAGCTAGCGTTTCCCGGGAATGCGTCAAACTATGCGAACATGCTACACTCATGCGACAACAAATCATTTTCTAATGCAAATGCAGTACTCGTAGTTCTAGGATGCATGTGTTGAATACAATAATGTCCATAAAGCTTATTCCAAAGTCTCTACTCTTTTCCTATGCGATGATGCAAGATGCACACAAAGACAAAGTGACCGCACACAATCATATCCTATCTCTAGAATGCATGCGATGCATTAATAGCAAACAGTGCTTATTCCTAAGCTCTTATCTCTTGATTATACGTTTTAATTTGACTCTCCTGAGCCTAGATTCTAACCTGACTTTTCCAAGCCTAGATTCTGTCCTTAGACTACCCTTCCGAGTATCTCTAATAGACAAATGATGCATACATAATACAAGATAATCGAATAGAGTGAAGATCCCCAGCTATGCTAGCCAAGTGCTTCTCAACCCATTCGACAGATTTAACTATTCATGCGTAATAAACAAGGAGTGAAGATAAAGAAGTAAATTCCATTTCTATAAATGAGTTTAAGTACAAAATGACAATGGATGATAAGGATAGAGAGCCTGGTAGCAATCCCTTGCTTCCCAAGGCTTTTATACTGTCAATTCTATTCTATTCAAAAGATATTCCTACTTCCGCAGAAGCTGGCCCTCTCTCTGATCTCGACGCTTCCGGCACTCTTCCAAGTTCACTGGAACGATCTCTTGGCACAATCTCGCTTCTCTCGCTTCCTCCTTAATATAAAAGAAAAACTAAGAACAAGGCTATTCTCCAAAAGCGGGGTGGTTAGGTTCGAGTCTTCATCGATCGGGTGGTCGGATCTAAGGAAAATTCTCTAACTATCCGAACTTCTTTTCTGAAGATTGCCTTCAGTATTTATAGAGCTTCTGGGTGAAAGGCATCTTCTCTCTTATGATTGCACTGATGGGATGACTTTAATTCTCTGTCTGATGCGCCGAATATTTGTCACCGAAAAGTTGAGTGTACTTGCTACAGTAGATCGTTAGCGGCTTGTCAATTTAATTCGGACTCGATCGTTATCAGCTTTCTTTTCCCATCGTGATTAATTATGCTTTTCACCTAGATGCACCACCAAGTTACGCCAGCTCGAACGATAATCCTTCTTGAGTAGATGTTTGCGAGCACAAAATCACCACAAAGCCTTGGATAACGCTGCACTCGATGGTTGATTTCTTTTGTGATCGCGCTTTCTGCCTTGCGTCAACGCATATTCTGCATAAAAAAAATATAAATAGTTAACTGTTATGCGATGAAACGCATGCGACCACAATTGTCATGACCTTAATGTTTTTTTGGACGCAATCTTATATATTTTATCAACGCAAACCTTCATTGTTTAATAACTTAGCATTGTAATAACGTGCATTTCTGCCCATTATTACAACCCAAATGTAAACAATGCTCGTCCTCAAGCATAAGCTAAAGATTTCCTTTAGAAAGTCGACCGCAATCTCTTTTTCTAGATTTCTCAAGGATACTTCATTCCAATCCTATACACTAAAATTTCCTTAAGTCTTATTCAAGTCTCTACTTTAAATATTTCTAAGACCTAGGGACTGCAGTTTAACCTTCAAAAGTCTTTACTGGATTCCATGACATCACATGATTTATTTCAAAAAAACTTTTCACTGGGGTGTTAACTAATTTTTATCCCTGCATATTTTTGACATTGTTATTTTTTTTTCTGACCTTGCGCTGATCCAAGTGCCTCGCCTTCATTTTGGCTTGCCCCCACGTGTGTCATGCAAACATCCAACTACGGGTAAATTGCCCTTCACAACTTAACTCTTATCAACATGGGTTTCTCCATTGTGTTGATAGTGGAGTTGTTATTCTCAAAATTTTCTTTTTTTTTATGTAAACAGCTAAAAATAGTAAGGTCGAAAATAAATACTTCACCCCCAAATTTAAAATGCAGCAATGTCTTCATTGTCAATAGATTGCAAGAATGTTCTTAGGAAGCTACATAAAGAATCAGTTGAAAGAAAGCTAGCAGACCACTAATCTAGAATATTTCATAAGTGACTGTCCTAAAATTAAGTTGACTCTAGTATATACGAAAAAAAATAGAAGGCATGTGTTTTCATCATTGAAATCAAATTGGCAAAGGGAAAGCATGCAATAACTTACTAAATTTATCGATGTTAAATAAGATTGCGGTAATCAAAGAGGATGCGGTGATAAAACTTTCAAAATTAAAATGCGATGCGATAGTGCAAAATTTGGAATAAAGTGAAGGAGAAATACAACCCCCAAATTCACACTGTCGCTCGCGATTATTTATTGACGCATCCTACTTTGCAGCGATTTTCTTTCTTTTGCCATGCAGTGACGAATAAGATAGTTGCGTCTTCGTGTAGCGCCTCCACAATCGTGTACCTTGATCGTTTGCAAAGAAAACATTGAGAGGGTCAAATGATAAAAAAAAAAAAAGTTAACAAAATTTGTTATTTGTTTTTTTTATTATTATTTTTTTTAAACAATAAATTTGCAATAACAGATGACAACAAGGTGATGAAAGTTCATGAAGTATTGATGTAGAGGAAAGGATATTCAAAAGGATTGTGTCCCTGATGAGGTACTCAATGATTACTTATTTTACGGTTGCAAGCTGGACTTTTTTACGTCTACGGTGGCTTTTTCTTCTTTTCTTTTGTCCTCTGGAACTTGACTGCCTTAATCCGGAGTTTTTTCCAGTTAATATTCACCACAATCTCCCCCTTGCGTACATCAATTTGAGCGCGACCGGTTGAGAGGAATGGTCGTCCCAATATGATGGTGCATTGCGTCCGCGTTTACAATCCAAATGATGAAGTCTGCCGGCAAGATGAATTTATCAATTGAGATTGCGACATCTTTCACTCTTTTTTAGGATGTATTCGGGATCTGTCAACAAGCAGGAGAGTCTCTGTTGTGGGTGTGAGAATTTGCCCATATTCAATCGTTTGAAGAATTGATAGCGGCATTATGTTTTATACTCGCCTCAAGATCACATGGTGCTTAGCCACTGTAGACCCCTCCAATGGAACATGGTATCGTGAAGATTCTTGAGTCGCACATTTTTGGTGGGATCATAGTATTTTGTGTTAGTGCCACTGTTGTGATCTTGTCTTCATCATTTTGTTTCTCTTTCAATCTATGCAAGACTAGCTTGGTAGCTGGACTTCTTATGTCTCCTTTTCTAAAGGCTTGAGAGTGGACGCAACTTTGCGATTCATTTTCTCGGGCTTTTTCGAATTATAAGTCAATGGGTCCTTGGTTTGTTACCGCATTCAAGTTGGTCGTGGTGGGTCCTCCCCTACTTTCGCAGTCATTTTTGTCGCTTACAAGGAGACTACTAAGCATTGTTCCTTCTCCTGTACCCCATCATTACGCGGAAGCTCAGTTGAGCTCAGCAACGCTCCTTGCGGTCTATTTTTTAGCTCGCCTGCAATTTGTCCTAGTTGATTTCTAGATTTCGGATGGATGTTGCTTGATTTTGAAGCATTGATTCGTTCTTCTCAATGTACAACTTTAACAAGCTCTCTAAGGAAGAAGATTGCGGTTGTTTGCGAGCTTGCTGACTTGGTTTATGCGTTGAACCGTTAGTTCGCGAAAAAATTCGGGTGGCCCTTCCTTTTGCGCCACTGGTTAAAAGCTTTGTTGTTGATTTTTTCACGGTGAAATTTAAGTGGTTTCTCCACCCGGGGTTGTATGTATCGGAATAGGGATTATTATTTATGAAGCATACTGACTGGGAATTTTTCTGGCATTCTTCCATCGGATGATGAGCGTCTCCGTAGATGACACAACTTGCGGTCGTTTGAGCTGCGTTGACCTGCCCTTTTGTCGCCCCGTCGCTATTAATTTTGCGATGTCTTTGTATCAAACTCATCATCATAGTCATTTAATTCTGAAGGGATGCGATGGTCCCCGTGTTCACGTCACTCTCTTTTAATTCTTAATTTTGATCGCTGTCTCATGCCAATCCCGTGATTTTTGGAAATGCGATTAGTATGTTTTTGGCTTCTCATATGTTTTGTCAAGCAAACCACCAAGCTGCTGCCCGCATTGGCAGCGGTCTGCAAAGCAGGGTTCAACCCTTGGTAAAAAATCTCCATCTCAAGCAGTCTGGTAAGTCGTTATGTTGACAATCTCTTACCAGCCTCTTAAACCTCGCCAAGCATCATTGAGCGATTCGTCATTTTTTTTGTTCAAAATTAGTTATTAGCTTCCTTCTCCTGGCATTCTCGGTTAGTGGGAAGTATTTCTTCATAAACTTCTCTACGACCTGTTCCCATGAAGTGATCTCTACCCAGCTGGAGAGAATATGCCCACTTTCGTGCTCTGATCATACAAAGAAAATGGGAACAAAGTTAGTTGAACTTCTTCGGTAGAGATATTCGGGAACACAAAAAGTTGTTTGCAGATTTCTATGAAGCTCCGGAGGTGGCATGCAGGTCCTCGCCACGCCTTCCTCAAACTGTCCTGTAGTCTGGATCATCTGCAGCATCAACGGTTTCATTTCGAATCGGGATCCATTAAGGGCAAGCCTCATGAATTCTGGAGGAAAATCGTGAGGTTTGGCGATGCATAGTCCGAATGGGCCTATTAACGATCGTTTGCCAGTAGGATTGGATTCGCCATGACGTTGTTTTTCGTTTGTGCTCCGTTTCTTAGGCTACTCTGCCATATCGTCTTTATCTGATTGTTGTTTTTGGCGGCTGTCTCTCAATCGTCATCGGAACATCCTCTTAAAGAATGAAAGAATAGCCTAAAAGAATGTTTGAATCGTGTTAAGATTTCAAGGAATCTCCAAAATTACCCAAAAAAAGCTCCTGAAAAACACATCGAATCTTCATAATCAAGCAAGTCCTCGAAATAAGAACTCTCCATTCTGAAGAAGATGTGGTCTTGAAGACTGCTCAAAACCAACAAAGAAAATATCAGCCTGATATTAATACTCTTAATCTAAATTTACCCTATGAAAAAAAGAATCAATTAGGAGAGAAAATCTTATTGGATAATCCTAGTAACATCAAGGCTATAAGATCATCACAAAGTTTAGAAAATTACAACCCTCCAGTAGAGAATTCCTAATCTACAGCCATTAAAAATTAGCAATGTCCTAATCTATTCACTATTGACCCCAATTCTCCCCACATTTCTAGAAAGATAAAAATATGGAAAAGAAAAACCAAAGATTCAGGGGAAAACACTTCAGATAAGATATCATAGAAAAAACTCAAATGGAAATGTTTAGATGTAAACAAAAAATGCATTATTATGGGGGAAAAGCTAAGAGAGACATCTTTGGAGACTATTATCACTTAAATAAATGAAGATATGGCAATGCAGCCTTGCCTAGGATTATGAAATCATACGTTGGAATGCTAGAGGGTTGGGCAACCCTCAAGCACTCCATTCTCTTTGTAACTTTGTCTGTTCATCAAATCCTGATATTTAGCTTATTGCTAAAAAGCAAATGTAACGATGATGTCTGTTGCAAAATTAATGTAAAATGCAAATTTTCCAATTGTTTCAATTGTTTACCAGTTAGTAAAATCGCACTTTATTTTATTAAATAAATAATTTATTTACAAACTAAGAAACCCACGAGATTTAGGAAATTAAATTCAACAACTCGTTGTCCAAAAAGATGTCTAAATGAAGCAAAATTATTAAAGAATATATTATTGCTTCCTCTGAAACATCAGAGAACTTAATTGAAAAATCTGAATCTAAATAGGCTTCTATGTCTTCCAAAGAATGTGGCTTAAAAAGAATTCTAGTGATGATGATGTGGTTGCTCGTCCTCCAGTGACTCAAGATTCTGCCAAGTCCAAAGAAAAGAAGCATGTTGTTCCCAATGTGCTTGTTGTCTCTCTAGATGGTGTGTTGTTTCACACAGAGAAAGATGCCAGCCATTGGAAATTTGTTGTTAAACAAAATATTGATGATGAAAGAACTTTCTGAGAGAGCTCAAGAGTGCATAGAAATCATGGAGCTCATCTTTAAAGTTGAGGTAGAAATAACAGTATTTAATTTGGAGCCACTTTACCCTCAAATTGTTAGAGAATTTATTGTCAATCTGTCATTTGACTTCGACAACTCATCTAGTCCTGAGTATAGAAGAGTTCATGTTATGAGACATTCATTCTTATTTATTTATTTATTTATTGCTTATGTTATTAATTAGTTTCTAAATCGTGATGATTCTGCTCATTTTTCTGCACAACACCCATCTATGAGAGATCTTATTTTTTACTTGACATGGGGATCAAGGACAACATAGCTAAGAAAGGGTCAACTGTCTACATCTGTTCTTAGTATGAAATAGGTCATTCTCTACAAGATTGGCATCTCCAACTAGTGTCCTTCTTCCCACAAGTCTAGGATCTCTATCTCTCTTGCCAGTATGCTATACCAAGTTGGAACCGTTACTAAGTTTAACTATGGTGTTTTGTCTTGAATCAAATGCAACATCACATTGGCTCTCTAGCTCTCAGGTGACCTATCTGCTATCCAAGGTTGATTTGTGGTATCTTGTTATCTCATAAACATGATCTTATTTTTGCTACATAATATGTTGGGCCTTCTCATTCATTGATCTCTCCTAACCTTAAGTTCTTTTAGTCCCACCATATTGCTGATATTGTTGCTTCCAATCCTATGGATCATATGGATGGTTCGAGCTTGGCTATGATAGAATCCTTCTTTGGCAGTTGTATCTTACAATTATTGTCTTCTGAATATTAGGATATTGTTAAGCTTATTCAGAAGCTTCAAGAATGTCAAGTGAAAATTGCTTCATGTATGAGGGAGGTTGTCTGGAATCTGGTGTGTTTCTTCCTCTCAAGGACAGGTTGATTAATTTTTGTTGATAGAAGGGGAAAAGCAAATTTGGTTGGTTGTTTTGGTTGGTGGTGCTGTTGAATTTATTATTATTTTTTTTTTTTGGTTTGTTTGGTCTATATTTATAATTTCTTTGGACATCTGTACTTTGATTTGTTTTTTTTACTGTATGTTCTTCTGGACTTCTTGTTATTTGAAATTGGGCTTATGTTAATTATGTGGCTATACTCTTATGCTTGCTTCTGTGTTCTGCCTTAAAAAATATATTAGCCAAAGGGGGAGTTTGTTAGAGTTTTGAGATTGACTATATATTTATTTAAGGCATGGTATTATGGTTCTAGTCGTTTGCATGTTGTCACAGAATTTGTTTAAGATATTGATGTAACAAACGTCATTCTTGCTGTCTAGACTTTCTTATTTGGAAAATTCGGCAGATTTTATTTTCTAGAGTCCTTCCTTCTTTATGGCCTGCCGAATTCTTTTTGGGATGTTTTTCTTTTCCAAATGAATTATTTATTTAAGGTTTTGTGTCTTTGCTAGGATTAGTTGTGATAATTGAATATTTTGAAGATTTTTTTTTCTGGTGTGCGACGACATTTGATCATCGTGAGAAAGTGTCTTTATTTTTGGTGAGGGTATTTTGATTATAGTATAACTATTAAATTCTACTAAATTATAAATTTAGGCCTTTTTTGCAAGAAATATTGTTTGCCGATTTTCAATTCCATATTTTTCTAGTTAATCTGATAATATAAAATATCAACTCATTTTCAAGTTAACACAATAATAAAGAAAAATCAACATGATAATGATTGTGCCAATTTGTGAAATTTTACTAAACCAAATGGACCAATTGAAAATTTCAAGCAATATCCATCAAACTATGCCCAACCATAAGGGTGATTGATTATTTTTCCCAAACCCAGACGGTGACAAAATTAAAGTACAAATTTTGATTGGTTTTATTAGGTGTTATATATGTGTATAAAACCTTTGAGTATCTTGACTATTTGAACAACTTGTTCGATCTTTATAGCATTTGATTATTATTGAACACAAGTTCTCTGATCATTTTTTTTTTTTTTTGAGAAAAAGAGTTTTAGACGTGTTTTATTTTAACACGCATAATTAAAATATAGACTATGTACACGAGTTAGTATTTTATCCCATTAAGTTATTTTATTAGTTTGGGCTCTATTATGTGATCTATTTAATCAAGACCCAAGATTCATAACTGAGTATGAATTTAATGGGTAGAAGTCCATTATTCCTAGTTAATTAGGGTTTGATAAGAACCTTAATTAAACTAGTATATAAAGAGATCTTAGGGGGTCCTCAACATACCAAAACAATACTCTCTATAATCTCATCTAAAGAAAGATCCCACTTAGGGTACATAGAGTTTTGGTTGAGGAAGACAATAACCGTTTTGTAGTCACTATCAGTTAATAAAATCTAGTATGTTATTTATTCTTGACAATTTTAGCATGAATAATTTGAGAGATAAATCTTTTAAATATAGATTATAAGAAAGTTTATCTACCCATGGATGGATCCATCGGGGTATGCATACATAAGTGAAAGTAAGTATAGAAAAAAAAAATGAGGTAGAAGAATGAGTGAAGCAACTAATGAAGTGGAAAGATAGGCAAAAACTTGAGGTGACTTGAGGTGACTAATGGATTGTGATAAATCTTTTCAAACTTACATGTTTCGCCTAATTTATTTATTTATTTTTTTTATTTTAAGAAAACAACAATATTCTTTTATTTAACCCCAAGTTTCTTAGTCCAAGACATAATCAATTTAAAAGTGGACTTAACCCAGTATTTCAATATGGTTCTTTATTCTTTACTTTGTACGAAGTTATTGGGGGATGGTGGTGGTGGGCATTATTGGATATGCATTTTTCTTTCAACCCGAAAACCAAAAAAAAAAAACGTATAATGTTTTTTTCGCTACTATTTGGTAAATATTTAACCCTCGTTTAATAATTATTTCATTTTTTATGGTTAATTTTTAAAAATTAAGTTTATCTTCTCTCCATTTCTTATCATGATTCACATCTTTCTTAAGTACAATGGTTAAATTCTTAACCAAATTCTAAAAATAAAACAAAATTTTAAAAAAGCTACTTTTTTTAGTTTTCAAATTTTGGCTTTTTTTTTTTTTAACTATTGATAAAAAAAAATAGATGACAAATGAAGACATTTGGATGTAGAAGTGGAGTCTATAGCATAATTTTCAAAAACAAAAATCGAAAAATAAATGGTTACCAAATGAAACTTTTTTTTTTTAAATATATTTATTTTCTCTCAATTTCTTATAATGATTTGGATATTTCTTTAATTAAAGAGTTGAATTCTCAACCAAATTTTAAAAAAGAAAAAAAAAACTTAGAACTATTTCTTGAGTTTTTGAAACTTAACTTGGTTTTTTGAAAATATTAATATAGAAAAGATACCAAAGAAAGAAATTTAGAAATAAAAAATGATGTTTACAGATTAGATAGGTTTAAACAGTAAGATATAAAAACAAGCACGCTAGGGCGTTCTTCCAATTTGATTCATAATCTTTTAAAAGTTCTAATTTCATCTTGTGTGTTGATTTGTTTTTTTAAAAAAAAATTAAAAACATGTTTAGATTTACTCTTGATAAAAATCTGTATAATTTTTTTCTAAATAATATATTTTTAAAATTAAATACTTGAAAAGTTTAATCAAACATACTTTAAGTCTACCAAGAGTTACAACCTTTATAAACTATGGAGATTAACGAATTTTAATTAGTAATTTCTATGAGTTTTTTAAAATTAATTCTTATAAGTTTGTAAATTCTTAATATACCAACATTTAATAAATAAAATTTTATTTAACTAACTCAATCATTCAATTTTTTAAACACTCAAATAGAAGTGTGATTATTCCATTAAAAAATCCAACTTAATCATTAAACCAAAATCTTACAATTTAAATCATAAAACTAACTATTAAGTAGTTTTGTTTTTTTTTTTTTTTTACCAATTTGTGGAATATAGATTTACCTTTTTCTAAAATCAGAAATGATTTTAAAAATATTGATGTCTATTTTTTCTACTATTATGTTGCATCAGTGTACAAACTATCTTTTAAAAAAATAAAACTTGAACCATAATTTTAAATTCCACTGTTTCATTAGAATAATTATGTAATATTTGATAACATCAAGGGATAGGTTGTTTAAAACATATCATTGAACTTTTGTTTAGTGAAATAATAATAGGACGTCGTATGTAATATTTTTTAGATCTAATAAAAAATGAAATTGAAGAAGAAAAATTAGATCTAAAAGAACAACCATAGAAAGAAAATAAAAAAAGAAGAAAGAGTTGAGAAAAAAAATGGAAAATAAAACTCATACAAGCTAGACAGAGAAAAAAGAGAGAAAATGAGAAAAACAAACCAGAAGGCGAAAGAAGAGAGAAGATGAAAGAAGGGGAGTAAATGTGAAGAGACACATGAGAGAGAGAAATGATAAAGTAATTAAGGGAGTTGGGAGAGTAATGAAAACGGTGGGATAATGGGTGAGAGTGAGAGTGATAAAATGGTGGATAATTAAACCCACCATTTTATTTTTATCAGTGGTCGTCGAAGTTTGGCACACGAAGGTGGTAGTTAAAGCATGTCGCTGAAGTTACTTGTGCGAAGGTAGTCATCGAAGTTAGTCGCTAGAGTTTTCATCGGAGGTGGTTAGTGGAGTCCAGAGTTCTTCGTCGAAGTTGGTCGTGCGAATGTGGAAGTTAGAGTTATTTTGTACCAAGGTGGTTGTCGAAATTGGTTGTTGGAGTGTCGTCAGAGGTGGTTGCTGGAGCTCTGAGTTGGTTGTCAGAGTTGGCTATCCGAAGGTAGTCATCAGAGTATGTTGCCAGAATGTGGTAGTGGTAATCGCCAACGGAGACCGATTGGTGGAGCCATTAAAAACATTAGAGGGGGAGAATTAGGAAGAGTTAGAGTGAGTTGGTAAAATAACAAATTCAACCCCACCAACATTTAAAGTTGGTTGTCAAATATTGAGTTGGTAAAAAATACCAACTCAACCAACTCTCGTTAGATTGTCAAACACCCCTTAAATGATCTTGGAGATCTCTAGAGGTATTTTGAAACTATTTGCCAAAAGTATGGTAATTTTTTTATTAACTTGTCACTTCAAAAATGGCAACCAATATATATGGTCGTGTCTCTTTGAGAAGCCATGTTAAGTCTTGGAGAGATGCAACTAAAATTAAAATCTTAAGAAGTTTTTTAATATTTTGATAATATGTGAATTTAGAGTGCATGAATCTCATCGCTATCTTGAAAAGGCGTTAAAACCATAGCATGATAAACGAAAGTATCGCTTTTTTTTAGGTATACCAACTTTTTTTCCTCCTCAAAAATTTCTATTTAATTCAATAGGGTAAGAAAAAAAAACTTACATTTATTACTAATTTAATTTAAAGTAATATTTTTTTTTCAAATATTAACAAATAATAACTAATAAAGTAAATTTGCATTGGCTATGAATCCTATTTAAATATTTTGTTTGATATCATGTTTAAAATTGTTGGAAACCGTAGGACCCTCAGAACGACGAACAGTAAATCGTCAAGGCACGACGGTCAAGCGAAGAGCAAAACCTGCAAAACAGAAACTCATTATAAGCTGAATCACGGAGCTCGCTTTCTTTAAGACGTTTCGCAGCTCTGCCCTAGTGTGCAAGTAGGTCTAAAAAATGTCACGTCGTCAGGATAAATGCACCGTTACCGACCGGAACATACATCCTTTCTAAACTCACTGCTCGGAAAGATAAGATGGAGGAGGAGAGGAAAAATGAAGAATGAATTATGCTTTTCGAATTTCTGAAGGCCACGCCTTTTATAGGCCTTCAGGTCGAACCGTAGGGAGCGAAAAAAGCTTTTTGATCTATCTCCTTACTCTCTCCAAAACATGGGTACCCCTTGGGGCCCAAACCCAAAACACAAGATTGGAGTACATAAAGGAGACTTCCAACACCAAAATTTTCAATGTGGGATTCTCCAAACAAAAGGTTAGTTCCCTCTTGTTTTGAAAGTTAAATTTTCACCCAACAATCCCCCACTTGGAAATTTAATCAAAAAGAGAAAGAGAGAAAAGATTTTCATCGAGCAGTTTCAGTCTATACAACATTGTGCATAAGCAAAGGTGTCTTACGACTTGAACCTTTACATAATGTAGATGATTCAGAATATACTAGAGTAACCCTTAGTTTTGAACTCTATCTCTAACAACATCTCACACAGAATATTATTAGGGTGTAGTATGAAAGCCCGTGCTTTAAGACCTAGCACGTGAATCCTGGTTTAGTGAATGCTCTAAAGAGTTTGCCTAAAAACTCCATAGGAAGCAGCCCTCACTTCCACATTCACACAGGTGAGTCTATCAAAAGTACTTCTGTAGCTAGGTACCCCACTTGTCATCAAGTATAGATTTCATTAAGAATTGAGTTCAACCTTTCTTATGCTTCAGGATATCATGCTCAGACCTTAAGTCATAGGAATGGAACTTTGTGTTTGGTTTAGCATGATTCACTATATATCACTCGTGATTAGTTATTACCCGTTAAACCTGTTTCTTGGAATCTCCAGTCTACAGGTTGGGTTTTTCTCACTATGATTCATCTTTCTATAGGCATGAGTCCCATGCTTTCTGAGGTTTTGAAAACCTTTTCTCTGGCCAGTCTTTTCATCAAAGGATCTGCCCAATTTTCATCAGTTCGTATGTGATCCACTCTAACTGCACCAGTAGTGAGAAACTCTCTAATGGTACTGTGCTTACGACGTATTTGACGTCTTTTTCCATTGTATTAACGGTTCTGAATTTTTGTGATTGCTGCAGTACTATCGCAATGGATCAAAATGGCTAGTACCAGCTTTTCCCATAAAGGAATCTCTGATAGCAGACTTCTAAACCAACCTGCTTCTTCATAGTTGTCGCTAGTGCTATCATTTCTGACTCCATCGTAGATTGGGCTAAAATAGTCTATTTCTTGGACTTCCAAGAGACAGCTCCGCCATCTATATTAAAGATATAGCCACTTGTAGCCTTTGAATCATCCGGAAGAGAGTTCCAATCAGCATCGCTGAACCCTTCCAGGACAGCGGAAAACTTTTGATAATGTAACCTTAGGTTTTGGGTTTTCTTCAAGTATCTCATTACCCTTTCAATAGCAATCCAATGCTCTTTACTAATTCTGCTTGTAAATCTGCAAAGTAATCCTACAACATAAGCTATGTCAAGCCTAGTGTAGTCGACAGTGTATCTAACACCCCCTATGGTGCTCGCATACTCAGATTGATTAACACTGTCACCAGGGTTATAGAATCTTGAACAACTTGACACTAGGGTTATAAGAAGTACAAGCTAGTTTACACTCAAAGTAATTATATTTCTTTAGAATCTTTTCTATATAGTAAGATTGATCCAAAGAAATTCCATTTTCAGACCTATTTTCTTTTATGCCTAAGATTACATTAGCTTCTCCTAAGTCTTTCATGTTGAAGTTCGCACTCAATATTGATTTTACATCATTTATGACGTGCAAGTTCGACCCATAGATCAATAAATCATCTACATATAGACACAAGATAGTGTAGAGGTTATTATCAAACTTATAATAGATGCATTTGTCACTTTCATTGACCTTGAAAACTTTAGATAGGATAACATTGTCAAATTTTTCATGCCATTGTTTAGGAGCTTGTTTTAGTCCATAGAGAGATTTGTCTAATCTACACACCTTATTTTCTTGACCATGGACAACAAAACCCTCAGGTTAAAAACTTGGTGATGAAAATTTGGAAGCGCATATATGATGCATGACTTAAGCTATGCGTTTGTTCTCATGCGTCAGTGGTCATGCGTTGGAATGAAAAGTATGCGTTAATCTCGTATGCAATGACCATGCGTTCCTATCACAAGTTTTCTTGCGCTCTCACCAAGTATAACGAGATCGCAAGTTTTTCGGGTGATCCGAGGTCGAATTCAGGGAATGTCATGAAATAATGTGTTTGCGACGAACAATAAAAGAATGTTGAGGGTTATGGGCTATGCACTACTCTTACTCCTAGATAATAGATGAAGCAGTGGAAGTGTGACTGTGAGAGATAGAGACACGACAACTGTTAACGCGTAGTAAAAATTCATGGAAAAATAGATAAAATGGCGAGGATGTCTTCACCGAAACACTAAGCTTGACACAAGGGTAACCCAAACCAACGCAAGCTATGCGATCATCCTATACACACTTGACGAAGACGCATGCGATGTATATGCGATAGTGTCAAGAGGCCTTATTTCTAAGTCTCTATTCCCGCTCACGTGCTTTTACACATAAACAAGATGACCGCATACCACCTTATCCTGCTTTTGGACACATGCGATGTGACCGCATACTTTCATATCCTATCCATAAGGTGCATATGTTGTGTAATAGCAAACAGAGCTTATTCCTAAGTCTCCATTCTTGCTTATGCGATTCTAATATGACTTTCTCAAGCCTAGATTCTAACCTAGCTCTCTTAAGTCTAGGTTCTTTCTTTAGACTCTCTCTCGAGTAGCTTTAAAAGGGTGATGGACGTATACAAAAGACAAGATAATCACATAAAACATGGTTGACATAAGATTATTCCTATCTCTAGTGAACACTTGCTTACTTTGCTTAGTGAGTTCCACTACTTATCCTCTCAGGCAATTAGCTACCGCTGATCAGCTCATAGACAAGCTTTGTGTCTGCTCATAGACAAGTATTGCTACAGCCTCTCACTAAGCAAATAGGATTTTCTCATAACACTCGCGCAACGCACACCTCTCGGTGGTTTGCTACATGTTTCATATGTCTATGTCAAATGATTAAGTATGCGATACTCTAGCAGTCTTACTTAATGACGTAATGAAAGTAAAGGATGCTAAGTAAATGAAGATGGAGATGGATTCGAAGGAAAATATAGAAATGCATTGATCACAAAATGTATTAATCTTTTAAGCCACAATGTAATACAATACAAGAATAGAAGAAATATGGAGGGTCAGGTGGAAGCAATATCTTGCTTCCATTAGATAGTGTGTGTCAAGGCTGACGTGGTGCCATGGATGGGTGGTGGAGTAGACTCTCTCGAGATCTAACTTCGTCGAAGGCTCTGGTCATCACTCGCAATGGATGAAGGAATGAAGAACTCTCAAGAATATCTTCTCACGCTTTGGTCTGGATCACAAGGATCCAACCGAAGGTGACCTTCAGCAGGGGACCTTGGATGATCTGAAATTATGCTCTAAGTCTTCTATTTATAGAGCTCTGATCGCTCGAAAGCATTTATGGACCTGCTCTGAATTTGACACTTATGGTGCGATGGTCCTTTTCTGAATCTTTGTTTACTTACGACATGGTAGGTGAAATGTCAACATCATCTTTTTTATGATCCCAGTGTATGAGTTCATGCTGTATTTCCAGCAACCTTGTGATCGCCCTTATATTATGGTTATTCTGTAGCCATAATCTTCCTGCAATGATTGCATTCGCTTGATCGCCGCAACCCCCCCTACGACAGACATATGCGATCACCGCATGCGATCGTCTTCTTAGCCTGGTTTCCGTGCATGCGATCGATTTCTGCGTTTGCCTACAAAAATAAACAATTGAACACATAATAATGCAATAAAAGTGGGTTAGCTAAGATTCTTAATGTCGATCGATGCAAGCTCGTTTTCTTATGAATCCTTAGTATAAATCGTCGCATATTCTACTTAATAACCCTCATAATTCTAAATAAAAGGTTTATAATGACGTACATTTTTGCCCGTCATCACACCCCCAAACTTAGAATCTGCTTGTCCTCAAGCATGGTTTATACTTTGGAAAATTCATAATTCGCCCTTCTAGCTTTCCTTTGCGATGGCAAGCCTCTCAGAATATAATTTACTCATCCCTCTAACCTTGGCAGCAATGTTCTCTCTCAACTTTGGTTACTTCTTCAAAGAGATCTTTTCTAAGTTAAACCGCAAGCCTCTGCTAAAAAACTTTTTTACTCATTCCCCGCAACTTTGCGTTTAACTTTTAACATTGCGTTCGTTGAGACAATTCAAAGCCTTGCGATTTATTATTAGAATGCAGCATTGAACCTGGTTACGCTCTTCGTTTTGGCTTGCCCCCCACGTGTGTCATGCGGACAGCCAACTTCGGTCGCATGTACTCAACTCTTATTTTGGCTTAATTTTGCGCCAGAAAAAGGAGTTTCTCTTATGCGTTGATCCTAGCCACTTACTTTTTTTTGGGCTTACCTGCACGTGTGTCATGCGAAGTATCCAACTACGAGTAAGTACCTTTCACAACTTAACTCTTATCAGCTTGAGTTTCCCCTTTGCGCTGACAGTGGAGTTTTTATTCCCATTTTTTTTATAGAAAAGCATCGCAATGTAGTGAACACATTTGTCCTGGATCGCTGCCACCCCTAAACTTAGAGATTGGCAGCGCCCTCGCCGAAAAGCTAAAGACAAACTCAACAGGAATGTAGTATTAAATGTTTGAGCAGAGGTTTACACATAATAAAACTTAGACTGTTAAATTTTGAACAAGCTATTAAAAGTGAGGTGAGCCTTGCGATGTTTAGTTAGTGGATGTAGTGAATTATACGTAGCATCATAGATGCATCGCAAAGGTAGGCAAACGGACAAAAAAGAATTTCAAAAGGATAATGCATACAAGATAACAAGAAAAGAACATTGGAGTAGAATAACACTTGCGATCATGCTTCAGAATTCATACGGTCGAAGCCATGCGTTGATAATGGAGAGGATTCTTCCGTTGTAACTGCACACTGAGGAGAATTATTGTCGCACCTACAAGAAGCAAACACACCGCATCCAAGAAAGCAGCCGCATATCCAAAATAACAATAAAAATAAACAAACTAGGAAAGCAAGGTAAAAATAGAGTAGAATACGTCCTTGGAGAAATTGGAGTGAGGTCACTGCAAGGAGTCTTCCATGCAAGAGATTGTTCTGAACTGATTAGGTCAAGGGGCTCACTCTCACCATTGGAACTTCCGGAAATTGTTGGGCGCATGTTGGCCACCACGCGCTTATAACTCCCTTCAGCTCATGTGATTGATTGCCCTTCTATCTTGGGGTTAATACTGGCTTTCGACGTATCGCCTACACTTCAAATATTGTTTGCAACTTGGTCGCACAAGCTACAATAGTCCCAAGGTAAAATGGTTGCCTACTGAAACACAAAACTCAACAAACTTTTAGCTGTCAAGTCCCCGGCAACGGCGCCAAAAACTTGGTGATGAAAATTTGGAAGCGCATATATGATGCATGTTTTAAGCTATGCGTTTGTTCTCATGCGTCGATGGTCATGCGTTGGAATGGAAAGTATGCGTTAATCTTGTATGCAATGACCATGCATTCCTATCACAAGTTTTCTTGCGCTTTCACCAAGTATAACGAGATTGCAAGTTTCTCGAGTGATCCGAGTTCGAACTCAGGGACTTGTAGCAAAATATCATGAAGTAATGTGTTTGCGGCGAAGAATAAAAGAATGTTGAGGGTTATGGGCTATGCATTATTCCTACTCCTAGCTAATAGATGAAGTAGTGGAAGTGTGACTGTGAGAGATAGAGACACGACAACTATTATCGTGTTGTAAAAATGCATGGAAAAATAGATAAAATGGCGAGGATGTCTTCATCGTAACACTAAGCTTGACAGTAAGGGTAACCTCAGCCAACGAAAGCTATGCGATCATACTATACACATTCGACGAAGAAGCATGCAATAGTGTTGTGAGGCCTTATTTCTAAATCTTTATTCCGCTCACATGCTTTCACACATAAACAAGATGACCGTATACTACCTGATCCTACTTCTGGACGCATGTGATGTGACCGCATACTTTCATACCTATTCCTAAGTCTCCATTCTTGCTTATGTGATTCTAATCTGACTTTCTCAAGCCTAGATTCTAACCTAGATCTCTCAAGTCTTGGTTCTTTCTTTAGATTCTCTCTCGAGTAGCTTTAAAGGGGTGATGGACGCATACAAAATACAAGATAATCACATAAAACATGGTTGATGCCCTAAAGTCTCGTGTCCTGTAGTTTGTAAACAGTATGTACGAACACTTTTGTTGTTAATATATGATATTTACTTCACATCTTGTATTTTGCTTAGTAAATTATTTTATTTGCTTTACAACAAACCAATAAACATAAAATCCCTGGTTATTTGTATGTGACTCAAGCATGTATATGGTGACATACAAATGGATCATGTCTTGAGTGATAACCAAAATGGTCTGTAGTATATGGATATAGGAAGGAAACCTTATCCTGGTAACACTACGGACGCGGCCCGCTTTGTGGAATGGTCACAAGTGTTGTGATTTGTCACAGATGATTTGATCCTGATCATTCGTGTTAGGACATGTGAGTGGGGGCGTTCTATACAAAGAGTTTGTATAAGACCTGATCACGAAGTGTTAACGTCTCGTTATATAACACCGTTCATGACAGAGACTTCACTTCACTAGGATGACCATAGGTAACATGACTTCAATCCTGAGTGAGTTGAGAACTCCTGCCATAGAGGGCGATCCTTTGATTTGTATGGGTGTGAGTGGCTAGGTCGCCGATTCAAACCTACCATTTTAGGGATTCGTCTAATTTGGGAGTTGGGAACTCAGCTACATAAGATGGAATTCACTCCTTCCCCGAGGTAGGGGTAAGTAGATAGGTGGCTCCATTAAGGGCTGATTTCGGGGCTTGAACGATGTAGCGCCACACACCTTCTCTTAGCCCGAGAGGTGTTCATAAATAGTTGAACTATGTTGTATTGTTAATTAGAGGAATTAATGGTACTTAAGGAGTGAGATGTAACTACAGGGGCAAAACAGTAAATTGGCCCAGCTGTACTTACGAGTATTTGTGAAGGGTCATAGTATTCATGATTGGTTATATCTGATGGACACAAAAATATATCTGTGATAAGAAGAGTTCAGTTGTTGATCTTTAGTGGAATCATTGACAGTTAACGGATGGTGGATCACGTAACTAAAGAGTTTAGTCAGCTATTCGCGTACCATTGGAGTTTCGAGCCATAGGTCTATTAGGTCACCTGGGTAGCTTGGATAAAGTCGAGAACCAGTGTTTGGATTAATTTGAAATGTTCAAATTGACAAGAGGAAGTTTAATTATATATGATATAATTAGACTGGTTAATTATATATGATATAATTGGCTAAATGTATGAGATACATTATTTTGGAGGAAATTAGATATAAATATGATTTATATCAAGTAGGGGAGAAAATACTATAGTAGATATATGATATCAAACTATAGAATATAAATATAATATGATTATATTGATTAATTAAATTAATTGATTAATTATTTGATAATTAATCGATTGATCCACGTTCGGACGTGGGAAATGGGGTTGTGAAGGTTATGGTAACCGGCGGGTTAAAGCAATGAAAATCGTTTTCATTTAATAATTCAATCGTGCATTCGTATTCACCCACACCCAAAAGAATTCGTGAAAGCGATCGTGTGAGCCTAAACAATAGTAGCTCGTTCGTCTAAACGATCGTTTATCTCACACGTTCTCTAAACGATCGTATACATTTTTCCTAAACGATCGTTTAGTTTTTCCTACATGATTGTGTAGCTTTACTATACGATAAGCATTTCTGTTATACGATAGCAGAGTTTCATCTCCCACTTACTTATCGCCTACACGTCGCCTACACGACGCCTTCTCCTCCGTCCTCTACCAAACTCACTAAAGCCCACTCTTTGGGTTTTTGAATCCGAGAATACCCGGGTTTCTCTTGTGGTGGTGTCGTCCCCGCGGCATTGTTCGTGTATGCTCGGATCGTGCTGTTGCAGTTGACATACTCGTCGGGTGTTGGTAGATCGGTGGGAAGTTTTCCACTACTGAGGATTCAGACATACGATGACAGTCTTCATTTAGTATGAACCTTTTTTCTTGTGTTTTATTGTTATTCTGAGCATGCCAATAATGAGTTTTATATGCATAACTGTATGTTTGGAATGGTGTGTCGTTTGCATTTGGTCACTGTTGAAAATCAGAGCGATCTAAGCCCGCTCATGGAACTCTCGATATGAGATCCTTCACTACTTACCCTCCGAGCAGTTAGTTACCGCTGATCAGCTCATAGATAAGCCTTGCGTCCGCTCATAGACAAGCGTTGCTATAGCCTCTCACTAAGCAAATAGGATTTTCACACAACACTTGTGCAACACACACCTCTCGGTGGTTTGCTACATGCTTCATATGTCTACTCCACATGATTAAGTATGCGATACTCTTTACGTCTTTCTTTGTTAACGCACTGAAAGTAAAGGATGCTAAGTAAATGAAGATGGAGATGGATTCGAAGGAAAATATAGAAATGCATTGATCACAAAATGTATTAATCTTTTAAGCCACAATGTAATACAATACAAGAATAGAAGAGAAATGGAGGACCAGATGGAAGCAATATCTTCCTTCCATCAGATGTGTGTCAAGACTGCCGGTGGTGCCATGGATGGGCGATGGAGTAGACTCTCTCGAGATCTACTCCGACGAAGGCTCCGGTCGTCACTCGGAATGGATGAAGAAATGAAGAACTTTAAAAAATATCTTCTTACGCTTTGGTCTGGATCACAAGGATCCACCCGAAGGTAGCCTTCAGGCAGGGGACCATAAATGATCTGAAATTGTACTCTAAGGCTTCTATTTATAAAGCTTGATCGCCGACAACATTTATGGACCTACTTTGAATCTGACACTTGCGGCGCGATGGTCCTTTTCTGAATCTCTACTACTCACGGTATGGTAGGTGAAATGTCAACTTCATCTTTTTTATGATCCCAGTGTATGCGTTCATGCTGTATTCCGGTAACCTTGCGATCGCCCTTCTATTATGGTTATTCTGTAGCATAAAAGTAGGTTAGCGGAGATTCTTAATGTCGATCGACGCAAGCTCATTTTCTCATGAATCCTTAGTATAATCGCCGTATATTCTCCTTAACAGCCTTCATAATTCTAAATAAAAGGCTTATAATGATGTACATTTCTACTTGTCATCAGGTTGTTCCATGTAAATCTCTTCTTCAAGCTCACCGTTTAGAAAAGTGGTTTTTACATCCATCTGATGTACTATGAGTTTATACAAGGCAACAAGAGAGAATGGGACACGGATAGAGGTAATTCTAGTGACAGAGGAGAAGTGTCATAGAAATCTACATTTTCTCTTTGTCTAAAGTCTTTTGCTACTAACCTGGCTTTAAATTTATCGACAGTCTCATCAGGTCTAAGTTTCCTCCTCAAGATCCATTTGCACCCTATTGCCTTACATCCTGGGGGTAGATCTACTAAGTGCCAAGTCCTATTTGACTCAAGTGTGTCCATCTCATCATTTATGGCTTCTTGCCATAGGTTGGCATCTACTGAGGACAGGGTAGCTCTCAGCTCTTTAGGGTCTTCTTGTACATTATAGGTCAGGAAGTCATTTCCGAAATCTTTGGTGGTTCTGGCTCTTTTGCTTCTTCTAGGTTCTGGGTCAATTTCCTCTCTAGGGTTAGGATTTCTAACTAGGGTTATACTACTTGATCCAGAGCCCCCACTATTCCTTGATTTAAAGGAAAATCTATCTTCAAAGAAGTCGGCATCATTGATCACTTGGTTCCCTAGATCATAGAACCTGTAGGCTTTACTATTTAAGGCGTAACCTATAAAGACACACTCTTAAGCTCTACTAGCCAACTTTCTCCTTTTTGGGTCTGGAATTCTTACAAAGGCTAGACAACCCCAAGTTCTAAAGTAGGACAAGTTTGATTATTCTTGAGAATTTCGTAAGGCGAAGTTTTGTTTTTAGATTTTGAGATTCTATTTAGGACATAGCATACGGTAAGGATGATTTCATCCCATCAATAAGACACGGCTCCTGAACTAAGTAAAATAGCAACAAGTAGCTCAGCTAAAGTTCTATTTTTCCTTTCGACTTTTTCGTTCATTTCAGGAGAATAAGGTGCGGTCTTTTCATGTATTATTCCATGTGAGTTATAGAACTCATTAAAACTATCCGAGTCGTACTCGATTCCCCTATCACTACGAAGTCTTTTAACCTTTCTATTAAATTGATTCTCTATTTCAGAAACAAAAAGTTTGAAGGCATCAAAAGCATCACTTTTGTTTTTCAGCAAGTATACAAAAGTAAAATCAGAACAGTCGTCAATAAAAGTAATGAAATATCTTTTACTGTTCCTAGTCAAGATACCATCAAATTCACAAACATCAAAATGAATCAAATCTAGAGGCTCAGAATTCCTAAGTACAGATTTTTACAGAGTTTTAGTAATTTTAGCCTGACTACAATACTCACATTTATCAAAATCATTCATGGATAACTTATGTATCATTTCTAGCCTAATCATGTTACTAATTAAATTCTTATTCATATGATAGAGTCTAGCATGCCAAATATTCATAGAACACAACATATACACAGAAGATTTCATTTTATTAAGGTCTAAATTTAATTTGAACATTCCCTCAGTTGCATACCCTTTCCCTACAAATACATTATTTTTGGTAAGGGTATATAGATCTGCCCCTATAGTTTGAGTAAACCCGGCTTTGTTGAGGAGATAGCTCGAAAACAAATTCTTTCTTATCTTCGGAGTGTGCAGAATGTCCTTCAACGTGAGGGTCTTCCCAGAGGTAAACTTCAGTTCCACCTTGCCGGTTCCGGAAACTTTCATGGAGTGGTGATCTCCCAACAGAATATTCTTATCCTTAGTTTCAGTATAAGTTTTAAATAGACTAAGGTCGTGACAGACATGGCACGTAGGCACCAGTGTCTATCCACCACCCTTCACAATAACCAATCACATTTACTTCTGTGAGCATGGAGACTAACAGTTCTTCAGTCAGGTTCGTCTGACCATCAGGACAACGCTTATTCCTACAGTTCCTAGCCATGTGTGCCCAGGTTTATTACAATTAAAGCAGAGGAACTGTACCGTTTCTCTTGAAGGGGGCTACTGTTTTTTTTATTGGTTCTGGTTGCTGGAGTCACGGTTCTGACCTTTCCGCTTTGTCCCCTTAGATTTTTGGTCAGGTTTTACCACGGTAGAGACGGGTTTCCCAGGTATTGCATTCACCTCCTCCCTCTGGTCCTGCTTCCGAGCTTCCTCCTCGACCCTTAGCTGGGTTATAAGACTCTCCAATGAGAACTCCTTGGTCTTATGCCTCAAGGCGTTCTTAAAGTCCTTCCACAAAGGATGCAGTTTATCAATAATAACAGCAACTTAGAATTGTTCGTCTAGAGACATACCTTCAATAATTATCTCGTGGGCTATCTTCTGAAGTTCATGGGATTGGTTCTCCACATATTTGTCATCCGTCATTTGGAACTTGAGATAACGGCTAACAACATATTTCTTCGACCCGGCCTCCTCGCTGTCATACTTCTTTTGTAGGGCATCCCAAACCTCCTTCGCTATCTTTATTCTATTGTAGCAGTCATACAGATCATCAGCCAAACCATTTAAAAATGAAATTCTTATAGAGAAAGTCTTTCTCCTCCCAGTCAGCAGCTTCTTTTATCTGTTGTTAAGTTGGTTTTTCTAAAGGGACGATCGACTTAGCTCTAGTACAAGTTTCGGCGACGTTTTTAATAGTGAGAAAGAACAACATCTTTTGCTTCCATCGTTTGAAGTTCGCGCCTTCGAACCAGAATGGACAGTTGAGGTCAGATATCATAACATCATTGTTGGTAGTGAGGGCCATTGATGATGTGTCGTTACGTCTTAAAATTGTTGGAAACAGCAGGACCCTCAGAATGACGAACAGTAAATCGTCAAGGTACGACGATCAAGTGAAGAGCAAAATATGTAAAACAAAAACTTGTTATGGAGGGACAGAACGAAATAGGCAAATGAAGTGGATGGATGGCCAGTTGTCTATCTACTCACTCCCTCCAAAACATAGGTATCTCTTGGGGCCCAAACCTAAAACACAAGATTGGAGTACATAAAAAAGACTTCCCATACCAAATTTTCCAATGTGAGATTCTCCAACCAAAATGTTGGTTCCTCTTGTTTTGAAAGTTAAATTTTCACCCAACATATCACAAAAAATAATTATTAACTAAACTACAACTATATCAACCAATAAAATTAAAATAATTTTTTTATTAGAAAAATATGAACTAACTTTATTCCTTTATTCTCTCTAACACAAATATTTTAATTGAACAAATTAAATATTACATAATTACTAATTACAATTATATAGAAAAATAGTTTAAAAAAATTAAAAGAAGAGAGAGAAAAATTTACAAAAACAAATAACAAAATAATTGTGTATATCATTTATAGATGAAAGAGAAATGGTAAGAATGTAAAGCAATTAACAAATAAAAAATAATCATAATCGATTCAATTTATGCATTTTATTTCTATTTATTGTCATTCACGAATTTTCAATCTGAGTCTCTCCTACTAAATTGGTGATAAGTTCGCTAATCAATTCATGAAAGAGTTTGTGAGAAAAATAAAATTGTTCCTTTTATGGAGCAATAACTCCAAATTAGTGGTAGGTTCAAACTAATTAATTCAAATTATGCCTTCGACCTCTATGAAACATCATTCATGAATTTTTAATCTCATTCTTAGAATCTTTTCATTTTTTTAGCATATCTCATTTATTGATTCTTTATCTGTCTTGCTAAAATACTTGATCGTAGTGAAGATGTAATCTTGAACAAGCTAAAATAAAATTATTGTGTCACTATATATGTATGTCAAGATTAGCGTACCTATCAACAAAAACAAAAGACTATTTGCAAAAACAAGTGACCATTTTTCAAAAACATTGACATTGATCATATTAGTTCCCTTGAAGTAAACCTTCCTTTTCATTCGAATTCATGATGCCTCCATTTGAAAAGTTTTTTTTGTCACAATAAAAATGAAAAATGGACACCTATGGTTTTGAAATGATGGTAAACACTTTGACATTTGTGTTCTAATGGTTATTGGGAGTTAACATCATGATGATAGCATTCACCATTGAAGAGCTTGGAAGCAAGTGAATGGTTGGTATGCACTTAGATCATATCTTAGACATCCCTACCCTAAATTTAATTTCCCTACAATAGAAGTGGAAAATGAGTCATTTGAAACTTCTTTTTCTTTGAAAATTACAAAAACTTAACTCTTGAAGTATGATGGATAATAATTGCATCTTTCAATTTTCAATTATAAAAATTAAAAATCGTCAAACTTTTTTTTATCCCTAAACTTTCGATTATTAAAATCAAGTCCTAAAATAATGATATTAAATGTAAAAGTTAAACCCTTAAGCTCTCGTTAATGTGAAAATTAAACCCATTTTACTCAAAATCTCTCTCCTAAAATTTTTTTCTCTCCCTAGTTTCTCTCTACCTTCCACTTTAACCTTTGCCCCTCCGTCATTCCATCCTCCTTCTCCTTCCACAAAGTTGTTCGACTACACAATGAAATGGATTTTGAAATTGGAAATATATACACTGCGAAGAATCAAATCACATTAGAAAATTCAAAAGATTTTGTTCAATGAGATTTTTGGAAAAAATTGATTTATTGAAATGGACTTCCTTTTGTACTGATTTTAGTATAGTGAGTACAATCTTTAACATTTGATCCTTTGATTCTTTCTCTTGAAGAAAGTAAACTCCTCTTGATTGCTTTGCAACTTGTTCTCAAAGTTGATTTGTCTCGAGAGCTTTATAGTTTGTTCTCGAATGTTGATTTGTCTCAAAAGCTTTGCAGCTTGTTCTTGACATTGATTTATCTCGAAAATTTTGTAGTTTGTTCTTGATGCTATAGTTCTTGAGTTTGGAAGTCGTATAATCTTCGCTTCAGATGAGTTATATTCTTTAGGTCTTTAAAGCTTCAATTTTTAGAACTTCAAATCCTCAGAGTTTTAAAATTGTGTCTTTTAATTCTTCCAATCCTTTTTAAATGAAGGGTGAAGGTTCTATTTATAGAGGTTTTCATGAACCTTGCATAGGCAAGACTTGAGACCCAAAGATTGGACTTGTGCCCAATCTTTTCTTTCACCCAAATTTCCATTGAAGCCCATTTGCACTGAACTTCAGCCCATCATTGTTATAACGATTGTATAGCGATTTCCTATCATTCCAAACTTCTATAAATACTTGTATCTTCACGGTGGATTCTCATTGCGAGAGAAATAATAAAATTTTAAAAAATTGCTTTTATTGTTGGACTCAAACGACTTTAATAACTCAACTTGATCCAATTTTTAATTTTAGTCCTAATTAGACTTCTAGTCAAATTTATCGATTATGGTCCAAGCTGAATCATTGTCGAATTTGATAAGCTTATCGCTATAATCAAATGGGAAGAATGAAAACATGCGGCACTTTTTGGTTTTTCATTTATTTGTCTTTAAATTTTAATTTAGGGACAATAATTTGTATTGTTCTTTGATTCAATAAAATGGATTTTTATTGTAATGATGTGACAACTTGTGATTAGTCAAAATTCTCATTCAATATATTTTAGTAGTTATTTCAATAAACTAGATTTTATTCAAAAAGGAAAAGAAGTACCCTTAGAAAATCATCGTTGAGAGAAACGAGCAAATCAAGCTTTTTTCGCTTGGAGATTAGGAATATTGAACCAAAATTATGAAAATCAAAACAGATTTTGAAATTTTAATTTTTATATTTTTCATTGGTTGAGATTTAATTTTTATAAATAAAAGTTTATGGGGACAATTATCACTACCATCTTATTTTGGGATGTGGTTTTTGCAATTTATGGTTTTATTTTATTTTTTGGAGTTCGGTTTCCTTTCACCAAGTGGATAAAGGCAATACCTCTTTCATTTGGTAGACTATTGACTAATTTTGGAGGTAAAAAGTTCCTTGAAATTTCACTATGTGTGGTATGGTAAATTGATTAAAAGAAAATGGAATTTCGAAATATGAAATTTGACCTTCTCACTTTTTTAATAGAGATGTTCATTTTCTTTGCAGGAATGAAAGGGGAAATAGGAGAAAAATTATTCATAAACTAAACGGGAACGAGGAATTGCTTTTGTCTCCGCCATTGCCTCATTTGCCTCTTTATTAATCTATTACAATATTTATTGTTATGTTATTATTATTATACAAATATTATTCAATTTTTATTGTTTAATAGTCAAGATAATGAATATGTTTGAATTGAATATTTAAATTAAATTATATATATGAATAATTTGATAGATAATTATTTCCTATACTAAAAAACTAATAATTTCTCTTTAAATTCGAATTGTCCATGTTGAATAATCCTATAAAAAAATTAGTGAGAAAGTTATCTATTTAGTTAAATTTTTTTCAATGGTAGTTATTTAAGTTAATTCATTTTAAAAAAATGGGTAAAAATTCCTTTCAAAAAACTCAATCCCTGCAAAATTTTCATTGAGAACCCTCACCATGATCTCTCAAAATTAAATTGGAAAATTTATAAGGATGAAGAATTAAACGAGAAGCAAAAATGGGAACAGAAAAGGCATCTTCGGCCCCACCCCACCTCATATAAATTTTTCTACTCATAAGAATAAAGATTCAAATCTTTATACTCTACCTTTGTTGTGCTTTACAAAGTTATTACATCAATCTATTTTCTCATATAGAATAAGATGTCTATGAAACTTTAGGGGGTGTTTGGTTCACCAACATGAGTTGAATTGAGTTGTTATAATTTACCAACTCATTGTTTGGCCTACCAACTTTAAATGTCGGTGGAATTGAGTTGGTGTTGGTGTATTTTGTCAACTCACCCCAACTCTCCCTTCTTCCAATGTTTTCAATTGCACCACCCATCAGCTACGATCACACTTTGGGAACTAATTCTGGGCTCCAATAACTATCTCCGACGAAAACTCCAATGATCAACTCCAGGCTCCGACAACAACCTTCGATGACAACTTTAACGATGAAATCTGGACTCCAACAACCACCTCCGATGAGAGCTCTAGCGACCAACTCCAGGCTCTGACAACCTTCGCGTGACCAACTCTGACAACCAATTTCGGACTCTGGTAGCCACATGAAGTGACTACAAACTCCAATGCAAATTACCTTCGATGATCACCTTTAAACGAGCAACTTTGACGATCAACAGGGCTTCTACAGCCACCATCAACAACAAACACCGACAACCAAATCTAATACCACCTTTATGCTACTAACTTCAGGCTCCAACAGTCAACTCCGACTACAAACTCCAGTGAAAATCATCTTCAATGATCAACTTCGACGACCACTTTTATCTGACCAACTCCGGGCTTCAAAAATACCTCCGATGACAAACTTCAACAACCAACTCCAATACCACCTTCATGCGACCAATTTTAGGCTTTAACCACCACCTCCGACTACAAACTCCAACGAAAATCATCTTTGATAATCAATTTCAACAACCACTTCCAACTATTATAAGACTGATGACTTTGTCTACATTAAGTGCATACGTAAAAATTTGCAAAAAAATATTTTTATTTAATTAAATTCACATATCAAATGAGTATTAAGAATATTTAGATGAAAAATATATATGTAGTTAAAAAGTATGTAACATATAACAAAAAAACCATAAAATAAAAAAAAATTCTTGAACATTTTTCAGCAAGAGTTAGTGAAAAATATAGATTCATTCTCTAATGATCTTTCAAATTTAGAGGAATTGAAAGTGAAATTCTTGAAGAAATATGGTGACATTCCATTGGCTGCTAAGATGATGAAGATTTTTAATAAAAAAATTCATGACATAGTAAAATTATTGAGCAACAACACGAAGAAGAAGAAAAAGAAGATGATGATAATGAAATTCATGGAGAAAAATTATGAATCAAAAGTTTTGATTTCTCTTTGGTTTTTCATTTTATTTAACCATATTTCTGCAAGAAATGTAACAAGTTAATTATTGTTTATTACCAAAAAAAAAGAAAGAAAGAAAGAAAGAAAGAAGAAAAAGAAAAGTTATAAAAAAAATTTAAAAAAATTATAATCCATATTTTATTCAAACAAAGATAGGTAGAATTATTGAATAAAAAAGTCTCAAAACAAAAATAGTAATCATAAAAACATATTATTTAGACTTTAGAAAACTGTATCAGATATCCAGACATATGAAATCAACTCTCACTCCAAACGCAGCCATATGAACTCGGACTAAATAACTCTACACCTTAAACACAAACATATGAATTTCACAAATATATGAACTTCACCTACATATGAACTCCAGACATCCTATCTCTACTCAGCATCCTAAATAATCCCTTAAGAAATTATATATATAAAATACTAAAAACTATACGGGATAATTAAAATAGAATTAGAGTATAATCTTTACTTTAAAAAACATTATGCTATTCAATAAATTTTGATAAACGCAGTATATAATTTTCTGAACACCCATGCAGAAGTTTCTAATATTATAGTATTATGAAATATTATGAGAAATTTCATACTTAATTATTGCAAATATTTCGCCACATCATCTCAAGTTAAGAAATAATATGAGATTTACTGAACAGCTATTTGATTCACAAGTTCGTTTGTTTCATATAATTTCACTTTTTAAAATTTAGCTTTTTTTTTTTTCTTTATCTATAAAACTTTAAAATCCATCTAAGATAAGTTTTTAAATACTTTTCACAGGAGTGAGAGTTTTATACCTGGAAATAAATAGTACGAATTTAACCTAATTAATTGATAAATTAGCATCATCTATTCGTTATTGTTATTTTAATTAATTATTAAATATAAATGTATTATTTAAACTCAATAAATTTCACTTAATATATTTACAATCAATAGTTATCTTAACTATTTAATATAAAATTTTATTATTAATTATTAATATTCTTATTACTTTATTTTTAATTAATTTAAAATATTATTTTTAAATATAGTAAACTGATCAAAATATTTACAAATATAACAAAATGTCACTGTATCATTTATCATTGATAGACATTGATAGATGTTTAACCGTGTTTATCGATGTTTATCATTGTTTAGACTATGACGTTTTGCAATATTTAGAAATATCTTCAACTACTTTTCTATTTAAAACAATTTTCTTAATTTAAATAATGAAATTATGTTTAATATAAAGGAGAAAAAAGCCTCAAGTTGTCTTTCGAAATGAGTAGGAGAGAACCTTTAACAGAAAGAGAGAAACATAAAAATGAAGGAAAGAAGAACTTCACATTGTTCTTTGAAATGAGTTGGAGAAAACCTTTTATAGTTGTAAAAAAAGAGAAAGAAGTTACAAAACTTTTGATATTCAAATAATTAAATGATAATTAATTTTATTTTATATTTATATTCTAAAATTTAGGGGTGTTTAAATAACCCGGACTACCCAACCCAAAATGTAAGGGTTGGGTTGGATTAGTTTTGTTCTTGGGTTGGGTTGGGTTGGGTTGAATTTTTCTATTTTTATTGGGTTGGGTTGAATGGAGGTTGGCCAAAAAGAATTTGGGTTGACCCAACCTAACCTGAATTTTGATATATATATATTTCTCTTTGTTTTAAAGTTTGATTTATTTGTATTGATTAATTTTTGAATTTTTAATATTTTCTTTAAAATTGTTATGATATTTGTCTCTATTTAAAGTTTACAATAAATATCATAGATATTTTGGTATTTTAACATCTTAATTTTATGTGATTTTAGTTATTAGTTATGTGTAGTATATAAATTTACATTATTTCATTAAAAATAAAAAAATAAGTTATAACTCGACAACACCCAACCCAAACCCAACCCAACCCGAATTTTAAGGGTTGGGTTGGGTTGGGTTGGGAACTTTATTTGGGTCATTTGGGTTATCAATCAAACCAACCCGAATTTTCGTGTTGGTCCAAAAAATACCTTCAACCCAATCCAACCCAACCCATGTATACCCCTACTAAAATATCAGATTTTTTTTTTGGCAGGTGAGTAGAAGAGTTTTTATTTAATAACTTAGCCCACGTCTACTAACCATTTTTTTTAAATTAAGTCTATAGACGCTATTTTCATTTCAAAATTTCTTCATTTATTATCTATTTTTCAATAATAGTTTAAAAAATCAATCCAAAATCTTAGAACTAAAAAGTAGTTTTAAAAAAATTGGTATTATTTTTGGAATATAGTTAAGAATTTAACCATTATATTTATTAAATATGTGGGTGGGTGTGAGAGAAATAGAGGGTCGGGCTTTTCTTTTTTTTTTCCAACAATTAAGGTATAGTTTTTATTTTTAATTATTTTTATAGAGGCATGTTGATTGTGATTATTCGGTTTTTATTTTTCCCCGAATAGGGTGCCGGTGGGATTTTTTCAACCAGCTCATGCGTGGCTTTTAATAACTTTATGGGTGTGTTTTTCTAATTGAATTTAAGAAAGGATAAGTGGGCCAATCAGAAAAGGATAAAGGACAATTTGGGTATTCTCTAAATAGCAAAAGATAAAAAAGTGTCCCAAAAAAGGTTTTTATTTTTATTTTTCATTCGTACTTTTATGTATAGTTTCTCAAGTGATGGTTGCATAAATTTCAATCAAATTCAAAGTAACGAACAATTCTAGTACAATGTAAAACATTTTGCAAATAATGGTTCGAATAGAATAAATGATTAGTACAATGTAAAACATTCATTCAAATTCTCTCTTGATAAACATTTAGGAAGTACATATACTTCTAATTATGAAAAGAATCGATATTAGATATGAATACGATATGGATACGTCCAGATACGTGTCTGATACGTGATTTGAAGTATCTGATTTTTTTATTTTTATTTTTAATTTCTAGATACACGTATCTAAGCCCGGCCCGCGTGCGGTTAGGAAGATTGGCCACCCCGTTCGTTCCGTTCGCAACAATCCAATTAGTTCTCCAGGTGAAAAAACATTAGACATTCCATCTTCTAAAACCAACACTTTTGATCCCTAAAAACGATCTTAGCTCACTCACCTTGGTAGGTGACCATAACGGATTTCGGTCTATACCGGCACCATAATATCTGATTGGGGAGGTCTTAGCTACTCGCTTTCGAACGATCTTCTGCCAAAAGTCTAATATAGATATACAACGAATATTTGTCCCCTTACTAATAACATTTGCAAGATGGATCAAAAGAGGAAGCCAAGACGCTAGAATGTAAGGAAATTGAAAGAAGCGCGGAAAAGGGTCAAAGCGACCGTTAGTCGGGCTGATCTGTGATTGGTCAAGGTGAACGAGAGGAGTGTTGCGTAGTGATATCTAGGATTGCAGCGAAAACCTTGCTTGTTGCAGGTAATCGGTCGGGAGTTGCCAAGCTGTATTCTCATGATGGTGAGCTGCTATCAGATCCATCGATGTGCCTCCTGAAGGAGAGCTAGGCAGGACGATTAATGTGGTACGGCCGGGGCAGGAGGATTTTTGAGCTTTGACAGACGTCAGGTGTGTGGTAAGTAACATGGGTGTTTTGTATTGTATCGCGTTCCTCCGCTGTTCTTAGTGCTACTTCCCTTATTGAGGACCAAGGGGGATCTCGATTCAAAGATTTGATCAGGAAGAGTCTCATATTGCTTTACTAAGCCTATTTTACTTTCTATGTCCACGTTATAGAGATTCCAATAGATCTCTTGAGCTTTTTGCATTACACCACCAAGCAGAAGGATGTCCTGCTTCATATACTCACACAATTCCCTATGTCTCTTCTCCTTACAATTTATATATATTTTCTCTTTTTTCTCATTTAAAAGATAATCCTTATCAGTAGTCAGATAATCCAAATTAATAATCTCATAAGGGATTGAACCTTTCAGGCAGGAAGGACAAGTTGGTTTGAGGACTCGTTGGTCAAAGGAAAGGGGAGGTCCTGATGCCGGGACGGAGCCGTATGAGGCGAGAGTGTCACGTATGGTTCCTTTGAGAAGGGTGTGATACCAGAAATTATTATGTTCGTGATTCATCATCCACTGATGCAGAAAATGCTCACTCGTCAGTTAATCTATTTATGATGAGCTAACTGACCATATCTTAGGTCGGATCCTACTCTATTTCTACTAAACATGAAGCTAGAACAGATAAAAGTAAGAAATTTGCCTTCCCCGCCACAGAGCGGTAACGCTGTGATTCTTGCTCAAAAAACAGACCGAAGGCGTAACTTGGACAACTTCTCACGATGTTTATCCCAGAATAAAATCCGTTTTCGTTCTTGGTTTGGTTCGGGCTCCTTTCGATCTCCAGATTCGACTATAAAGCAGATAGTGACGATGAAAAAAAAAATAGAAGGCCCTTACCCTCCTAGCCACCGTCGTCAGTGCAGCGCTAGGCACGAATCCAGTAGCCAGTTTCCCTAGCAGGCGGGTCACTTGACCAGTCACTTGTCCTCGTATTAGAAGATCATCTCACCCTGTGGCCAACATTCCATTCCCCTTAGTCGTAGATGCTACACTGGCAACTACACTTGGAGTGCGTTAAGGTAGGAACTAGATCACGTTCCGGAAAAAGTGGCCTACTTGAAAGAAAGGGCGGGCACTCTCGTGTTTCAACAACCCCACTATACTATGAATAGTTGTGGGCACTGTATACTGAAAGCCTCTACGATACGGGCCGCTAAGTTGGTATGGAAGAATCGCTGCGCCGAAGTGAAAACCTGTGACTAGATCATCCTGAAGACGGATGCGACGCACTCAATAGTCAATCAATTTGTTTTTCCGTAGGTTGTTCTAGTTCTAGAATGGGATATGATTAACTACTTGCCTACTGTTACCTAGGTGGGTGACCCATACCAATAAAGGCGGGTAGAAAAAAGTCAATAGAGCAGTTTTATGGCTTTCGTAGCGTTTAGTAGTTCTAGAAAGTCTCAACAGATCCTCCGCGCGCTGGGCATACCTCTTCTGGTAGGCCCAACCACCACACTACACGTATAGACACGAACCCCTCTCGTTACCGTACGTGCGACTCTCACCGCATACGGCTCACGAAAAAAACCCCGATTTTCTCAAAGATTAGACCCCTCTTCTAATCCTACAATAGAAAGGGCGCGGCTGTAGCATCCACCGGTAATGTGTGGAAGAAGGTAAGCTTTCTATGTGGATGAGACGTATCAACACCTTTTGCATCTTTTAAAGAAGAGTTTTTTTTTTTTTTTTTTTTTTTTTTTATATGTGAAATTGATGAAAACCTGATATTGAATTTAAAGGTCGACCATCCCACCCAAAAATAACTCGGAGCCTAAATTAAAGAGAAGAGAGTTCAGAAAGCTCCAGGTCCAGATGGTAAACTCTTTTATCAGAAGAGAGAGTCAGTAAAAACCTATGAATGCCCAAAGACTCTCATGCCTTTCTTGGTTGGACCAACCCGCAATTGGTTGAGTTCTCCCACATAGCGTCAAGGAATCAAAGGCCCGGTTGTGGTTCGACATGTTGATGAGCCTGAAGCAAACAGGCTCCATACGCTAGTATGTGAAGGCGAATCGACCGTAGAATGAGATTGAAACTCTCATCCTTTTGAAAAAAGGCCTCCCCCCTCTTCCCGGTCAAGATAGATGGGAAGTTTCCACGCTTGAAAAAAACAACTTGGGACGTATCGTCAAGATCTCTATAAAGCAAAATATAGATGTGCAGCAGAGAAGGAAGAAAGACGAATGCTATGAGCTGCCACAAGGATTGTGAGAATCTACTGTGTGTAAAAGGCTTTCGGACTAGTGGCAAAGCGGAACAACAATAAGTAGCAAGGGCTCTTTTCATCAACCTTGTCGACCAATCATACAAGATTTAGGGCATCTCTTAAATACCATGCTTGTAGGGCCGCCACGTGACGAAGTGTAACTAGAGAAAGCTAGCGTTCCGTACTCAGCCGGCCCAACAAAAACTCCCTAATAGCTCTCATTGTGGGATATCTAAAAAAATCAGTCGTCATGAAGAGCCAACTGGAGAGCACGCTTGACATCCTCCGGATCTTCGAGCCGTTTTCTCTCTGTCTTCCTCGGCCATCTTGATCTGGATATATCAAGAGAAAGCAACTCACTCATATCATTCTGCCTTAGGTCAAGGCTCCATTTCTCTGGAAATGGAATTCACTTATTCTCGGGTAAACAATGTACGACTTCCGCCCATCTCAATTGATGAGTCTTCGGTCAGTAATCTCGTACTCTCGACCGGCTCGAACCACTACGTGCTTAAACAGTGGCTAATGCTACATCTTCAACCTTAGTCACCTCAACTTTCATTTATCCGCATACTCGTTCATCCCCGCTGGGGGAATGGGATTTGCCCATAAGCTATAGGGGCGAGGTGCTTGATAGCAAAGCCAACTAGCAGAGCCGATGCGAGGATCGGTGGGATTAGATCAATAAGACCAAAAAAGATGGATATGAATTAGTTCACGCGAAAAAATCGGTCGCTTCATGCTCCGAGTGACAACTAGACTTTCACACTCCTGACTTCTGCTATAAGCCTATAAAAAAAAAGGGCAAGCAAAAAGGACAAATGTTATCACGGCTATGTTTAGGGAAAGGTTCTAGGTGCTTAAGTAATAAAATTCCATCGAATCGCGAGAAGTTGTGGAAGTAAATTGTGACAATCTCTTTATTTCATGTGATTCATTAAACATAATATAAATTTCGTCAAAGTAAAATAACCCTTTCTTCTCTAGCTCTGAGTATCTTTCGTATGAAATTCTACGATGATGTAAATTGGCCTGCTTCAGATACGTGAAGGATACGTAGGTCAATTTTTTTCCTTCAAATTTAAGCCTAACTACTTAAAAAGTCTAACCCACAACCCATTTTATTTGAGTGCATGTTTAGGAGTGATTTTAAAATCATCAAAAATAACTTTTTTTTTTATTATTTTTAAAATCACTCAAAAAGGCACATTTAATTACTCAAAATTAATTTAGTTTTCAATTTTATACTTTTAAATGCAATTTTCATATTATCAAAATTAGTTTTGAAGAATTAAACATGTTTCACGGTGATTTTGAAAATGACAAAAGTGATTTCATCCATTTTAAAATCACTTTCAAACATAAAAGTCCACTTAAATTGAGTAATCCAAAACAAAACAAATTAAAAATGATAAAAACATAAAAGATAAAAAAAAAAACCAGAAAATAATTAAATCTTCATTCTTCCCTTCTTGTCTTCTATTATTCAATCTTCATTCTTCCCATCCTCAACTTCATTATTCAATCTTCGTCTTCTATTTCTTTCCTATCATCTACTCTAGTCACTTAACAATCACTCTACGTTACTAGGATTTTTTTTTAAGTTTTCACTCTCTTCTTGAATCTATTTTAATCTAACTTAAAATAACTATTATAGCAATTAATTAGACATTGTGTATATATATATAAAACATATCTTCAACGTATTTGTATCTTAGTTTTTTAGAAATTAACGAATCACCGTATCGTATCCGTATCTATGTATGTGCTTCTTAGATATTCATGCTAAACACCTATCACTGATTGAAGTAGTCAATCAATCATATATACTTTATCTCGAATGATATCTATCAATATTATCAAGGATTCAAAGATAAAGCATTAAATTAGTGTTTTTCTAGAGTGATCTTGGATTACAGCTTGTTTTTCTTCCTATCTTTTTGTTCTCACTAAAATATATGATGATTCTACAAACCTGACAATAAAAAGGTAAATAAGAAACTAAAAGATTTTAAAAAGTGGTCTCCCCCTTTTTAGTACATAGTTGAAATAATTGTTTGTGTTTTTTCAATCTTCTACTCATTCTTGTTTTAAATTCAAAAAGAGGGAATTTCAAATATTGAAATATAATGCTTTTCAGTTTTCACATAAATTTGCCTGATTGATAGCCATATATAAGAGCCAGAGTCAACAATAATACACTTTTAACGATGAATTATCTTCACTTGATGAAGAGCTATCAAGCACATATATTTCAGGTAAAACAAAGAATCCGTATCAAACACGTATTAGATACCGATACTTTCAGATACTTTTCAGATACGTATTTGACATGCGATTTGATGTATCTATTTTTACGCTTACCTTTTTTAAAGAAAAAAAAAAGATAAGCAACTCATCTAATTTTTTACAATTTAATAGTAAGCAGTCTATTTAAAAAGTTTATTACTCGAGTCCAAAACTTGAAAAAAAAAAAAAAAGAAAAAGAAAAAAGAAGACCAAACCCTATAATCATCTAATCTTCATCTTCAAATTTAAGTCCTCACAAAGTCCACCAAAATACAACCCACTTAAATATCTTCAACAATTTAACAAATAAGTTCTTCGTTTATCTTCATACTTTTCCCTCTAATTTTCTTCTTCTCTAATCAATATGAGTCACTTTTTTATTACATTTTATTGACTATTTACTTCAACATCTTAGATGTTTCTTTTTGTATCGTATTTGGTACTATTGTCATTAACTTGTATGCTAAATTTATCTATATCCTAGATTTTTCTTAAGAAAAAAAACGTATCTTCAACTTATTAGTATCCTAGTTTCTTAGAAATTGACGTATCGTCATATTCTATTATATTCGTATCTCGTGTCTGTATTGTATCTATGCTTCATATATAGATGAAGAGTTTCTAGAAGGAAATAGTCATAGCTCAACCTTTTCTAAATGGGCTTGGCCTTACAACTTAATGGGCTATCTTGACAAACTTCCCTTCTAAACTAACAAAATTATTGCTATTAAATCCTTAAATATTGTACTATTTAAGGGTTTAACTGAAAATTTCATAGCATTAGAATAGAGTATTATTCATAAAAATTGAACGATTGAGGGTGGAATCGACAATAAATTCTATAATTCGGTGATGCTTTTGAAATTTTCTGAATTTTATAATAATAATAATACTCATATTAAAATACTATTTTTACTTTTAGACTTTAGGATTTGTTTGTTCAATTCTAGTTCCTATATTTTTAATAAATCTTAAGTATAGTCCCTTGAAGTTAATTTTTATCGAAATTAACTAAATAATAATAATAATTTTTCTACAAGAATATACAATATATGAATATGTTTTCAAATTTTATAATGGAGATCTTAATAGATAACAAAAAGTTTTGAGAAAATTACATTTTTAGTTTCTGAATTTTTAAAAATATGTAAGTTTTGTCATAGAATTTTCAAAATGTATTTTTTAGTTTCCAAGTTCTTAAGAATATGTGCATTTGTTCTTTTAATTTTTGAAAATATATGTTTTTAGTCTTTGAATTCTTAATAATAGGTTTAAAAAGCTCCTGTGGTAGTTTTTTTTATAATTATTTTAAATTAGAAAAACAATTTAGAAAAAGTATCCCTTTCTCTATTTTTTTTTGAGATAAAATGTAATTCAATATGCCTCACAGGCCATTAAAATTCTGTCTTTTACAAAGAGATTTAATATCCAAAATTGACATTTTATATAGATGAAAACAATATTTTAATTAACTTAATAATTAAGTACTTAAACGGAATAATCTCAAAAGTTGAAGGATTAGATTCAAATTTAAACTTGAAAATGATTACATTTGATAAAGTTTTCTCCAATTAATTGAAAAAGGTAGAGAGAGTAAACATTGCCAAACAAACGTTTTTATTGAAACACACTATCTTCCTTTTTACATGTAATATTAAATCTTCAAATTCTTCACTTTTCCCTCTCCAAATTCATTCTCTTTTTCTCTCTCTTCAATTACAAAGAGAGAACTGAATTATTGCTCTTCAATCGGCGATGGCACATTCTTTGAATTTCTTGCCCTTGTTTTTCACTTTACTACTCTCTACGGCGGCGGTTTTCTCGTCCGAGGAATTGGACGACGGAGATTCACAGCGGAGAGAGGCTGATCGAGTGGTCAATTTGCCGGACCAGCCGCCGGTGGAGTTCCGGCACTATGCCGGTTATATCAAACTCCGGCAGAGTGAAGAGAAGGCTCTGTTTTACTGGTTCTTTGAGGCTCAAAACGACGTCGCTCTTAAGCCTCTTGTTCTTTGGCTCAATGGAGGTTCTGTTCTCTCTCTTATTTTTATTTAGTCCCTATCTTTGAAAGTGTTCCCAAAAACACCTCTAGATTTTGATATTTTTTTTTGTTAGTTCTTCTGACAACATTCTCAAAAAAAAATATCCTAAATTCAATTATGAATAAAATTTAGGATGAAATTTCGGGTGTGTTTTATTTTAAAGTGGAGTATCATTTATATGTGTTAACGACCACATTTGAATCTCCCAACTTCTTTATACTCAAAAAGAAAAAAAAAAAAAAAAAAAAAAAATAGACAAGAGAAGAAAAGTAAAATGACAATATATTAAAATATGAAGATTTTAGAATCATTATATATTTTGATGGAGAAGGAGGGTTTATATGTTATTTTGGTGCTTATATTTTTAATTTTTGTTCATTTTGATCTTTATATTTTTAAAATATTTTATTTTCATTTTGTACTTTCAACTTTGTTTGATACTAGTCTTATATTTTTAAAATGATTATTTTAGTTATTGTACTTTTAAATTTAATTTATTTTGGTTCTTGTAGTTAAAAAATGGTCATTTTAGTCATTTTAAACATGAAAATGATGGGAGCAAAATTCTCACTTTTACATATAGATCTAATATCCAACGATAGCTTTTTAAACCTATTAGTAAAAACTCGAGGACTAAAAAATTACATTTTGAAAACTTATAAACTTAATGCACTTATTCTTAAAAAAAACTCGAGGATTAGTAAAGGTAGTTTTCTTAATTTTTTTTTAAAAACCAACAAATGAAATAAAATTGAACAAACGGTAGAGTATGAAAACCATATTTTAAAAGTAAGATCAAAACGAACATTTTTAAAAATATAAAAAATCAAAATAAATAAAATCAAAATTAATAGATAAAAGTAGTATATATATAATAAAGGTAAAGTCTTGTCTCTCTTTTATAAAAAATTTCTGACTTGGACCTCGTGACTAAGTGTGCTTTTACACCTATTATACTCTTTCTTTTAATGTATTAATACTTTAATTTTTGTTTATTTAAACTTTATAGATTACAACGTAAATTTGAAAATCAAGTTTGGAAAATATGTGCGATTAATATTTTGATAGAAATAACTCAATATGAAATCTTTTTCAAAACGATAATTTTTTTTAGTGATTTTCTTATTAAAACAAAATAATCTTAAATATTGATTACAATATAAATAGAATGATCAATAAGAATATAGATTTGTTACTAAATATTTTTACGATATTTAATATGTTGAGACCAATAAAAGCCTAATAATCGAAATATTTTCTTAATTTTAATTTTTTTAGACATTCAAATTAAACGTGTGCTACAAAAATATTGTTTTTCTCCAATTTCCCTAATAAATAAGGAGTTGAGATTTGAGAATATTAAAAAAAATTGTGAGCATTTAAACTAAATATAACGACAAGAAAAAAAAAACATTTTAATAAATTTCTGCCATTGGAGATTATGAAAGCATGTCACTTTGTGGAAAATGACTACAGTGTTACTCTATGATTGATGTAACTTTTGTCTATATTATAATCTAATATTAAAAATGTTAATTATAAATTTTAATATTTATTCTACTTTTTTTCTTTTTAAAAGAATATTTATTCTACTTTAAATTTATATCTTTTAATATTTTATTTTGAATTATATATATAAAATTGTTTGGGCTAAGGTATAATTTCATATTATTGCATTGGAAATAAATCTTTTATATGAAGTTTATATACTTGAATAAAATGTTTAATAAAAATGTGCTTATTAAAAAATATTTTGGAATATAACATTAAAAATCATATAAATGAGAACATTTAGATCTGGTATGATGCGATATACTAGAATGGACATTTTACTCTCCTTTTATTTTAGTATGATCGACTTTTTCCATTCATGTTTATCAAGATAATGAATTATTTTACTTTCGGTAGAATGACAATGAAGTGGAGAATGACAACGAAGTGGAAGCGGGGATGAAGATGTCTTTTGGTCTTTTTCGTCTCTATTGTTTAAGACAATTTTGTTTATACTATACAAGAATCTTTATTAAAAAGGAGAAAAAAATTGAGGAAAAGTTTATTATTTTACTTTGAAAGAAAAAGTTTAATTTAATTAACTTATATTCCTTTTATTAGTTTAAGCACCAATATGCAATATATTTTTAATTCAGTATTTATATTGAATACCTTTATACACACTAATAAACTTCCATTAGAATTTAAATTAATAAGTAAAACTTGAAGATTAAGATTATTTTGTCTATGATGATCTCTAGCATGCATTCAATACATCAAGGTATTATTATAATGTGTAACGAAAATATCCTTCTAGTCCCTAGTTTTGAGTATATTTCCTTTTTATCCCTAAAATTTCAATATTTTATTTACCTTTTTTGAGTTTTGAGTTTAATTTTTTTTTTTTGGTCTTTAAATTTTAGAATATTACATTTCCCCCTTTAAGTTCTGAGATTAATTTTCATTTGATCTTCAAGTTTCAATATTTTATACTTTTACACTTAAGTTTTTACAGGTGCAACTTTGGTTCTTTAACGTCAACTTTCAGTTAACTTATTTAAAATAATTATGACATAATTTTTTTAATTAATTTTAAATAGTGAAGAAAAAATAGTGAAAATAAATTTAATTATAATTAATTAATTTCTTTAATTTAATTAATTGATAAACATTAATATCAAGGATTGAAAGTGAATATTTATTGAAAAACTAAAGTTAAAAATGTAAATTTTGAAATCCTACGGACCAATTTGGAACAAAACTAAAAGAGAATCAAAGATAAAAATGTAACATTTTGAAATTTAGAGACCAAATAAAAAATTAAATTCAAAACTTAAGAGTAGAATATATAACATTTTTGAAACAATGACCAAATAGAAACTAGAACCAAAACTTATCTACCAAAAAGTATTGTCCGTATAATAAATATTTTTACTTTAAAATTAACATTTATCTAAGCCAAGTAGATTTTATCTCGATTCAATTAAGACGTTTTAGATGTGTCTTTTACGTTATACGAATGTGATGATTAACCTAAACATAATCTAACTAATTAATTAAAAGATTAATTAGTTAAAAAAATTTCCCCTTCCATGGGAGTACCTTATGTATAGAATTGAATTTGAGGAAGAATAATATTTTTAGTGAATAATTTGATATTATCAGGGCCAGGGTGCTCCTCCATAGCTTATGGAGCTGCTCAAGAACTTGGGCCCTTCCTTGTTCAGAGCAATGGAAAGCTAAAACTCAACCCTTTCTCTTGGAATAAAGGTATACCCTAATTTCGATTTTTTTTTAATTCACATAATTCATATAATCTCCATTAAATAAAGTGGTTTTTTATTTTTATTTTATTTTTTTATTTTTTTGCAACAGCTGCAAATATGCTATTTTTGGAGTCACCAGTGGGAGTGGGATTCTCTTATACAAACAAATCATCAGATTTACAAAAGCTTGGAGATAAAGTCACAGCTGAAGATTCTCATGCTTTTCTTATTGGTTGGTTCAAAAGGTTTCCAAATTTCAAACTTCATGATTTCTATATTGCTGGGGAGAGTTATGCTGGTAATTTTTCTTTTCCTTTCTGTTTTACGATATTTGAGATGGGAGGATCAAACCTCAAGATCGATAATATATAAGTTTGTTCTAAATATTCATGGAGCTTTATATGCCCATATTGACGGTTAAAAAAAAATCTCTAAATTGGGACAATATATAAATTATGAAGATTAATGTCATTTATCTTATTCTAAAATATTGATGGTTCAATCTCTTATCTCTGAAATTGTTAAACGAAAAAAATATAATAAAAAAGTCGTAGCTTGTAAATATTATTTTATTGTATTTGGTTCAAGTGTGTTTATAGTGTATTTGTATGAATTGTTATCCAAATATAGCTTATACATTTATTATTGACATATTTACTCTCTCTCTTTTCTATATTAATTGTTTGAAGGACATTATGCTCCCCAACTTGCTGAGCTCATTTATGAGAGAAACAAAAATTCTAGCAAAGATTTGATTGTTAACCTCAAGGGCTTATTGGTAAGTTCCCTCTTCAAATAATAATTATAACAAAAGAATAAATTTTTTAGTTATTAGTAACCCAATATAGACGGGAAGATTTGAGTCTCCCATTTTAATATAAGTACTGTGCATGCCCGTCATAATTGAGTTATGCTTTATTTCGTAACAAATAAAATAAATTATTATATAACCGCTTTTTAGATTACTTTATTTCATTTGATCGTAGTTTACTGTTTTTTTTTTCTTTTATGATATGTATACTAATATGTTTTGTAGGGAATAAAGAATAAATTAATCAAACAAGTAATATTAATATATGATCTTTTTTTTTTTTTTTATATATAAATAATTAGATTGGAAATGCAGCCATCAATGATGAAACAGACACAATGGGAATGGTTGAATTTGCATGGAGCCATGCCATAATATCAGATCAACTCCATGCCAACATCTTCAAAGATTGCAATTTTTCAGTTGACATCGAAAACCTAACACTTTCTTGCCTTAATTACTATAGAGATTTTTTAGTTTCTTACTCCAAAATTGATATCTATAATATTTATGCTCCAACTTGCCTCTCTTCTTCGTCCTCTTCTTTCGACTCGATGGTCAGACTCCTCGATACTATTCCTGGAATCTTCTCGAAATATGTAAGACTTCTTATCTCTCTCGAACAAACTTTAATTTAATCTTATGTTTTTGTAGTTCAATTACAATCACAAAAGTGAAATTAAATATTGATGGTAGTTGGTGATGTATTCACTAAATTATGGTCGGTTTTAACCCCTTAATTTAAAGCTTCTATATATGTTTTTCGTGGATGGATTTTGATTATTGTTTTTTTTTTTTGGTTTTTACTTAGAAATTATGGAGTAAGCTACCAAGAGGCTATGATCCATGTAGTGCAAATTATGCAGAAAAGTATTTGAGTAGAGAGGATGTTCAAAGGGCTCTTCATGCTAATGTCACCAAACTTTCATATCCTTACACCCCTTGCAGGTAATTATTTCTATGTTAGTTTATGTTGTTTTTTAATGTTTATATGTTTATTTCAAATTGGATTACAAGTTTAGTCTCTAAAATCAAATTTACACAAAAAGAGTTTGTCAGCGGTTAGAATTTTGTTTCATAAAGTTTATATTATATGAAATTAACAAGAAATTGATCGAGTGTCTAATAGACTTCTAAACTTTCGATTGTGTGTTTGATAAGTTTTTTAATTTTATAAATGATTATTCGGTCTTTTCACTTATATTTTGTGCTTAACAAATCTCTGACTTATAATTAGACTGTACTTAAAGTTCATATGCTTATTTTTTACAAATTGAAAAGTCAACATTGTGTCCGAATGAAGTCAATGTTTTTTGGTGCAAAAAATTGTGAATTAGTCGATAATTTATTAAACATAAGATTGTAAGTTAAGTTCCATTTGATAAATAAAGGGTCCGTTTGGTAACCATTTTGTTTTTTTGTTTTTTTGTTTTTTTTTTGAAAATTAAGCATATATACCGTTTCCACCTTCATCTTTGTTTCTTTGTTATCTACTTTTTACCAATAATTCAAAAAACGAAGCCAAAATTTGAAAACTTAAAAAAAGTAGCTTTTAAAACTTATTTTTGTTTTTGAAATTTGACCAAGAATTTAACCACTTAAAAAAGATGCAAATCATTGTAAGAAATATGAGGGTAATTAAATAGACTTATTTTTCAAAAATTAAAAAAAAAATAAAATGATTACGAAATGGAATCTTAGGTTTTAGTTTTTGAAAATTAAGCTCACAAACACTACTTCTATCTATTAGTTTTTTTTTTGGGTTGTGTTATTACTTTTTAAAAATGTTTTAAAAATTCAAATTGAGCTTTGAAAATTAAAAAAGAAAAAGTAGTTTTTTAAAAAAATATTTTTTGAAAATTTGGCCAAAAATCCAAATGTTTCTCCAGTGAGAAATGAAAAGTAAAAACCATAACTTAAGAAATTTATGAGGAAAAAGAGCACAATGTTTAAAAATAGGAAACTAAAAACAAAATTGTTACCAACAAATAAGAATAAGAGATCTACTGGACATACTCTTTTAACGTTTAGGAATCTATTAGCCACAAAATTGAAAGATTTTAAAAAATGACACAAAACACTTTTATAAGCTTTACAAATGTATTGAAGATAGAGATACCTTGTGAAAGTTTCAACTTGTAACTTAACCATATTTTGTTATCTTTTAATATATAGTTTTGGTTTATGAGCTTTTGTAACCCTTCATACCAAAAATTTGCTGCTGATATGTTGGTTGGCAGTAATGTCATCCAAGATTGGATTGATGCTCCTGACTCTGTCTTGCCAATCATTCACAAGTTGCTCCAAGCACAATACCGCGTTTGGATTTATAGGTAATTTCCATTTATATTTCTCTTCTTTAATTTCCTTAAAAACTCTCGGGATATATTTGAGGCAATGAGTCGAACGGTGAGCTTCAAGAATTATAAAGAAGTCTAGAGAGTTGTGAAGGTATAAAATTGATGCCTTTTAGTAGTGGGATCTAAGGAGTGGAGTTCACAACTCCTTGGATCAAACACATCATTATTGTTGTATAGATGAAATATGACTTAATCAATAAATTACTCTAAAATTGCATGTAATTTTGCAGCGGTGACACAGATGGAAGAATACCAATAACATCGACAAGATATAGCATAAAGAAAATGGGGTTAAAAGTTGAAGAAGAATGGAGGGCTTGGTTTGAGAGGCATCAAGTGGCTGGTTGGGTTGAAACCTACCAAGAAGGCCTCACTTTGGCTACCATTAGAGGGGCAGGCCACCAAGCCCCAATCTTTGCTCCTCAACAATCACTTGCTCTATTCGTTTACTTTCTTGCGGACCATCGTTTGCCCATAACTCCCAAAATTTAGTTATTAAAATCAATTTTATTATTGTCTCTGTTTGATAACTATTTTATTTTAAGTTTCTTTATTTTAATATAAATAAACTTGTTTGTTTGTTAATTGTACTATTTGTATTCTGAAGTGAGACTTTATGATTAATAAAAGAAAGGTAAGATTAACCTAAATAAATTTTGACTTGATTTGCATTTTGGTATTTGTTTTTCTTTTTTCCTTTGAGAGTTTTTTACTTGCTAAAATTACGATTTGAAGATCTGCTAAGTTTTGGGAGAAATCTTTACTCTAATATTCGATTATAAATTCTGATGGAATGCTTACTATTTATACATAGGAGATCCCTTCAAATTAGGAAAAGAATAATAAAGAATAAATGCATAAAAATTACATGAATATATAGATGGATAGATTTCATTAGATAGGAGAATATTCCTTCGAACCAATTTCTATTCAACTGGAGCTTCTGGAAGATGGTGAAGTGGGATATTTGATTGATGATTGGTTGCCAGCTTGGCAAGCTTTGTTGACTCGTTGGCACGGCTTATGTGGCGATTCTCCCTAAAATTTCCCCTCAAACGAGAGGTCAGATCAATTACCCTAAGTTTGGAACGAAGACATTGAAACTGTGAGTGTGTTAGCGGCTTTGTATGATAATCAGCTAGCTGACTGGATGAGGGAACGTAGCGTACTTCAAGTGCATCGTGAAGAACTTGGTCTCTGACAAAGTGAACATCTATGATGTATAGATACTTCATCTAAGGTAAAGAATTCGTATCAGACACGTATCAGATACAGATACTTCTCAATTCTCAAATACGTATCTGACACGCGATTTGACATATCTATTTTTATGCTTATTTTTTTTTTAACTTTTTTTTAAAAGTAAAAAGATAAGCAACTCATCTAATTTTTCCCAATCTAAAACTAGGCAACCTATTTAAAAAACTCACTACTCGAGACCAAAACTAAAAGGAAAAGAAAAATAAAATACCACATCCTAGAATCATCTAATCTTCATCTTTACATTTTAGTCCCCACAAGGTCCACAAAAATATAACCCACTTGAATATCTTCAACAATTCAACGAAAAAGTTCTTCATTTATCTTTATACTTCTCCCTCTAATCTTCTTCTTCTTTTCTAATCAATATGAGAAAGTTTTCTATTGTATTTTATTGATTATTTTATTTCAATATCTTAGATGTTGCTTTTTGTATTGTATTACAACATTTGTACTATATTTTGTACTATTGTCATTAACTTGTATGCTAAATTTATTTATATCCTAGATTTTTTTAAGAAAAAGAAAACGTATCTTCAACGTATCAATATCCTAATTTTTTAGAAATTGGCATATCACCGTATTATTTCATATCCGTATCTCGTATCTATATCTGTGTCTGTGCTTCATAGGTGAACATCAATCTCAATGTGTTTGATTCTAGCATGGAACACGAGGTTGGCAACAAGAGGACTGACACTTACGTTGTCACACCATAGGATAGGTTTCAGAGGTAAGGAAACACCAAGTTTTGTGAGTAGTTATTTAGTCCAAACAATTTTAGAAGCAACATACACTAAAGCCCGATACTTTGATTCTGTACTCGATCGTGTCACAGTCATTTGTTTCTTGAAGGACAAAGACACAAGATTTCCCTCGTCGAAAACACAATATGTAGCTCCGGACTTGCGATCATCAATGTTTGATGCCTAATCAACATCAGAATAGGCAGACATAGAGAGATCAGTACTCGGTTGAAATAAGAGACCAAAATTCTTGGTTCCACTCACATACCGAATTACCCTTTTTACAGCTTGTCAGTGTAGATTAGTTAGTTTCTGCAAGAATTGATTAAGGTGATCAACCATGTAAGCAATATTTGGTCGAGTGTAAGTGATATATTGTAACGCGCCTATAGTGCTTTGATAAACAAATGTATCGTAAAAAAACATGCCATCATAAGGAGACAAATGTTTTTAAAGGACACTCAGAGATGGAATTGGTTTCAAGTCACTAAGTTGTATCTTGTGAAGCAAGTCGTCCACATATTTGGCCTCACTGATGATAAATTCAATGTCAAGATAATGAATGAACTCCATGAAAGTAATTGAGTTTGCGCAAATCCTTCAACGCGAACTTTGTGTCCAAGGATTTTATCAGGGCATCAATTAAAGTAGTGTTATTGTCAGTGATGATAACATCATCAACATAGATTAATAGCAGAAGCATAGACTTTTTCTTGTGAAAGATGGCCTTATTTAATTTCAGATATGATTTAGATATGATCATTTAATTTCAAACATGATTTGGATAAGATTGATCAACATACCCAAGGGGTTGTACCATGTAAACATCTTCATCCAACATCCCATTAAGAAACGCGTTATTGAAATCAAGTTGCCGCAAAAGCCAGCCGTTTGGGACTACAAAACTTAACACAACACAGATTGTAGAAGTTTTAACTACTAGATTGAAGGTTTAAAAAAGTCAATTCTAGGATTTTGATGAAAGTATTTTGCTACCAGCCTTGCTTTATATCTCTGAATCGAACCATCTGCATTCTGTTTAACTCGAAACACCCATTTGTTACCCACAATATTATGAAATGGAGAGGGAAGTACCTAAAACCCATGTCTTCTTCTTGACTAAGGCAGAATATTCACTGTCCATGGCTTATTTCCATTGGGTGGCAAACGTCTTTTACCCTTATTGGTTCCATCAAATCCCAGTCTATTGTGTATGTGGAGACCCAAGACTTTGACTTAAAAATTTTAGCTTTTCCTCGAGTTATCATTGGACGAGTAGGACGAGGAATAGGGTTTGTGGCAGAAGGAGCAGTAGAAGGCAAAGAAGACGATGTGGGTTGAGCATGTGTGATAGGTGGAAGAGGAGGAGACTTAGGGGAAGGAAGATGAGTCTAGAAAGGGCACATTTGTGATGAAGATGTGTCAAGCTGAAAGGAAGACTTAGGAGTGGACGAATTTGTGGATTAGTTGTATTATGGGCTGGAGGTATTAGACTTATGGGCTGAACAGTTGGTTGAGAGTTTAAAGTGGGAGGGATTGGTAATGGACTATCCAAACAAATGGAAGTGGAGGTAGAAGCAGAATACTCGGTGGGTTGGCCTGAAATATTGGGGATGGGCCAAGAAGGGAGTGAAGGAATCTGTGCAGGCTCTAAGTGGAAACGTGGGGATCGGTCCCTATTTTATTTCATAGAATACTACTTTTACAGTAAACAGAATATGCATAATCAAGAAAATTTACAACATGCATAAAAGAAATTAGGGTTTGAGAAAACCTTACCTTTGAAGATCTGATCTTCTTCGAATTTCCTTTTCTCCAAAATTGGTCACGTACTGCCACGAACTCGAAACCCTCGATCCAAGATGACCACAATCAATTGAAGCCTTTTATATTATCTATTGGGATGGAAATCATAGAGAGAGTTGTGGGCTTCTTTGATTTTTAGAAGAAGGGAGAAAAGAGAATTGAGAGGAGTCGTGGGAGTTTTTCTTGGGAATTTTACAGAGCGATCACACACTGAATCTCCTGTCAAAACTCTTCTATGAAGAAGAAGAAGACCCCTAATAACCACCCACACACTACATAGATAGTTGAGAGAAATTAGGGAAAATATGTTATTTCCCTCCCTTTAATTCAAAATAAAATTAAAATAATTAATAAATTAATTATATATATACATATAATAACTAACTTATAGGCATTGCATAGTTTTTGTTGGGTTTTATGTCCTAAAACTCGTGATTTGTAAACAATAAACTTATTTTGTTAATCAATATAGATGTTATTAAAGGTTGATTCAATAAAGTTGTTATTGAATGCATGAATTGATCATTTCATTCTTAGAAATAACCCAAATCCAATAAACTAAGATCCATGATTACATTAGTACTTGAACTTTATGTGGAGACATAAGAGTGGATTAAGTTCGAGTAAATAGCTAAAATAGTCTATAGTATACATATAAGTTTGCCTTATTCTGGGGAAACTATCAGATGCGACCGACTTTGTAGAGAGACATGCGAGTGGGCGTTCTATGTAGATCGGACCAAGAATAAGTCACTCTCACTTTATAACGTTGTTTACTATTTAAGACAGACCATTTCAAAGCGATGACCTAGGTAACTGGACCTTAATCCTGAGCTACTTATGAACTCCTGTTTATTTGGGTTTATCTTTAGGTTTGCATGGGTGAGGGTTGGCTCAATAGCATCGGTTTAATAAGCCTCCCATTTCAAGGGTAAGACTGGGTAGATAACTAGGGACATAGGGTGCAAAATGAAATTCGCTTCTACCTGCTTTTAGGAATAGTAGAGAGGATGTTCCCTTAAATGCTAACTCCGGGTCTTGAGCAAGGGACCCCACCCTCTCATCAACTCGAGAGGCACTCAGTTAGTGATTGGATCAAAAACCAATTGTTCATTAGAGGATCAATGGGACTTAAGGAACAAGATATAATCTCGGAGGTAAAAGAGCTTTTTGATCCAACCATTATTACGAACAACCTGTGTAGGGTTGAATTACTGATTATGGTTATATCGACTGGACACAAATATATCTACAATGAGGGAAGTGCAAGTACTAGGCTTTAGTGGAGTGACCTTGTAGTTAATGAATGTTGTTAATCCGGATTAAAGAGTTTAGCCGGTTAATCTCAGATCGTTGGAGCCCATAATCTGTAGGTTCATTAGGTCCCCACTAACTCACAAATGAATTAAACCTTAGAATAGTGTGATGAGAGAATTTGAAACGTTCAATTTCAAATTAAGGTAATTAGTAATTATATACGATATAATTAAACGTTTAATTATCGAATTAAATGACATTGGAGAATTAGATCATATTTAATTTTTATTTAAATATTAATTACATGAATAGGGATTCATGATTATGGAGTTGGTAAATCAATTTAGAAAATCAAAGAGTTTGCACAAATTTAGAAAATCAATTTTTATTTTTATTTAATTTTTGGAAAACTAAATTAAAACGAAATTTTAATAAAAAATTCAGTAAGTTGATTTTAAATCAATTTGAAATAATTTTTTTTAAAAAATTTGAAAATTGGAATTTTCAAATAAGTGGGTTTATCCCACATTTAACACTACAATTCCACTCAAAAGGTGTTAATCCATGAAGTTTTCTAAATGCATGAAAAAATAGAACAAAACCAACTCCAATTTATACTGAGATTAAGGCCATGCAAAGTTTTTTGGACTGGGTTTTTGTTGAAGAAGGTGTTCTTCAACTTCAGCTAAAAACTAGTCTCTTGCTCTTCAATATTCTCAAATTTCAGCTCATTTTGAATCCCACATTTCAATCTAAGGTCCAAGAGAATAGTAGGGAATATCAAGTGGTGGTTTACAAGCTTTTAGAGTAAGATTGAAGCTGAATTCGTGGATTGAAGAAGGTTTTCAAAGGTATATCTTCAAACCCTAATTTTTCCTTATGAACATGCTTTTTTAGTTGCTAAAATTGATGAATTAGAGTACATAATGGTTGTGTTCACTTTTACTAATTTCATGCTAACTCCAACAATTGATATTAAAGCATGATTTAAGCACCCAATTCGTGGTAATTTTAGCTTGGTGGGTGATTTTCATAGGTAGTATGAAAATGGTTGTTGATATGGATAATTTCAGTTTTGACATTTAAATTCAATTTCAGTTTTGACATTTAATTTCTCTTCAATTAAGTGTTAGTTGTTGTAATTGGCTCTTTATTTATGTGCCTTAATGTATGATTGAGAGTCTGTAAATTTATTAGAGTCAACAGAGTTGTAATTAGGCTGTAATTGTAGAAAGAAGCAATGAAGGTCAGCTGAAGAAAACCAACTGTGAAGCTACTGCCAGGCAACATTGCAACACTGCCAACAGAGCGTTGCCACGCTGTTCTTCAAGAGCTCGAGGCATGGCAATGCTGAAACAAAGCGTTGCAACACTGCTCATCCTAGTCCAAAAAGAACGTGTGCGACTTGACCAACGGTTCAAGAGAACCAGTTCAGCCGATTTGGGTCAAGGAGGTCTAATTGAACGTGTTTTGGAGCTTTGGAGAGTCAGTTCGGGTTAATTCGTGAAGACCAGAAACACTTTGAAAGAGTTTTTAATTATTATTGTAATAAGTTAGGCATTTTTCTTGCTTGGAATGCCAAAACTGGTCCATATCAGTATGTGTTTAATTATTTATGTATTGTGAATGTATGTTATAATTAAATAAATCTTGTATGTGCATGTAGTATGCCATGTAAATCTAAAATCCCACCATATGAAGCATGATACATGCATTGAAAGTATGTTGTAAAGAATTATAATATATAGAATGCATGTTTAGGGTTTCAAGTATTTAATATAAAGTGTTATATTAAATCCCGAAATGCTTGATGAATGTTATGGATGATTAGCATGTCTATTGTTTTATAATTGTTATAAAAACTGGATTAGACATTTAAAATCCATAACAAAGATAAGATGCATTCTCACCTAGGGTTAATAAATAATAACTTGTTTTAATAGTTAAAATATGTCGTTATCTTGTAAAATTTGGTTACAAACTAAACCGGTCTATAATCCCGTCTAAGGCTGTAGTATTAAGTTGAGGTTTTACAGAACACCTCCTACTTGGGGGATTATAACCGAATAATTGAGCATTGTTAATCCAGTTTTATGAGTATACCTGAGCGATGTGAGGTTTTAAAATGGGTTTATCACCTAGACATCGTAAGTTAAAATCCAAATATAAACGTTATACTTGGATAATCATCTAGACTTAGGTTGTTTGTTAGCTAGAATATATCTAAGTAAATGTTTACCCAAAACAATTAGAAAACTTCAGTGAGAGATTAATAATATATACGATATATTATTCTTAGCTTTAATGTCCCTAAGAGTTGACATCGTGAGATTCATGCTCGACTTTGTGTCACCCTGGAAGTGACCTCCATTTGGAAAGTGTTTGCATGGGTCAATAGAAAGGTGAATAGGAGAAGTAATTCATAGTAAGTGGGTGAAGAATGTGTGTCAACATGTCCTGCGGTCTCTTCCATTAGTTTGGACCATGAGATTCCTATGTTGCACCTGCTTGTCGACTTTATGTGACCTATGCTAGTCGTTTTACGATGGCTATCCCCTCGGAGGGTTGTAACATGGGATTTGGAACAACTCAAACTCTAGAAATGGAAAGGATTTCTTAGGTTGATTTCCAACCTTGACTCTCTAATTTGGTAGCATCGTTGGGGCTTACCTCTGAGGTCTGAAATGGAGGGTTACACTTATGAGAATTATTAAATATTAGTAAGTTCTTGACTAAAAACGGTAACTAAATGACTATAGGAATACAAGTTATTTTGGAATTAGTATTTAGTAAGAATGTCTTGCTTTAGTAAAGGAGTATTAGATTGGCCCTCGGTAGCATCTATTTTGACTCATTAAAGTATCGTTGCAAATAAAATAGTGAAATTTGGGTACATTATTACTTTGTTGAAACATGATTGGATTTAAAAGTAATTCACTAATAGAATTTGTTTATACTTTCAAAGACGACTAGCTCATTAACACAGTTACTGACTTCTGAGAAACTTAATGGGGACAATTACGCTACATGAAAATCAAACATGAATACAATACTGGTAATAGATGATCTGAGGTTCGTTTTAACCGAGGAATATCCTCCTAACCCCGGCTCAAACTCAAACCGAACTATTCGGGAAGTATATGACAAGTGGACAAGGGCAAATGAAAAAGCCTGAGCCTATATTCTTGCCAGCATATCTGATGTTTTTGTTGGAATTGGTGTCCTAATTCTCCCGTAGTCCCGTTGTTTTGTAAAGATATGTATTGTTTAATGAATAAAATAAGTGTTATTTAATTTTGCCATTTACTCATATCTAATAAACAAAACTCCTTGGTTATCTTATGTGAACTTAAACATGTATATGTGATATACAAGTGAAACATGCCTTAAGTGATAAGCTAAATAGGTCTATAGTCTAAGGATTAAGGTGGGATACCTGATCCTGGTGACACTACGGATATAGCCCGCTTTGTAGAGGTTTGCAAGTGTTGTAAACTACTACAGATGGTAGATCCTGACCATTCATGTGGAGACACACGAGCGGGGGTGTCCTATACACATAATTTGTATAAGACCTGGACCACGAGATGACTAGACTCTGTATATAACGTCGTTGATACTAGAGACTTGCATCTCACCTAAACGACCATAGGTGACACAACCTTAATCTTGAGTGTTTTGGAAAATCCTACCTTTGAGGGCGGTCCTTTGATTAGTATGGGTGAGAGTGGCCAGATTTTGATGACATGCAGAAATGCATGTCATCTTAGGCCTTTTAATTAGAATTATGAGGGTTGTTAAGCAGAATATGCAACAATTATGTTAGGAATTCATGAGAAAATGAGTTTACATTGATCAACATGATGAATCTCGGCTAACCCACTATTATGTGTTATTATGCGTTCAATTGTCTATTTTTGTAACTAACGCAGAAAGTGGACACAAACGCTGAAGCTGGACTACCGCATAGATGACCGCATGCGGAGAAACTCTCCATCGCAAAGGCGAACGCGTTCGATCAACGCATGGATGTTGCGGTAATCAGCTGCATGCGTCCATCGCATAGGAGCTACGCTCGTCAAGCGATTGCGGTCATCGTGTAGAAGTTGCAGTATTAAGCGAGTACGGTCACTGCATGATTGCAGCTACACGATAACGCATAATAGAGGGATCAACGCAAGGTTGGTGGAATGAATGTATCAACGTACATCTCGAAAAAAGAAAAAGCTGATATTGACATTTCACCTACCACGTCGTTAGCAGCAGAGATTCAGAAAGGACGAACGCGCCGCGAATGTCAGAATCAGAGCTATCCATTAATGCTGTCGGCGACCCAAGCTTTATATAAAGATGCCGATGAGCAGAATTTCAACTCATCCAAGGTTTTCGCCTGAGGTTCGCCTTAGGGCGGATCTTTATGATCCAGACAAATGCGTGAGAAGAAGCTGGAGAATTCTTCATCTCCTTCCTCCATTCCAAGTGACGACCGGAGCCTTCGACCAGAGCTAGATCTCGGGAGAGTCAGCTTCACTGTCAATCCATGGCACCACCTGCAGCCTTGACGCACATCCGCTGGAAGCAAGTTATTGCTTCCAGCCGGTCATTTCATTTTTCCTTCTTTTCTTATATTGTATTGTTTTATATTTTGTGATTAAGAAATTAATACATTATGTGTTCAATGAATTTCTGTGTTTCCTCCGATTCCATCTCCATTCTCTTTACTTAGCATCTTTAACTTTCATTGCATCCTTTAGTGAGATTGCTAGAGTATCGCATACTTAGTCATGTGGATTAGAAATACAAAGCATGTAGCAAACCACCAAGAGGTGTGCGTTGTGCGAGTGTGTGAGAAAACCTTATTTGCTTAGTGTGAAGCTGTAGCAACGCCTGTCTATAGGCTAATGCAATGCTTGTCTATGAGTAAAGTCAGCAACAACCAACTGCCTCAGAAAGTAAGTGGTTGGTCGCATTAAGCAATGTAAGCTATTGTTCACTAGAGATAGGAACAATCTTACGTCGGCCAAGTTTGTGTGGTTACCTTGTCTTATGTATGTGCCCATCACATCTTTAGAGCTACTCGAAAGAGAGTCTAAAGAAAGAACCTAAGACTCGAGAGAGCTAAGTTAGAATCGAGGCTCGAGAGGGCTAGATTAGGTTTGCATAAGCAAGAATGGAGACTTAGGAATAAGCTCCATTTGTTATTACACAGCATATACACCCTACGAAGAGGACAATGGTTGCGTCCAGGAAGTAGGATGTGGCTATATGCGGTCATCTCGACATTTATGCATACACACCGTATACGTCCTAGATGTAGGCTTTTAGTGTGTGTAGCATGATCGCATAGCTTGTGTTGACTAAGGTTGCCCTAGCGATCACTCTTAAAAGTTGCAATGAAGACATCCTCACCTTTTATCTATTTTTTCATTCATTTGTTTCATGACAAGAGTTGTCATGTCTCTACCTCTCATTCATATTCTCATTGTGCTGTCTGTTAGTTAGGAGTAGAAGTAGTGTTAGCATAGAAACCCCTCCATCATTCTTTTATTTAACCGTCGTATGCACATTACCGCATACGTCTAGGTACAAGTCCCTGAGTTCGACCTCGATCACCTGAGAAACTTGCATTCGCGTTATACTTGGCGTAAGTGTAAGAAAACTTGTGACAGGAACGCATGGTTATTGCATACAATTGTTAACGCATAGTTCATTTCAACGCATGACCACGACGCATGATAATCAACGCATACATTAAGAACATGCATCGCATATTTCCTTTCACCGGATTTTAGTTGTCGAGTAATTTACATCTAATTTTTCGTCACCAAGTTTTTGGCGCCGTTGCTGGGTACTTAGCAGCTAATTGTTTGTTGAGTTTTGTGTCTCTGCAGGCAACCTTTTTATCTTGGGAGTATTGCAGCTTGTGCGACTTATAGTTTTAATATAAATCACATTTATATTAAATCCAGGAAGAAGAAAAAAAAACACTGTAGCAACCGTTCCCACTTACGTAATGTGGAGAGAAAAGAGAGGGGAGGGAGTTAATTCAAAATTAATTAAATAATTAAATAAAAAATAATTATTTATAATAAATAATTTAATATATATTAATATGATAACTAGCTTATCATATAATATATATTAAATTATATGTTATATCAAATATAACATATAACCTATAGTTTTAATATTGTATCATATACAATATAACCTATAGTTTCTTTTCTCTCACTAATGGCTTTTAATATAAATCACATTTATATTAAATTCAACTATATGAATCCAATTCATATAATTAATATTTGAATCATATTCAAATATTTATTCCCTCCCATAAATACTTAAATATTAATATTGTATCAATACATTATATAATTATATCTATATAATTAAAATTAAATTAATTATATCATATATAATTAATTTAAACAATTCAAATTAATCCAAAAACTGATTCTCATTAAATCCTGTTGAACTATCGAGGGGACCTCATGAACCTGTAGTTTGAAGCTTCAATGGTATGTGAATAATTAATTGAACTATTTAATTAAATTATTCACCATCCGTTTACTGCCAGACACTCCACTAAAGACTGAAAGCTGTACTTTTCGCACTAGATATATTTCTGTGTCCATTGGATATAACCAATCAACAGTACGATGACTTTTCACAAATTGCTCGTAAGTGCAGCTGGGCCAAAATTACCGTTTTGCCTCTATAGTTACATCTAACTCCTTAAGTACCACTAATGCCTCTAATTAACAATAAATCATAGTCCAACTATGACCAAACCCCTTTCGGGCCAGGAGAGGGTGTGGTGTTACATTGTTCAAGCCCCAGAGTCAGCCTCTAAGGGAGTAATTCATCTACTTGCTTTGACATTGGGGAAGAAGTGAATTCCTTATTGTGTAACTGTGTTCCCAACTCCCCAATCAAACAAATCTTCAAAATGGCAGGCTTATTGAGTTGGCGATCTAGTCACTCTCATACATACAAATCAAATGACTGCCCTCATAGGCAGGAGTTCATAACTCACTCAAGATTCAGGTCATATTACCTAGTTATCCTGGTGAAACGTAAGACTCTATATGAACAATGTTGTATAATGAAAGTGAACATTTTATGGTCTGGTCTTATTCAAACTCCTTTATATAGAATGTCCTAGCTCACATGTCTCCACATGAGTGATCAGGATCAGATCATTTGTAGCACTTTACAATAATTGTAACATCTACAAAGCAGGAATTAGCGACAACACCACTATATCACAATAAAGTGTAATGGGCTTTGATATGTCTGGAATGAGTTCCAGATCAGTCAAGAATTTCCTGATCCAAACAACTTTCTTAGAAGCTTCACAAGCCTTTAGTACTCAGCCTCCATTGTGGAGTTAGTAATGCATCCTTGCTTTATGCTCCTCTAGACTACCGGCCATCCATTAAGAGTGAACACTGATCCTGATGTGGATTTCTTAGAATCCTTATCAGTTTAGATATCAGAGTTCGTGTATCCAGTAAGGATCAGATCCTTATAACCATACACAAGCATGTAGACCCTCGTTCTCCGTAGATACTTGGGGATGTTCTTAACGGCTGTCCAGTGATCAAAACGATAAATTGGCTCAGCTGTACTTACGAGCATCTATGAAGGGTCATCGTACTCATAATTGGTTATATCTGATGGACACAGAAATATATCTGTGGTAAGAAGAGTTCAGTTGTTGGTCTTTAATGGAATGCCTAACATTAACGGATGGTGGATCTTGTGGCTAAAGAGTTTAGTCAGCTATTCACATACCATTAGAGCTTCAAGCCACGGGTCCATAAGGTCCCCTTAGTAGCTTGGATAAAGTCGAGAATCGTTTTTAGGTCAATTTGAAATGTTCAAATTAACAAGAGGGAGTTCAATTATATATGGTATATTTGAACTGGTTAATTATATATGATATAATTGACTAAATGTATGAGATAGATTATTTTGGAGGGAATTAGATATAAATATGATTTATATCTAGTAGAAGAGAAACTACTATAGTAGATATATGATATCAAACTATAGGTTAAGAATATAATATGGTTATATTAATTAATTAATTAGTTAGGCGGTTATGTGATAATTGGCCGAGAATTTCTCTTGAATCATGCGAAAGTAAGAAGATCAATTTCGGTTATTATAACTGAAGAATAAAATGAAAATTGTTTTCATTTTGTAAAGAGTTCAAAAATTTACTAACGGTGTGAAAATTTCACGATCGCTTAGCGTTGAGAGCCTATACGATAGTGCCCATCGTCTTAAACGATCGCACACCCGCACACTAAACGATCGCATGCGATTTCTAAATGATCGCTTACCTTTTCTAAACGATTGCTTAGCACGTTGGGCAGACCTAAACGATCACTTAACATTTGCATGATGATCGTTTAGTAAAACCTGCATGATTGTGTACCTTTCTCTAAACTACAAGTACCCGACTATACGATAGTCATCTACTATCTCCCACTTGCTTGTTTGTTCTACATGATCATCTTTTCCTCCTCCCTCTACCACTTCTCTAAACTACAAGTACCCGACTATACGATAGTCCACTATTTGTATTCTTACTCCAAGAATATTGAGGACTTTGAGTGGTGGTGTCGTCCCCGGTTGCTGCTTGTTTATGCGTTGCCGTTCGTGTATATGATCGTGGTGCTGTTAATCAACTGATTGCTGGAAAAGGAGCGTAGAGGAGTGGCTTCTGCTGCACTGAGTTCAAGTGAAGATTGTCTTCAACTAGTATGTTTACTCAGTCTTTTTATATTTTAATTGTTAAAGAATGCCTAAAATTAGTGTTACAATGCATATATGTTTGTTAGAATGTGTGTGTGGTAATTTGGTCACAATGAAATCGGAAAGGAACCCGCTCATGGATACTCTTGTTTAAGAGTTCCTTCAGTAACTATAAGGGCAAAAAGTTAATTCTTGTCCAGCTGCACTTACGAGCAATTTGTGAAGGGTCATCATACTGTTGATTGATTATATCCAACAGACACAAAAATATATATGTAGTGCGATGAATGCAACTGTTAGTCTTTAGTGGAGTGCCCAATAGTTAATGGATGGTGAATAATTTAATTAAAAAGTTTAATTAATTATTCATATACTATCGGAGCTTCAGGCTACAGGTCCATGAGGTTCCCTCGGTAGGGATTAAATGAGAACCAATTTTTGGACTAATTTGAATTGTTCATATTAATTGAGGGAATATATGATATAATTAATTAAATTTTAATTATATGTGATATAATTACTATAATGTATTTGATACATTATAATTTTAAGTATTTATGAGAGGAAATAAATATTTGAATATGATTCAAATATTAATTATATGATTTGGATTCATATAATTAAATTTAATGTAAATGTGATTCATACTTCAGGCTGCCAACAACCAATGCATAGGAGATCCGTCTGATTTCCTTAACTTTTTGAGGTGTCTTAGGACACTACTCATTAAACAATATCATTTCATGCCTGAAAGGTAGTGAGCCACTCTTGGAGTTTTGCATCGAATACTTGATAAACATCTTGTCAATATAGGATGCTTGAGACAGGGCTAGTGTTTTGTTCTTTCAATCTCTAAAGATCTGAATTCCCATAACAAACAGAGACTCTCCCAAATATTTCATTTGAAATTGGGTTGCTAGCCAGTTCTTAACTTCAGTCATTAGACATACATCATTCCCAATGAGTAGGACATCGTCTACATATAACACTAAGAAAGCTACTACATTGTTGATGATCCTTTTGTATACACAAGGCTCATCAACATTTTGATCAAAGCCATAAGATTTGATTGCAATATCAAACCTTATGTTCCAAGATCAAGAAGTCTACTTCAGTCCATAAATGGATTGATTAAGCCTGCAAACCTTTTGCTCTTAACCTTGGGTAATGAATCCCTCAGGTTGCTCCATGTAGATGGTCTCCTCAAGATTTCCATTCAAAAAGGCGGTCTTGACGTCCGTTTGCCAAATCTCATAGTCATAATATGAGGTGATGGACAAGAGAATTCAAATAGACTTTAACATAGCAACAGGTGAGAAAGTCTCCTCATAGTCGACTTCTTCAACTTAGGTATAACCCTTTGCCACTAGTCTAGCCTTAAAGGTTTGCACCTTCCCATAGCACCCTGTTTTCTCTTGTAGATCAATTTACAACCTATAAGTTTAATCCCATCAGGTGGATCTATAAGATCCCAAACTGAATTGAAGACATCGACTCCATTTCGAGATCTATAGCTTTGATCCATTCATCTTTGTCGGCATCCTCCATTGCTTTCTTGTAAGACAATGGATCCTCAACATCTCTGTCAGCTACCATAGTTAGGATTTTTGTTAAACCCATGTAACGGACAGGTGGGTTTATGACCCTCCCACTGCATCGAGGTTCCCTTAACACTTGAGGTGGATTTAACCTACTAGATGATCTAACTTCAACAACTCTTGTTGAGGTGTTGGGTTCTTTAACAACTCTTGTTGAAGGTTTAACAACTCTTGTTTAAATTCGATCAATCATCTGTGGATTTAAGTTTAAATTTGATTAATCATGTTGTAGACTTTTCAAGTTTGATTGATCATCTTGTGACATTAAATTTAAATTTGAACGATAGTGTGGTAAATTTAAATTTAAATTTAAATTTAATTGATATTTTAGTGAATTTAAATTTAAATTTGATTAATGATATTGGTGATATTCACATGTTTATATTGCTTTAACTGTATTATGTATGTAATTATTAGGTAAATTTTGGTAAAGACTATTTGGTGTTCTATTACCATTATTTTCGTACAATAATATTGTTATATTATTGTATCTTATATTTTAGATTAAATTGGTCAAGATAATATGTTACCAAAGTAACCTCTGCTATCTAGATTAATTTTACTATGAAATATAAGATGTGCACATTCATGAATTTATGTGGATAATTATCGGTCCAAAGGAAGATAATTATTTGGCCAAATTGTGCGTATGCATGTGGTAATGAGTATATGACAATTCTAAGGATTGCTCATGTAAAAAATAGTCGGTCTAAAGAAAGGCTACTTTTTGACAGAGTTTATTATCAGTATTTTGATTACTGCATTTAGAGTACTATTTACACTTGGTGTTTTTGTCCAAGGGTTGGATATCAATGTTGTGCTAGATATCTTGTTAAAGGGGCCCGCCACATATGTGAAATTATTTTGTTATATTTTAATTATGAGTATATGTTTTGTTGTTTATTGTTTCAGTTTGTTTTACTCAAATAGCTAGAAATATGAGTTCAATCCCTAAGTTGAATGGAACAAACTTCAAGATTTGGAAGGAAAGCCTAGAGATACTTCTCGGGTGTATTGATTTAGACCTTGCACTAAGGACCGATAAACCTACTTGTACTGAAGAACAACCAAATACGATTAATATAGAAAAGTGGGAACGTTCAAATCCCATGTGTCTGATGATCATTAAGCACTCTATTCTGGAGAATTTTCGGGGCTCTATCATGGAAAGTGAAAATGCCAATAAGTTCCTTAATCAAATTGAGAAATATTTTGCTAAAAATGAAAAAGAGGAAGAATGTAATCTTTTGACTTCTTTAACTTCTATGAGGTATAATGGCAATGGAAGCATAAGGGAATATATTATGGAAATGTCCAATCTCACAACTAAATTAAAGGCACTTGATATCGAGATAAATGAAAATTTACTTGTACATCTAGTATTTATCTCTCTTCATGCACAATTCACTCAGTTTAAGATAAACTATAATACTCAGAAGAACAAATGGAGTATTAATGAGCTTATCTCACAATGTGTGCAAGAATAAGATAGGATTAAGAGAGGAAGGACAGAAATTGCTCATTTGGAAATTGACTCTCGTGATAAGAAGAAAATGAAAACTACGAGTGCTGCAGAAGGGACATCTCAGCAGAATTAGAGCAAGAAACAGGCTACTGAAAATCCTTATTTTTTCTATAAAAAGAAAGGCCACTTCAAGAAAGATTGTCCCAAGTACGCCAAATAGCGTGTAAAGAAGGTTAAACTTATTACTTTGCTTTGTTCTGAAGTTAATTTAGCTTTTGTACTTACAGATACTTGGTGGGTTGATCCTAGTTCTGCTACTCACATAAGTATATCGATGCAGGGTTACCTGTGGAGTCGGCCGCCAAGTGATGCTGAAAGATTCATCTATGTAGGCGATGGAAAAGCAGTTCCACTTAAAGCTATTGGGAATTTTAGATTACTTTTAAAAACTGGTTGTTATTTGGATTAATTTTAGATTACTTGTTCTTTTGAAAATAATAAAGTTAATCTTTTTCAAGATTCCAAGCTTATTGGTACTGATTCTTTAATTGATAATCTATATATTCTTGATTCTTTTGCTTCATTTAACAAGATTATGTTATCTAATTCATGCGGTAAAAAGAGTAAATTAAATGAGAATTCTGCTATGTTATGGCACAAGTGTTTAGGTCACATCTCTAAACAGAGAATTTAGAGACTTGTGTTAGATGGAATTCTTGATTCCGTTGATTTAAGTAACTTCGACGTTTGTACAGAATGTATTAGGAAAAATAGACAAACATAAGAAAATTAGGCGCCAACAGATGCTCAGACGTCTTAAAACTAATACATACAGACATTTGTGGTCCATTCTGTATGACTTCTTGGAATGGACAACAATATTTTATTATGTTCATAGATGACTATTCAAGACATGGGTACCTATATTTAATTCATGAGAAGCCTCAATCTTTGGACGTTTTCAAGTCTTCCAAAGCTGAAGTTGAACTGTAATTTGGAAAGAAAATTAAGGTTGTCAAATCTAATTGTGGTGGTGAATACTATGGTAGATATGATGGATCAAGTGAACAACATCCAGGGCCCTTTGCCAAATACCTAGAAGAATGTGGATTCGTCCTGCAATACACTATGTCGGGTAAACCTAGCATGAATAGTGTAGTGAAAAGGCGAAATAGAACACTTAAGGATATCGTAAAAAGTTTTATTAGTCCTTCTTCTCTACCAGAATTCCTCTAGGGTGAGGCACCAAAGACTGCAGCATATATCCTTAATAGGGTACCTAGTAAAGTAGTAGCTAAAACCCCTTATGAGTTGTAGATAGGAAAGAAGCCTAGCATTAAGAATCTTCACATCTGGGATTGTCCAGTTGAGGCTAGGCCTTACATGCCTAATGAAAGAAAATTGGACTCAAGAACTATTAGATGCTATTTTGTTGGGTATTCTGAGTGCTTACGGGATTTCCAGTTTTATGATCCCATTTATAGATTCTTTGAGGATGTTGAGTTTGAAAAGAGGAGGGGGGAGATAACATAAGGAAAGTTGTCTTTCAAGAGGAATTAGTTTCTTTTCCTTATGTGGTTAGAAATGATGTCCAGGCTCCAATTCTTGATTTCACTATTGAACCACTTTTAGAACAAGACATCATTGAAGTCCCCGTTATTAAACCTGAAGTTCAAACTCAACAACCTCAAGAAGTGCCACTAAGGAGATCTACTAGAGAGAGAAGAAGTGCAATTCCAAATAATTATATTGTGTTTCTTCAAGAACATCATAATGATGTGGGTGTAATGGAAGATGATCCAATGAACTTCCAACAAGCTCTACAAAGTTCTAACTTTCAAAAGTAGATAAATATGATAGAAGAGGAAATAAATCCATGAAAAATAATGACGTTTGGAAACTTGTCGAATTGTCATAAGGAGTGAAACCTATAGGTTGTAAATGTATATTTAAACCAAAAGGGATTCACATGGAAATATCGAATATTTTGTTGCAAAGGGTTTTACTCGAAAGAAAGACATTGATTATAAAGAGACTTAGGAAGGCTTGATTACAAAGAAACTCTCTCTCTGGTTTCATCAAAAGACTCTTTTAGGGTAATCATGGTATTGGTAGCTCACTTTGATTTAGAGTTACACTAGATGGATGTAAAAATTGTGTTTTTCAATGGGAACATTGATGAGACGATTTATATGGTGCAACCAGAAAATTTAATGACTGGTAATTCAAAGTCTGTGGCGGACAAATTGAATAAATTCATCTATGGTCTCAAGCAAGTCTCTCGTCAATCGTATCACGAATTCCATGAAGTAATTACCTCATTTGGTTTTGAAGTAAATATAGTGGAAGATTGTGTATATCAAAGTTCAGTGGTAGTAAATCTATCTTTCTAGTGTTATATGTCGATGACATACTCATAACAAGTGATGATGTAGGTTTATTGCATGACACTAAGAGGTTTCTTAAAAAGAATTTTAAGATGAAAGATCTTGATGATGCTTCTTTTATATTAGAAATTAAAATACTACATTGAACTACATTGAAAAAATTTTGAGTTGATTTGACGTGAAAGATTGTGTACCAGGAGATACCCCGGTCGCTAAATGTGATAAATTTCATTTAGGTCAATGCCCCAAGACCACACTTGAGACTAAGAAGATGTAGAAGGTTCCCTATGCATCGGCTGTTGGAATTACGCTCAAGTATGTATGCGTCCAGATATTGCATTCATAATTGGAGTGTTAGACAGATATTTGAGCAACCCGGGGATGGATCAGTGGAAAGCAGTCAAACAGGTTATGAGGTATTTACAGAGAACAAAATATTATATGCTCATTTATCGAAGATCAGAAGTTTTGGAAATCATTGGGTATTCTGATTCCAATTATGCTGGATGCCAAGACACTTTGCGATACACTTCAGACTATATCTTCATGTTGGCTAGATGAGCTGTATCCAGGAAATGTGTTAAACAAACACTTATGGCTTCTTCTACCATGGCTGCAGAGTTTATAGTATGTTATGAGGTTTCCAATCATGGTATATGGTTGCGAAGTTTTGTCATTGGGCTGCAGATAGTGGTTGAAATGGAAAGACCATTAAAATTATTTTGTGGCTAAAAATCAGCAGTGATGTATTCCAATAACAAGAGAAGAAATACGAAATCAAAGCATGTAGACATGAAGTTTTTAGTTGTTAAAGAGAAAGTTCAGAATGGTCAAATTTTGATAGAACACATAGGAACAAACTCTATGGTGGCAGATCCATTGACTAAAAGTTTATCACCTAAAGTTTTTCATGAGCTTGTTGGAATAAAAGGAATGGATGATAGGGTTATTGCACGCAATCATGCGTTAGACATGGCTTAAGCGCCCATGCGTCTGAGGCATGCGTTGGAATGAAAATGTGTTAATCTAGTATGCAATGACCACGCATTCCTATCACAAGTTTTCTTACGGTCGCGTCAAGTATAACGCGAACGCAATTTTCTCAGGTAATTCGAGATCGAACACAGGGAATTGTCACTCAATAATGCTTGTGAAGCAATGCATTAAAAAATAAAAAGAAAAAGTTTAATGGATTTACACACTACTCTTACTTCTAACTAGACAGATTGAGTAATAGAAGACTTGCGATGAGAATAGGTAGATACACAACAACCATTAACGCATAGTAATGTTTATTATCTTAAATCGCTCGAGTAATCCTAGCTCGTCACACTAACGCATCGCACACCTCTCGGTGGTCAGTCGCATGACTATATCTCTATAGTGCATGGTTGCGTCAAGCATAAGATTATGCCTATCTCTAAGAACAATGCATACTTTACTTTAGTGTGTTCCATCTCTTACCTTCTCAGGCAGTTAGACGCGACTAATTACTTATAGACAAGTATTGCAACAACTCATAGACAAGCGTTGCTACAGCCTTTTCACCAAGCAAAGAGGATTAACTCACTATACTCGCACAATGCATACCTCTCGGTGGATTGCTACATGCGTCCTATCTCTAGGCTACATAATTAAGTATGTGATTGCCTTTGATAAATAAACTATAAAGGTAAATGATGATAAAGATATGAAGAAGATGGCATTGAAGGAATCAAGATATGCATTGATTATAAACTGTCTTAATATCTTAAGCTAAAATGTAATACAATACAGAGGTTAGAGGAGAAATGAAGGACTCTGCGTTAAGGCTGCTGGTGGTGCCATGGATGAGTGGTGGAGATGTCTCTCTCAAGCTCTATCTCCGGTCGTCACTCGATCTGGTTTGTGAAGGTGAAGAATTCTCACTGAAAATCTTGCTCAAGCTCTCATCTGTGATCGAAAATCTCTGCCTTGAGGCAGAAGTTCGGATGTCTTGAAATGAAGGTCCAAGGGGCTATTTATAGGGTTTAAATGCCGACAGCTATCATGATTGCGTTATGTCTCACTACTGCCTTTGTCACGGTATGGGCAATGTCACATCGTCTTATCTTGTTGATACTCCTAAGGTATGCGTCCGAGCTTGATTCAGCAGAAGTATCAACGCATTCTACCCATCTTGCGATCGTCCTTCTATTATGGTTGTCACTCCATGGCCGCAATCTCCAAATGATCACCGCATTCGCTTGATCATTGCAACTTCCATGCGATGGACGCATGCGATCACCGCATGCATTTGTCTATGCGATAGCTCGATTTTCAACGCATGCATTTGTCTTTGCGGTCGCCTGGCTTCAGCGCATGCATTTGTCTACGATTGCTTATTTCCAATGCATGCGCTGTCTCTTATACACATCTAGATGTGTATAAGAGACAGGAGTAACATATAATATTGGGGTCAGTGAGGATTTAGGTGCTAATCGACGCAAAACTCAATTTTTTCGCAAATTCTAAGTATTATCACCGCATTTTCTACTTATTAGCCCTCATAATAATAAATAAAAGGCTTATAATAACTGACGTTTATGTCAGTTATCAAGCATGTTGCTCAATGGGTGTTAGTCACTTTTCTAATTCCATGGTTTAGTGGGAGTTTGTTATTAAGAACTTTCTTTGACCTTATTTTGTTTATTTTCTATATAAAATAAAGTTGATGGTTTATGTTTTATTATTTGACCTTGTTTATCATGCATGCGGTTTAGCATAAAGTTTTTATTTTTTTTTAAAAAAAGAATTATCTCACTAAGGAATTCAGATCAGTTGAAAGCAGGCATGATCTAGATCACTTTGCATGTGGTTTCCATGCTATCCATCCATACTTGATTTATGTCATTGAATGTATTTGAATTGGTGATCAAGAAATATTTAGTTACAAGGGTAGTGACGAAAGCCGACTTGATTCTATGCTAATACAGGAGATGGATCAGATTGAACTAAAGGGGAATTATATTATTGAAATAACTTTGTTTATGCGCGCTTAAGGTTTATGTGATTTAATTATATCAGGTACACAGACATAGTCCAAGTGGGAGATTGTTAGACATATTTAAATAATAATATGTTTAATTAAAGTATGAGCTATGTATGTGGATTAATAATTTATCAAATTGGGTTATTTTATTAGATTGAGCCATATTATGTGATCTAATTAATTAGAGCCCTAGATTCCTAATTGAGTATGGACTTAATGGGTAGAAGCCCATTCTTAGTTAATTAGGGTTTAATGGGAACCCTAATTGAACTAGTATATAAAGAGCCCTTAAGGCTATGGTCCCCAACATACCAAAACAATAAGCACCCAGTCTTTCTTGAATCTCATCTAGAGAGAGATTCCACTAAGGGTATTTAGAGTTTTGGTTGAGGAAGATCATAGTCACCTATCATAATCTTGAAGCTATCATTAGTTTCTCAATGGAATCCCGTATGTTATATTCTTGATAATTTGGCATGAATGATCTTATGGTTTATCTATACAATATAGATTTAAAGTATTTATGCTAACAAAAAAATGCATAAAACTAGCAGGTGCACATTTTGCGCTTTACATGTTTGAAGTCGTGGTCGTGTAGGAATTTTCTCTACTCTCTAATTGAATGTGTTTTAAGGACAAATTTTTATTACACAAACATTTACATCATCCTCACCCATGTAAATTAAATGACACATTCACGTATATAGGACAAAGTTCATAGCACGCTCAAGATAATCAAATGGGCTTATGATCAGTTCTATTAATGTTATGTGATTGTATTGTTTTTAATAGTTTTGTAAGAAATTATCGAACATTATTGTGATCTAATTATCTTATGCACTTCAATTGAATACGAACACTACAAGAATTTTGGGCTTTAATGTCGGTTGAAAAAAGTGAAATCGGATGTATAATGTCGATTTTGTTTTTTTTTTTAAAAAAAAAAGTGGATTTTTAATGTCGGTTTTAAACTGACATTGTAGGGGTACCTTTAATGTCGGTTTTAAACTGACATTGTAGGGGTACCTTTAATGTCGGTTTTAAACCGAAATTAAAGACCCGCTTAATTTATCCTCTCACTTTCTATTTTCCTCCCATTTTTTCATTTTTCCCTCTTCACTCTCCCCTTATTTTCTTTTTCCTTTCATTCTCACACTTCCCTTTTCAGACCCTCTTCTTTCTCACTTCTCTCTTCCAAACCCTTGCCATTCGTCCGTCAATCGTGGGTGAAGACTCTGTCGTGGTGTAGATCTGGCTTCTCGTGCAACCCGAATCTGCTGCTCGTTCTGTCGAAGCGCCAGCGCCAACCCGGATCTAATCGTGGATGAAGCTTGTTCTGTCGAAGCGCCACAGCCCGGATCTGCTGATCCCTCTTCAGTTATTTTTCTGTGTCTTATACTCTCGGTTTGATAAATAAGCACCTAAACTTGATACGCTAATCATGTGTCTCCAGAACTGAAGTTCATATTCCCATGTGGTGTGTGCCGCCATTCGTCGTTCGATTTTCCCTTGCCACCGTTCGTCATTCGATTTTCCCTCACTGCATGTCTCCAGATCTGTCGCCGTTCGTCTTTGTCCACCGCGCTGCCGTCCAGATCAGTATGCTCTTCTTCTCTTTCCTCTCTTAAACTCACAGCAATTTTTGTTCTTATGTTTACGCCTCTTAATTGTTTATGTAAATGTCTCAATGAAAGCCAGCTGCGGTTTCACTCCAATATGTCTCTCTGCTCCTAGATTTGGGTGCAAGAGGCATTGGGTATGTGTGAGATAGAGCAGTGAAAGCGAAATGTTGAGCACAAGGCGCTGGGTAGACGATCATGTAACAAATGAGCAGCACTACACGATGAGGTAGACAATCGTCTAGTAAGTGAGCGGTGCTACACGATGAGGTAGGCAATCGTGTAGGTGGGCGTTGGACGATCGTGTAGCAAGATGGGGAGCTAAATGATTAGGTAGGCGATCGTGTAGGCGGGCATTGGACGATCATGTAGCAATGCGGGGAGCTAAATGATGAGGTAGACGATCGTATAGCAGATGTACGGAGCTAAGCGATGCGTTAAACGATTGTGTAGATATGCGCACGATGTTAAATGATGAGAAGTGATGCACTAGATGATCGGGCTATACGATAGGCAAAGTACTACACGATCAGTGTAAGCGCTAGACGACAATTGTAGAAGCTGGACGATAGTGCTAGACGATAGCGTTGAGCGTTAAAGCGGTGCGCAGGCGCTAAGCGATAGACTACACGATGGCGCTACGCGATGGGCGTGAGCGCTAGATGATAGTCGTGCTGCGCTTGACGATGAGCAGACACACTACACGATAGGCGGAATGCTAAGCGATAGGCGATGACGTTAAGCGATAGACGGATGCATTAGACGATAAGGCGTCAGTGCTAAATGATGGACGCGGTAGCTAAACGATAGGCTATGCACGAGATCGTTGAGAGCGAGATCGTTTACTAAACGATTGAGCTACACGATGGGCCGTTGGAATTAAGCGATAGATGCATGAACTAAATGATGGAAGCTAGTGCAACCGGAGAAGCAATCCGTTTCAAATACTCTGAGCAAAGAGACCGCCTGAAGGTATGTGCATAATTGAGAGCATGTAGATAAATATGTTTTTATTTGTTGAGGCTACTGTTGACTGTTAAAGCAACCTTTGAAGACTATAGATTTTGATGCATTCCCTTTAAATGTGAATTTGGTAAAGATTCTATTTTATATTCATAGTCTCTTGTTACTTCAGGAGATAGCTGCAGGTATGGTGTTTTTGAGTTATTTTTGGAAGTTGTACTCTACATATGAATATTTACTAGAGTATCTGCTATATTATGGCAATTATAGATTCTCTTGAAGTAAAAAAAAATTTGATTGGCTTGAGAACATGTGTATTATGCAATTAAATACTTTAAAAGAATGTTTGACTCACAGTTTTAATAAGTTTTAGTTGATGAGTCCAACTTCATCGTTATGCCGCTGAAAATTTTCCATCATCTTCGTATCTCATATCTTGGTAACCAAGCTTCTCTTCTTCAAGTTCTTGAAAAAGATTCTCTCATTTATTTAACCATTGAGTTTTCTTGTTTTGTAGATGTAACAAAGGAGTAAAGATTTGCATAATTGTAGGCTATGCACGAGATCGTTGAGAGCGAGATCGTTTACTAAACGATTGAGCTACACGATGAGCCGTTGGAACTAAGCGATAGATGCATGAACTAAATGATGGAAGCTAGTGCAACCGGAGAAGCAATCCGTTTCAAATACTCTAAGCAAAGAGACCGCCTGAAGGTATGTGCATAATTGAGAGCATGTAGATAAATATGTTTTTATTTGTTGAGGCTACTGTTGGCTGTTAAGCAACCTTTGAAGACTATAGATTTGGATGCATTCCCTTTAAATGTGAATTTGGTAAAGATTCTATTTTATATTCATAGTCTCTTGTTACTTCAGGAGATAGCTGCAGGTATGGTGTTTTTGAGTTATTTTGGAATTGTACTCTACATATGAATATTTACTAGAGTCTCTGCTATAATTATGGCAATTATAGATTCTCTTGAAGTAAAAAAAAAAATTGATTGGCTTGAAACATGTGTATTATGCTAATTAAATCCTAAAAGAATGTTTGACTCACAGTTTTAATAAGTTTTAGTTGATGAGTCCAACTTCATCGTTATGCCGCCGAAAATTTTCCATCATCTTTCGTACTCATATCTTGGTAACCAAGCTTCTCTTCTTCAAGTTCTTGAAAAAGAAGATTCTCTCATTTATTTAACCATTGAGTTTTCTTGTTTTGTAGATGCAACAAAGGAGTAAAGATTTGGTATCGCAACCTCTTTATGCTTTTTCTTGGGAACTCTAGATCCACCACATTCACTACAAGAATTTTGCCTTGAATGTACCATTTATACACATTCCCAATAAACACGGTTAGTTGAATATGAATTCTGATCACATTTTCACTTTCAATCCTTTGTGTTAAACCTTTTTTGTTTGTAATCCTTTGAACAACAGTGGTCAGACAAAGATGCCTATAACCAGACACTACTGAAGCTGGGGGAGGAGGGGTCTGTTCAAGAAGAATTATTAAGGGCTCCATACTTACCAAGTGGAGAGGGACAGTAAACTCATAATGTTTGTATTACTTGTAATTTGTGTTCTCAAGGGCTGAATTATTATACAGCCTTTTAAATTATAATTTTATAGTAAAATTTGCAGATTAAATGTAATAGATTTGCAATACATAATAAATAATATGTCATAGCCACAATGTTCGATGATGATATGTCATGTTATATTTTTTGATCGAAAAATGGATTCGGCAATGAAATTTTAAAAAACGGACAATAATTGATAAAACAGACAGATTATGGGCTTCAATGTCGGTTTAAAGGGCTTCATTTTATTCTTGGGCTTCAATTACAACCTATATTAAAGAAAATATTATTAAAGCCCTTTAATGTTGGTTTAAAATCGATATTAAAGAGCTTTAATAACACTATCTTTAATGTCGGTTTAAAACCAATATTAAAGCCCGAAATTCTCCTAGTGGAAAAAAGAATCTATCAAAAAATAATTTAATATAGAGTATAAATTTTGCATTAACAAAACTAGAAAAATAAAGTGCGAAAGCTGACCTATGCTGATAAATTTATGGCACTTATCATGCCTCACATATATTATTTTAGTCCATAGAAACTCTCCCTAAAAATGAACATTTTTAGTTGCCAAAAGAAAAAGACCTTGAGACATACTTTTGTAATAAAAATAATAATAATAATTAGTTTGAGACATATACTTGTGACTTGTGAGCACGTAGTGGACTTTTTATTATATATATCATAATTAAATAGACCGACAAACAACAAAATTATTATATTTATTTATAAGAGGCTGAAATCCCATGAATGATAATATTTAATAAAATTGTAGTAGTTGCAATTCCATCTCAACAATTTGTCACCTATTTAAACATTTTACATAATTCTATCTCTGTTTTGACATTCAAATACATTATTTTTAGTATATTGTCAATACATCTCTATTATCGATAGATGATAATATTGATAAACGACAATTTTTAAAGGTTAATTTTATGTCTACTAATAAAATATGAGATATTAATGGCAGACATCGATAATTAGCGTAAATGAGTAATAAACATGATGATGGCCAAATAGTCTAACAAATAATTATTGGTAGAAGACTGATAACTTATATCTATCTTTTTTATTCTAGTAATAAATATATCAATATTATATCTAATGAAAAATGAGTACGAATAACATGCAAATGAGTAATGCAAACAACTATAAATACAAAATGAAAGTTAAATACTACAAATTTAATATTTTTTATCGGTTGATAGGGTAAATGAGCGATAGTACAATAATTTTAAAATGTTTAGATAAGTGCGTGTTTTTTAATAGAATGTGAATGTTATTATATACATGCTACTAACATTTAGTCAAATTTAAGTAAATAATTCTTTTCACCTCAATTCTTTAACTATGGTTTTCAGAAACAAATTCTTAGTTAAATTCTAAAAATAAAAATAAAATTTTGAAAATTACTTTATTTTAACCTTCAAATTTTGCTTTGGTTTTTGAAAACACATCTAAAATTATGTATAAAAAAACTTAAAATAAAAAAATAAAAAAAAAAACAAACAAAACCCCTTTTGACATCCATTTAGTTGTTAGTATTTTATTCTCGAAAATGAACTTTATAAACACTAATTCTATTCATAAATTTCTATATTTTATTATACACTTTCTTTAGTATTTAAAATATCAAATCAAGTTTTGAAAATTAATAAAAATGTAAAAAAAAAAAAAACAGTTTTTCTTTTTTATTTTAGAATTTAATTAATAAAGAAATATGAAAATAGAAACCAACCGAAACTAAAAAAACGAAAAAGTAACTACAAATTGCGTTAACACCCCTTTAAAATTTAGAATAATTTTATTTACCATTTGGGTTTTTTTTTTTGTGTTTTTTTTTAACTTTTCTTTTCCAATTTTATACTTCTTCAACAAACACAATAATGGAGAACAATTTTATTTACCATTTGTAAATTTTAACTCTTTGTTTTATTATTTTTTTTTTCAATTTTGGTTTTTTATTCTTTTTTGCGGTATTAGTTTTCCAATTTTAAACTCATGCACACTATTTCATGGAATAAATAAAATATAAATTATTTTATTTTTCTATGGCCAACATTTCATTTTCAAAATGTCAAAGAGATTATTTCTCATACACAAGAGAATTAAAGTTTTTTTTTCAGAAAAAAATGAAAATTAAAGATTTTTGCTATTTATAAATGAAACATTCAGTTATGTTAAAATAGAGTTTTAGGATCCATAAAGTTATTTTTGTCAACAAAGAGGTAGGATTATTGTGTCTAAATTAAAATTTTATTTCAATTATATCATATGTACTTTAATTTTATTCATCCATAATTTTATTAGTCTTTTCTATTATTTTATATTTTTAAATTTCATGTCAAATATTTAAAAAATAAACAAAATTATAAGTATATTTATTAAACAAAATTATTTTAACGTTTAAAATTGTGTCTCAAAGTTTTCTATCACATTCAATACATTTTATTTACATTGTAAATTGCTTTAATATAAATATTCAAAAATGTCATTTTCCCATTAAAAATTATGTGTCAAAGCTTTCTACCACATCCAACACATTTCATTTACATTGTCAACTAACATAATTTAATAATTAAAAAATGTTGTTTCCCCATTAAAAATTATGTCCCAAAGTTTTCTACCACATTCTATTCATCGCATTTGCATGATAAATTGGCTTAAATTAAGAAATACATAGTATTAGATGCTATTTTCTTTACTTACTTCATTTTATAGTAAATATTACTAATTAAATTCAATGAAAAGAATTACAATCAAAATTTATATTTTGTCATAAAATTAAACCATTAAAAATTTTAAACCACGTGCACATATCATCCAACTAGCAAGACAAAAATGTTATATCACAGTGACATATAATTTAACATCCAAACGGTTGATTCTCCATAAAATTTCAAATTTCTTTTAAGAAATTGTTTTTTAATGCAAAATACTAGAGGAGAGATGTGATCAATAGGTGCACCACGTTATCTCAACTATATTGATACATCCATAGCCTCTCATCATACCCTAGATCCATTACAAAGATTCATTCAATGCCACAAAAAGGAACCTATGAGTACAGTAGTACAAAAACAAGATGTATTTGATGAAGTATGTGATATGATAAGATAATGTTAGAAATATGATATTGGTTAAATATATTTGTTTAAGATTCCTGACATTATCTCCTTGTGCGTTTAGGAGTTCTTGTTGTTGTCTCTGATGAATCTTGCCTTAGAGGTTTATCTTTCAGTTGCCAAATCTGTAGAATATATTTTTTTTTTATTTAACTTATTCTGCAAATTATTTTATTGGAATTTTTTTCTTTTTGGTGTGCTGACGATTTTATGTGAAAGCAATTTTCATATTTCCCTTGTGTTATTTATGCCCAAGAAGTTCTCATGCTAGGGATGTCACATCTATTGCTTTCTTTTTTTTTTTAGATCATTGTATGAGCTTTATAGAATTCTTACGGGCACTATATTGCTTTCAAGAAGGAGTTCTTTGAACTTTTGTGGTGGCTCGTTTTTCACTTGTTCTTACTTCAGTTCAAAAAGGTTGATCGGTCTTAGGGGGAGCTGCGAACTTTGTTCATTGAGAAGGATTTCTCAAGCCTTAAGGGGAGCCTAAAGTGTTATTCATCAAGAAGGAATTCTCCAAGCCTTAGGGGGAGCCTAAGATGTTATTCTTCGAGAAGAGAGTTCTCAAGTAGAATGAAAAATATCATCAAGTCAGAGGGAGTCTCACACATTTAGGAAAAGCCTAAGTGTTCCAACACTAATACTCATATACTTAAGGGAAGTCTAAGTTCATAAGAGAGGGAGTCTCGCATCTAGGGGGAGTCCTAGATGATCATCTAAGTTGGGCTATACGTGTGTCACTATAATCGTTGTTATTTTACAAATAAGTATAATGTTGTAATCACTTGACTTTTAAATATTAGTGGAATATCTTTCTCAGACATGCTACCCCCTAGACGTAGATGGTTTATCACCGAACTAGGTTACCAATCTTAGTGTGTTTATCTTTGATTTACTCTTTGTTATTTTACTGTTGTTTCTGATTTTTCTAGGACGTCGTGTGAGACAATCATATAGAGTTCAAATAACCACTTTCCCAAAATTTCAATTGGTATCAAAGCGGACCACCTTGGAAGGTATTAAAGAAGATGGTTTCATTACATGTTTTCTTGTTCTTGATGGAACAGATAACTTTTACTGGAAAGCCAAGATGACTGCTTTCTTGAAGTCAATTGATAGAAAAACATGGAAGGCCATTGTAACAGGATGGTCTCATCGAACTATGAAGAATGCTGATGATAAAGAAATTTTGAAACCCGAGATTCAATAGTTTGATGTTGAAGATGAAGCCTCCTTGGGGAATTCTCGTGCTTTAACTTCTATATTTAATGGCATGGATCACAACATATTTCGTTTGATTAATACTTGCACTTCGGCTAAAGAAACTTGGGATATCTTGTTAGTTGCTCATGAGGGAACTTTGAAAGTCAAGCTGTCAAGACTGCAACTTTTGACATCAAAGTTTGAAAATCTCAAAATGCAGGATGAGGAATCGATTATCAAATTTAATGTTTGGTTACTTGACATTGCATATGAGTCATTTTCCCTGGGAGAGAAAATCTCTTAAGAAAAGTTGGTCAGGAAGTGCGTAGGTCTTTACCTATGAAATTTGATATAAAAGTAACTGCCATTGAAGAAGCTCATGACATTTCTAAGATGAAAGTTGATAAATTATTTGGCTCACTTCTAACCTTTGAAATGTTTATGGATGGAAAACCAGAAAAACAGAATAAAAGAGTGGGTCCTCAATTGAAGAGAAGCTTGATGATTTGAATAGGAGGACTGATGAGTCTCTTGCTGATTCTATACAATTCCTATCGAAATAAGTTAATCACGTTCTCAAACAATTTGAGAAGAAGACAGGAAATCCAAGCACTCGGAGTACCAGATCAGGAGGAAATCTTCCTCCTGAACAGTTTGAATCCCAAAATATACGAAGGGAACTTAATAAGGTTGGCTCAATCAGCTACAAAAATAAGGAGGTCTTTCAAATGAAAAGAGTGTGAACATTTCAGTAATTTTTAAGCCGAATGTTTGAGTTTTCTAAAAAGAAAAAATAAGTGTTAAGTCTTGACCTGGTTTGATGATGATTCTGATTGTAGTAGTGACTCAAAAGTTAATGCCAAGGCGTTCATTAGTAACGTCTATTCTGACACTTCGTCTTTTGAAAATCCTAAGTTTGATGTGTTCATGGGAAGTGAAAATAGTGAGAGTAATCCTATGTCATTTAACTCCTCTTATCAAACTCTGTTCAACAAGTGGCAAGACGACTTGAAGGTTCTTGACGTTAAAAAAAAGTGGATTGAATATTTGATGGATGACAATCATAGACTTATGTCTACAATTGCATAATTAAAACGTGAACTAAATCTATTTAAAGTAAAGAAAAACTCTATGTGCAAGTAAGTTAGAATGCTGAACTCAGGCACTGAAACTCTAGACAGAATTTTGTCAAAAGGAAAAGTAGCCAGTGATAATCTAGGGCTTAGGTTCTCGAAAGGCGGTATCTGGGTTATTCAACCATCCAAACTCAAAAGGAAACAGAAAATTGAGTTTATAAAAACTCAACTCTCTGAATCATATGGCTTACCTGAAACATCTTCTAGTAGTATAAATAGAAGACAAAATCGTGGGTTTCAACAAATATGGATATGTCACCACTGTGAAAAAAGAGGTCAAAAAAGACCTTTCTACTTTAAGCTGTATGGAATACCGTATAGATCTTTAAAAATGCCTTATATGTCTCCTCCTACCAGAAATAGGATTTCTCAAATGAAACGGGTATGGAGAATCAAAGATGTACAACATAAATGCAATGTTGTCTTAACCTCCCTTAGGTCGTCTGCCAAGGAAGATTGGTTCTTTGACAGTGACAACTCTAGACACATGATAGAGAAAAAGAACTATATTTCTAATCTAAAGCCTAAAAGTTCAAGACGTGTTACCTTTGAGGATGGAGCTACTAAAAAAAATATTAGAAAGGGCAAGCTTAACTTTCCTGGTCTTCCTTCTCTCAATGACGTGATGTTAGTTAAAGGCTTTACTACTAGTTTTATCAGTATCAGATTCGAGTATTCAAAGAATGTGCCACATTCATAATCATTTTTCATATCCTCCAACACGAATTATGAAATATGTAGGGGGAGAGAACCTAATGTCAAATATTTTCATATATTTGACAACAAGTTTTATATTTTGGTGGGCAGAGACACTAGTAGAAAATGAGATTTCAAGTCTAATGAAGGCATATTTTTGGGTTACTCCACAAATAGTAGGGCCTACTACGTGTACAACAAACGTACACGATGTGTTATGGAATCTATAAATGTTGTAATCGATGATGTCGTGAATGGTTCTAATACTATCTATGAGGAAAAAGAAAATAGCATGTTTCCTGTTGTTAGTTCCAATGTTTAGGACAAGTTATTGACAAGTGCGCTAAAAGTCAGAATGAGAATAGCGAGGTTATGTCTGAAGAATGTGAAAATAGTGAGAAGCAACCCTCGAGTAAGGTTCGTAAAAACCATCATGCCTCTAACATAATCGAAAGTTTAGAAGAAGGGGTCTCCACCAGAAGAAAAGACAAAGTGAATTATCTTGATATGATAAGCAAAATTTGTTTTACCTCCCCTATTGACCCAAAAAAATGTTAAGGAAGATCTTGTTGATGAATGTGAGGTGAATGCCATGCCGGAGGAGCTCGATCAATTTGCGAGGAATGATGTCTAGACTCTTGTTTCTCGTCCAGATCATGTGAATGTTATAGGCACAAAGAGGATCTTTAAAAACAAATATGATAAAAGCGGAAATGTAACCAAGAATAAAGCTCACTTGTTGCACAAGGGTATACTCAGATTGAAGGAGTTGATTTTAATGAAACATTACATGACTAGGCTCGAAGCTATCAAATTATGGGTATTTCGAAATCACTGAAATTTAAAATGTTTTAGTTGGATGTGAAAAATGTCTTCTTAAATTTGAATAAAAAGGTGTATGTTGAGCATGAAGGAACTAGTGAAGGTCCTTGAGCGAAAGCATGAGATTGGACAAAATATCTAAAATTTATAGATTATAAATTTTACAGCAAAGACATACAAATTATGCATTTAAAAGAAAAATTACAGCATGCATTAAAACAAAGTACACAAAATAAAAAATGGGTTTAAGAATCTTACCCTTGAAGAATTCTTCTTCACGAGATTCCTTCTTCAATAATTATCACGAACAATTTCAAACCCTCTAGCCTTCTACGAGGACACCACCATAAAAGATTTCTCTGTATTCTTTGGATGAAAATCTAGGAGTTTTATGGGCTCTAACTATTTTGGAAGAGAGAGTTTTTAGAGTATTGAGAGGAAAAGATATATTTCCAAAAATCACAGAACTCTTTTGTGTATCTCACTCTTCAGAAAAACCACACACCAGGAAGATGAAGAACTATCTACCTTCATACTTCCCACTATCATGCTTTTTAGAGAAAAAAAAAAAGAGAATGGAGTTACAACTCCTTCCCAAAATGATTTTTAAATTAAATGAAATGAAACTAATTTATTTTCACGAATCAATTATATATATTTATATGGTAATTATATATATATAGATATATATATATACACTAAACTACATGTTATATCAAATATAACATATAACCTATAGATTCTATATTGTATTAAATACAATATAACCTATAGTTTTTATTCTCTCAACAATGACATTTAATATAAATCCTTTTTGTATTAAATTTAATCATATGAATCCAATTCATATAATTAATATTTGAATCATATTCAAATTTTTATTTCCTCTCAAATAAACTTTCTATCACAATATATCATATACATTATAGTAATTATATCATATATAATTAGATTAAATTAATTATATCATATATAATTAATTAATTAGATTAATTAATTATATCATATATAATTAATTAATTAGATTAATTAATTATATCATATATAATTAATTCTCTCAATTCAAATTAATCCAAAAATTGATTCTCATTAATTTCCGTTGAGCTACAGCGGGGACCTCATGGACCTGTAGCTTGAAGCTCCAATTGGTACGTGAATAATTAATTAAACTCCTTTAATTAAATTATTCACCATTTGTTAACTGTCAAACACTCCAGTAAAGACCGACAGTTGCACTCTTCGTACTACAGATATATTTCTATGTCCATTGAATATAACCAATCAATAGTACGATGACCATTTTGTTCCATCTAACTCCTTAAGTACCACTGATCCCTCTAATGAACAATAAATCATAGTCCAACTATGACTAAACCTCTCTCGGGTAAGGAAATGATGCGGCGCCACATTGTTCAAGCTCTGGAATCAGCCCTTAAGGGAGCAATTTATCTACTTGCCCCGACATTGAGGAAGGAGTGAAATCCTTTTTGTGTAGCTGTGTTCCCAGCTCCCCAATCAGACGAATCCCTAAAATGGTAGGCTTGTTGAGTCAGCGGTTTAGCCACTCTCACTCATACAAATCAAAGGATGCCTCCATAGGCAGGTTGTTCACAACCCACTCTAGATTCAGGTCATGTTATCTATGGTTATCCTGATGAAATGAAAGTCTTTATTATGAATAACATTTTATAATGAGACTAAACATTTCGTGGTCCGGTTTTATACAAACTCCTTTGTATAGAATATTCTCGCTCACATGTCTCAACATGAATGATTAGGATCAGATTATTTGTAGCACTTTACAACAATTGTAACATCTAAAAAGCAGACCATACTCGTAGTGTCACTAAGATAAGGTATCCAGCCTTATCCATCTCCTACAGACCATTTAGGTTATCACTTAAACATGATCCACCTGTATGTTTATACATACATGTTTAATCTACAAAGATAATCTTGGATTTTAGTTTATTGATTTGTAGTTAATGCAACTGAAATAAAACATCACATATTTCATTACATAAATAAAATGTTTGTACATTACAATTATACATTATAGAACCTTATGAGATTTAGGGCATCAACCCCAATAGAGCAAGGTAAAGGGTTTATTGATCACTCTTACCTTGATCATGTGTACAAGCTAAAAAAGACTCTTTATGGCCTTAAGCATGTTCCTAGGGATTGGTATGAATGTTTGGCCCAATTTCTTGTTGATAATGGATATATTAGAGAAGTGGTTGATAAAACTCTGTCTGTAAAAAAAAAATCTGACAAGGATTTTGTTATTGTTCAAATTTATGTCAATGATATCGTTTTTTTGTGAGATGCCTTGGAATATGGTTGATCTCTTTGTAGAACAAATGAAGAAAGAGTTTGAAATGAGTATGATAGGTAAAGTGACCTACTTTCTGGGGTTCCAAATCAAACAACTAAAAGAAGGCATATTTATTTCTCAAAGTAAGTATGCTAGAAACATGGTGAAGAAATTTAGGCTAAAAAAGACAAAAGTCAAACAAACTCTAGCTCACACGTACTTTAAGCTATAAAAGATGCAAATGGAGATAGTGTTGATGAAAGCTTATATAGAAGCATCATTAGAAGTTTATTATACCTCACCTCTAGTAGACTTGTGCTCGATATCAATCTTGTCCCAAATCTAACCATCACCTCGGTACGAGGAGAGTAATAAAGTATATTAATGAGACAAGTGATTACAGATTATTTGTACTTTTGACACGAGTAGTTCTTGTTGGGGTTGATGCCCTAAATCTCGTAGAGTCCTATAGTTTGTAAACCTTATATGAACAAACTTATGTGTGATTAATAAGATTTGATATTTTATTCACTCTATCTATAAAATATGTGATACTTTAGTTGCATTAACCACAAACCAATAAACTAATATCTAAGGTTATCGTTGTAGCTTAGACATATATGTGGAGACATACATGTGGATCATGTTTAAGTGATATCCTAAATGGTCTATAGTATATGGATAAGGTTGGGTACCTTATCCAGTCTTATCCTGATGACACTACGAGTATGACCCGCTTTTTAGATGTTACAAATGTGGTAAAGTGCTACAAATAATCTGATCCTGATCATATATTAGACATGCGAGGGAGGATATTCATACAAAGGAGTTTACATAAGACCGGACCACAAAATGTTTAGTCTCATAATATAACACCGTTCATAATAGAGACTTTATTTTTCACTAAGATGACCATAGGTAATATGACCTTAATCCTGAGTGAGTTGTGAACTCCTACTTATGAGGGCGGTTGTTTGATTTGTATGGTGAGAGTGATCCCGACTCAAGAAGCCTACCATTTTGGGGATTCATCTGATTGGAGAGCTGGGAACTCAGCTACACAAGATGGAATTCACTCATTCCCCGAAGTAGGGGTAAGTAGATAAATTACTCCCTTAAGGCTGATTTTGGGTCTTGAACAATGTGGCACCACACCCTCTCTTGACCCGAGAGGAGCTTAGTCATAGTAGGACTATGATTTATTATTCATTAGAGGGATCAGTGGTACTTAATGAGTTAGATGTAACTACAGAGGCAAAACGGTAATTTGGCCCAACTGTACTTATGAGCAGTTTGTGAAGGGTCATCGCACTATTGATTGGTTATATCCAATGGACACATAAATATATTTGTAGTGCGAAGAGTTCAGCTGTCGGTATTTAGTGGAGTGCTCGACAGTTAACGGATGGTGGATAATGTAATTAAAGAGTTTAATTAATTATTCACGTACCGTTGGAGCTTCAAGCTACAGGTCCATAAGGTCCCCTTTGTAGCTCAAAAGGATTTAGTTGAGAATCTGTTTTTTGATTAATTTGAATTGTTCAAATTAATAAGAGGGAATTTAATTATATATGATATAATTAATATAATGTATTTGTACATTATAGTTTAATTGGAGGAATAAATATTTGAATGTGATTTAAATATATTTTCTATAAATGAGATTCATAGTTGTTAAATTTAATATAAATATGATTTATATTAAATACAATAAAATAGAGAAAAAGAACTATAGTTTATATTATATATAATGCAATATTAAAACTATAGGTTATAAATAAATATAATATGATAAGTTAGTTATCATATTTATTTATATTATTTATTATTTTGGATAACTAATCCATTTTTCTCTCTAACCACCTTAGTGGGTGGTTTAGTGGTTTTTGTGGCAAGTAGGATAAAAAAATAAAATTTTATTTTTTCATATTAGACTACACGAAATTGATAGAGAGTCTATACGATAGGCTGAGAGACTAAACGATTGAAGCAGAAACTATACGATAGTGCTTATTCCTCAATTGTCTTCCTCCTCTAAACTCTCAAACTCCCTCCTAACCAAGATAGTCAGAGTCCACCACTCTTGGGTTTTCACCCTGAGAATACCAAGGACTCCAAATATCTTCCTTTCTGGTTTGTGAGATTCTTGAAGAGGGTTTTCAAGGTTTTTGTGTTTGAGTTCTGTTGTTGTTTGAAGAGTTAGTGACAGTTCGAGGGTTATACGAGAAGAAGTGTTCTTCAAAGGTATAATCACTTAATCCATTTTTCTAGTTTAAAGAGCATGCTATAATTTTACTTAGAATGCATAAACTATTTGTTTACTGTAAATTTGTGTTTTCAATCTAAAAGGGATTTAGATGATCCGCTTCCGCTCATAGATCTCTTGTAAACAAGCTCCTTCATTTCTCTAGTGGGTATTGTAATGCTGATTAGGCAAGGAGTTTTGAGGATAGAATGAGTGCTTCAGAAGATTGTTTCTTTCTTGGAAATAATTTTATATCATGGTTTAACGAGAAACAAAATTATTTCTCTCTATCTACTGCAGAAACTAAATACATTGCAATAGGTAGTAGTTGTACTCAATTGATTCAGATGAAACAAATGTTGAAGGAATATGATGCTCCACAGGAAGCCATGACTCTTTATTGTGACAACCTTAGTGCAATCAATATAGCAAAGAACTTGGTATAGCACAGTTGAACCAAACACATTGATATTCGACATCACTTCATTCGTGATCTTGTTGAAAATAAGAAAATTGTGCTTGAACATGTTCGGACTAAAGATTAGCTTGTAAATATTTTTACTAAAGCCTTGGATGCTGCTTAGTTCGAAACCTTAAAAGTAAGTTTGGGTGTTTGCAAAATTAATTTGTAATGTGTTTGGCAGGTTTGGGCCTTGGTTGTTGTTAACAATCCCATTAATAGCACTTTTTTGGCGACCCACGATCAGCTTAATGATATGATTAATTTAACTTTAAAATTAAGTAGGTGGTAGTTATTAACTGAGGCACTAACTCCCTTCAATGTGGTTGTTCATCTTCTTTCCACATGTCTCAAATTGCCCTTGTACTCTATTTGGTGAATACTTGGAAGAAAACTTATGTTCTTGAATAGAAAATGGTTTGTTTCAAAGAAAAAGCAAATTAAAAGAAAATTGTTGAAGTTGATGTTTCTCCAAAGGTATAATCAATTAATCCTTTTTTCTAGTTTAAAGAGCATGCTGAGGAAAGTGTCTTCTTTTGGAAGTTTGTGATCAAGAGGAAAATTTTTGTTGAGAAGGAATTGTCCGAAAGGGCTCAAGAATTTATTTTGATGGAACTGATAGTCAAAATTGATCTGTGTATTAAACCTTGATCTATATTATCCTAAGTTTGTAGGAGAATTTATTGTGAATCTCTCGCCCACTTTTGATAATGTCAATTCTCTTGGCTTTCACAGAGTTCATGTTAAAGGTCACAACATTATATTTACTACTGGTGTTATTAATGTTAGGATGTATGCCTTAAAACCTTATAGTTATATGTTATTTGAATCAATGATTGATTAGTTTTTTAATGCAATAATCCACTAAAACAAGGTCCAAGGTTATTTTATGTAACTTATACATGTATTTGGTTGACATCAAGGTGGATCATGTTTAAGTAATAACTTAAAAAGTTTATAGTAGATGAATAAGGTTGGATACCTTATCCTAGTAACACTACTGATACGACCCACTTTATAATTGTTATAATTATTGTAAAGTGGTCTAAATGATCTGATCTTGATCATTCATGTAAAGACATGTGAGCAGGAGTATCCTATATAAAAAGTTTATATAAGACCGGATCACAAAATGTTGAGTCTCTCTTCATAACACCATTACTAGAAGAGACTCACTTTTCACTAGAATGACCATAAATGACTTGACCTTAATCTAGAGTGAGTTGTGAACTCCTGCCTATGAAGGCAATCCTTTGATCTACATGGGTGAGAGTTATGTCCTCAAACTTATGGTTTGTAGACAATAAACTCATTCTGTAAATCGATAAAATTGTTATTGAATATATGAATTGCTTATTTCATTTTAGAAATAAATCCAATAAACTAAAATATCTATGACTATTATATGAGTACTTGAACTTTATGTAGAGACATAAAAGTGGATCAGGTTCGAGTAAATAGTCAAAATGATCTATAATATACGAATAAGGTTGGGTGCCTTATTTTGGTAACACTATTGGATGTAGCCCACTCTGTAGTTGTTACAAGAAGTTGTAAAGTGCTACAAATGAAGTGATCCTGATTCATTCATGTGGTGACATGAGAAGTGTGGGCATCATGTGCAATGAGTTTGCATAAGATCGGACCAAGAAATAAGTCACTCTTACTTTATAACATTGTTTACTGTTTAAGACTGACTATTTCATAGAGATGACCTAGGTAACTTAACCTTAATCCTGAGCTAACTATGAACTCCTATTTATTCGGGATTATCCTTAGATTTTTATAGATGAGGGATGGTTCAACAACGTCAACTCAATAAGCCTCCCATTTCAGGGGTAAGACCAGATAGATAGCTGAGGACATAGAATGCAAGACAGAATTCACTCCTACTCGCTGTTAGGGATAGTAGAGAGGTTGTTCCCTTAAGTGCTGATTTCGGGTCTTGAATAAGGGACCCCACCCTCTCATTGGCCCGAGAGGGACACAGTTTGATGATCGAATTACAAACCAATTGTTCATTAGAGGATCAGTGTGACTTAAGGAATAAGAGGTAATCTCGAGGGTAAAACAGCCTTTTGATCCAGCCATTTTTACGAACAACCTGTGAAGGGTTAACTTACTAATTATGGTTATATCGATTGGACACAATATATCTACAGTGAGGAGAGTGCAACTACTGGGCTTTAGTGGAGTGGCCCAGTAGTTAATGAATGAGGGTTAATTCGATGTAAAGAGTTTAACCAATTGATCTCAAATTGTTGGAGCCCGTGATTTGTAAGTCCATTAGGTAGCCCTATTAGCTCACAAATGGAATTAGCCTGATAATAACACGATAAGTTAATTTGAAACGTTTAAATTCGAATTAAGGAAATTAGTAATTATATGTGATATAATTACATGGTTAATTTTGGAATTAAACATAATTGGAGAATCGATTAATATATAAATATGATTTAAATATTAATTTCATGAATAGGGATTCATGGTGATAGATTTGGTGACAAATTAATTTAATATTTGATATTAAATTAATAGAGTTGATTAAAATTTTTAATTACTTATTAATTATTAATTTTATTAGAAAATTTAATTATTGAATTAATTTCTTTAAAATTAATAAATTTTTAATTTTAATTAAAGAATTAAAATTGAAAATTGATTTTGGTTGTGAAATTGAAATTCAAAATTCAAAATGGAAAAAAATGGAAATTTGGAAAAACCCACAGAGTGAGATTTTTCCACTCGACTTCAAAGCACCTTAATCACCATAATCCACTAGTAGGTGGTGTCTTCATGGGATGAAGACTTCAAATCATGGGTTGATGGTTTAAAATACAAAAAGGGATTCAGCTGAAAAGGACATGCAATTGTTGAATTGCTAGGTTTTTTAAAGTTCAAGAAGTTTCTCTTCAACAAGCTGAAAAACCAAAAAACCTCTCCTCCAATTTCTCTAAGTTCAAGCTTGTTTTGAGTCCCACAACTCAATCTAAGGCTCCTAGAGAATAGTAGGAAAGCTCTAGTGGTAGTCCACGACTTCAATTGGAGAAGATTGCAGCTCAAATTCGTGTTTGAAGAGGATCTTCAAATGTATTGTTGAAATCCTCTTAATACCTTATAAACATGCATAATTTGATGTCAACATTGAAGAATTAGAATGTTTAATGATCATGTTTTCTTCCGCTGCATATTTCTGTAAACTAACAAAACTATATGTCAAAAAGGTTGATAACTACTTAGGAGTTATTATTATTGGTAGATGGAAATATTTTGAATTCTCTCATTTAATTGGTTTTTTTTAAGGGGAAGGAGCAATATGTGATATGGTTTTTTGAAACATAAAAAGGTTATGTGTTTCTCTCTCATCTTCTTCCTTCAACTTCTACCATAATTCTCTCAAGAACTCTCTCTTTCCCTCTCACCATAAAAGGAAGCCCACAAACTCTCATTTAGTTCTCTCCTTAAGGATAACAAAGAAGACTCTTTTGTGGTGGTGTTTGGTGTTGCTGTGTTACTGAGTTTGGGAGAAGTAAAGGAGTTATCATAGTTCGTGATCTATTGTTGTGGAGAGCAAACATGAAGAAATTATTTCTTCACTACAAGAATTTTGGGCTTTAATGTCAGTTGAAAAAAGTGAAATCGGATGTATAATGTTAGTTTTTTTTTAAAAGAAGACCTTTAATGTCGATTTTAAACCAACATTGTAAAGGTACCTTTAATGTCTGTTTTAAACCGACATTAAAGACCCGCTTAATTTTTCCCTCTTCACTCTCCCCCTGTTTTTTTTTTCCTCTCATTCTCTTCCCTCTTCAGACCCTTCTTTCTCACTTCTCTCTTCCAAACCCAGTCGTCCGTGGTGTAGATCCTCGTCCGTCATGGTGTAGATCTGGGTGAAGAGTTTGCAATTCGTCCATCGATCGTGGGTGAAGAATCTGTCATGGTGTAGATCTGGCTCTGATCTGAAGTCGCACCCAGTCGTCCGTGGTGTAGATCCTCTCATTCATCTGTCGTTGACCGCACCCAGTCGCCCGGATTTGAAGTCTAGATTAGAAGTCGCCCGGATCCGTGTGCCGTCGATCGTCGTTCGATCTGAAGTTCATCGTTTGTCGTTCGTCCAGATCAGTATGCTCTTCTTCTCTTTCCTCTCTTAAACTCACAGCAATTTTTTTCTTATGTTATGTCTCTCAACTGTTTGTGTAAATGTCTCAATGAAAGCCAGTTGCGGTTTCACTTCAATATGTCTCTCTGCTCCTAGATTTGGGCCTTTTTATGTGTCTATGGCCTTTGAAATTCGATTTGATTAATGATTTTTTTGTATATGATACATTTATTGAAGTATTGGCAAGAGGCGTTGCCAAAAGTTGCTCCTGCGTTGGGTATGCATGAGCAAGAACAGTGAAAGCGAAATATTGAACGTAAGGTGCTGGGTAGACGATCATGTAACAAATGGGTAGCGATACACGATGAGGTAGGCAATCGTGTAGGCGGGCGCTGGACGATCGTATAGCAATGCGGGGAGCTAAACACGATAGACTACATGATGGCGCTACGCGATGGGCATAAGCGCTAGATGATAGTCGTGCTGCGTTAGACGATGAGCAGACACGTGGAATGCTAAACNTACACGATGAGGTAGGCAATCGTGTAGGCGGGCGCTGGACGATCGTATAGCAATGCGGGGAGCTAAACGATGAGGTAGGTGATCATATAGGCGGGCGTTGGACGATCGTGTACCAATGTGAGGAATTAAACGATGAGATAGATAATCGTATAGCAGATGCGCGGAGCTAAGCGATGCGCTAAACGATCATGTAAATATGTGCGGGCGCTAGACGATCGTGTAGGCGGGCGTTGGACGATTGTATAGCAAATGTGCGGGCGCTAAACGATAGACTACATGATGGCGCTACGCGATGGGCATAAGCGCTAGATGATAGTCGTGCTGCGTTAGACGATGAGCAGACACGTGGAATGCTAAACGATAGGCGAATGCGTTAGACGATAAGATGTCAGCGCTAAACGATGGAGGTAAACGATGGGCGCGGTAGTTAAATGATAGCCTATGCACGAGATCATTTACTAAACAATTGAGCTACACGATGGGCTGTTAGAGCTAAGCGATAGATGCAGGAACTAAACGATTGATTGGCTTGAGAACACGTGGATTATGCTAATTAAATAATAGTAAAAGAATGTTTGACTCATAGTTTTAATAAGTTTTAGTTGATGACTCACAGTTTTAAAAAGAAGATTCTCTTATTTAATCAACTATTATATTTTCTTATTTTGCAGGTACAACAAAGGAGTAAAATATGCTTTTTCTTGGGGAACTCTAGTAAAGAATTTTGCCTTGAATGTACTATTTATACACATTCCCAATAAACACGGTTAGTTGAATATGAATTCTGATCATATTTTCACTTTCAATCCTTTGTCTTAAACATTTTTTGTTTGTGATCCTTTGAACAATAGTGGTCAGACAAAGATGCCTATAACCAGACACTGCTGAAGCTGGAGGGGGGTTCTATTCAAGAAGAATTATGAAGGGATCCATACTTACCAATTAGAGATGGACAATAAACTCATAATGTTTGTAAAATCATAATATTTGTATTACTTGTAATTTGTGTTTTTAAGGGCTGAATTATTGTACGACCTTTTAAATTATAATTTTATATTAGAATTTGTGGATTAAATGTAATAGATTTGCAATCCATACATGAATAATATGTCATAGCCACAGTGTTCAATGCTGATGTGTCATGTTATACTTTTTGATCAAAAAATGGGTTCAGCAATAAAATTTAAAAAAACGGACAGATTCTGGGCTTTAATGTCGGTTGAACACCAACATTAAAGACAGTGTTATTAAAGCCCTTTAATGTCGGTTTAAAACTGACATTAAAGACAACTGACATTAAAGGGCTTTAATAACACTATCTTTAATGTCGGTGTTCAACCGACATTAAAGCTCTTTAACTTCGGTTTAAAACAGACATTAAAGTCCGAAATTCTTCTAGTGCTTCAAGGGTATGTATTTATTTTATCTTTTTTCCTCCCTAAACTCCAATATAAGCATGCTTAAGATCTTTATGTTTATCGTTGTTTCCGTTTGCTCTGTTAATTTAAGATTTTATAAAACATATTTCAAAGACAAGCGATTGTTCGCTTCCACTGTGTGGGTATTCTAAATCCCTTCAATTAATAAGTTTCTAGGACTGATCCCCCTAATACTCATGAGCTACGTCATTCTATGAAAAAATGTGTTTTTGAATTGATTGAAGGTTTGAAGAATGCTTAGACTAAGACTGGGCAACTTGCTTCTGTTGAGCTCAATGTTAAATATGTTGTGTTGTTTCGCATTGGGATTGCAAATTGGTGTCCTTCATCTCATCACTCTAATCTATCCATTGCTTTAGCTACTTTGTTAAGGCTACTCCATTTGATTATGGGGCTTTTGTCATTTTTCAGTTACGAAGGCACATTGATTTTCAGGCTTTGCGTTTACTTACTTTTTGTCATCGATTGATTTGTGGAATTCTGTTGTTTCAAAAGCATGTTTTACTCACAAAAGATGAGCCCATTAATACTAATCCAGGATTGTTGAATTTTAACTTCAAGCTTTTTCAAGGCCATTATGTTCCAGACATTGCTCCTTCTTCTCCTAGTACTACTGAGGAAGCTCCAAGTGTTGACTTTTTCACGTCTTCCTTTCGCCTCGGTCTTCTGCACTCCTTGTCCGAGGAACTTAAAATGCTTAATGATGTTATTGATCATGCATGTGATCGGAAGCATGATATTACTGCACAACTGACTTTGATGAAAAAGGTTGTTGATGATCCAGATCAGGTCGAGCCTTCTTCTTGACATTTTTTTTAAGCCAGAGGGGGTGTTGGTGTTGGTTGGATATCTACAGCTACAAATATTTGATTTGGTGTTTTGGTTGTTGTTGGTTCTGTTAGTGTTTTGGTTTGTTGTTGGGCTATTATGTTATTTTGTTGTTTGCTGTTTCTTTTGGATTTCAAACTTGTTCTTTTTGCATGGACCTTTATTTCTTCTATGGTTCAACGGTTCTATTATTTTATATCTACCCTTGCTAACTGAATTGGGTTGGTTGTGTTGATTTTGTCCTGCCTTAAAAGAATATATCTTAGCCAAAGGAGGAGTTTGTTAGAAATATGATATTGGCTAAATGTATTTATTTAAGATTCCTGGCATTATCTCCTTGGGCGCTTAGGAGTTATCTTTGTTGTTACCTATAGTGAATCTTATCTTAGAGGTTGTTCTTCTAATTGTCAAATCTGCATAATGTTTCTTTCCTTAGTTAACTTATTCTATAGATTACTTTATTTGGAATGTTTTCCTTTTCGGTATGCTGACGATTTTATGTGGGAATATTTTCCATCTTTCCATTATGCTATTTATGCCTCAGAAATTCTCATGCTAGGGTTGTCGCATCTATTGTTTTTTTGAGATCATTGTGTAAGCTTTACAGAATTCTTACAAATACTACATCGTTTTCAAGAAGGAGTTCTTTGTGTTTTGTGGCAGCTCGTTCTTCACTTGTTCTTACTTCAGTTCATGAAGGTTGATCGATCTTCGGGAGAGTCGAAGAATTTTTTTCATGGAGAAGAATTTTTCAAGCCTTGGGGGAAGTCTAAGGTGTAATTCATTAAGAAGGGAGCTCTCAAGTACAAGGAAGATATCATCAAGTGAGAGGGAGTCTTACACACTCAGAGGAAGTCTAAGTGTTCCAACATTAATATTCTCATACTTAGGGGGATCATAAGTTTATAAAAGAGTGAATCTCACATCTAGGAGAGGCGTAGGTGATCAACTAAGTCGAGTTGTACGTGTGTCATTGTAATTGTTGTTATTTTACAGATAAGTACAACGTTGTAATTATTTGTCTTTTAAATATTAATTGAATATCTTTCCCATGCACACTACCTCCAAATGTAGGTGGTTTATCACCAAATTGGGTTACCAATTTTGGGGTGTTTATCTTTTATTTACTCTTTGTTGTTTTATTATTGTCTCTGATTTTACTAGGACATCGTGTGAGACAATCGTATAGAGTGCGAATAAGTATTTTTCAAAATTTAGATAACATTTAAAAATTGAATTCTAATTTGATGAGTCAAATATAAAATTCTTAATTGAGGATGGAAGTCCATTTCTAGGCTTTTACTTATATATTTTATTTTTATTTTAATAAAAGCTAATTACTAGCATTAATGCTTTTATAATCTTCTTAAAGAGAAATATATAATAGCAATTTGCACCTACATAATTTTTCAATTTTGACAATATATGACGTGGGAGAATCGAACTTTAAATCAACAATTTACATATACATGATTTTTTAATTTTGACAATATGTGAAACGAGAGAATCGAATTTTAAATCTTGCAATTGACATACATAATACAGTTCATGTAAATTCAATTATGCTCATGTGAGAACATGTATATATCTGAATTAAGACAGTACATATAGTTTGCTTCTAATTATTTACACCAAATTGTTCCTTTATTTTAACATTTAACTAACATAAAATAATTATAATTAACTTTAAAGTAAACAAAGAAAATTTTCTATCATGCAGAGGATTGAGTTTTTATTAATTTCACCAAGTATGATAGGTAGTTAATGAAATATATGTATGCTTTTGCTAAAAAAAAAAAAGGAAAAAGAAAAAAAGAAATATATGTATGTTCAAAATTTATTGTCTAAGAGATGTGATGGTCGGTCTCAATATTTTAACGATTATTGTGTCCCATCCAATAATAATAATTTAAAATCACATTTAGTCGTTGATCTTTATGCAAAATTTTAATAATTGTATTTTAAAATTTCAAACGATTTAATAGTAGGAATTAGTTTAAAATATTTTTGCATAAATAATAAATCAATAAACTATTCAATATCTTTTACAAAATACATAGTTTACATCGTAAAATATTAAATATTGACATCTAAATTTGATGAATTTTTTTACGTTAAGTACTAAATTTAGATTAAAATATTACAAAATAAAAAATATAAAGACTAAATTGTTACCAACAAAAATTTATGAACTAAGTTATTACTTTTACGAAAGTCTAAGGATCAAAAGACGTTTTTTTAACCTAATTGAGAATTATAATTCCTTATAAAATTATTATTTATTATTGAGGAGAAAATATCCGTACATCCCTTCGAGTACTAGAATAGCCTTAGGAGGTATAAGTACGTCCAATTTCTAACAACCTCCCATTACATTTGACTTTTGGAAATTAAAAAAACATGATGATAAAAACAAATTAGAAAAAAAGAAAAGGAATAATTGACTTTGACTTGTGAAGCTGATGAATGTTAGTGAGGGTCACGAAGGGCCAATAATTTTGTAATGAAGCCAATCTCTTTTTATACATTATAAATAGGAACAAACCCTACCACTCAAGATACAACCAAAATTTTCACAACTTAATTATAAACTCTCTCCCTCTATCAGAACATTAGGGTTTTTCTTATACAAACACACAAAAACAACAACAATGGCTTCCCATTTCCCTCGTCTAAGCTTTGTTGTCGTCGTCTTCTTCTTGTCGTTTACGATGCCCGAGATGACGATTAAATCGGTGTTCGCCATCTTTCGACCAAGTCCTTGGAAGCTCGCCCATGCCACATTCTATGGTGATGAGACAGCATCAGAAACAATGGGTATGTAAATTTTAAATTCAATTTTTGAAGTTTCATAATTTGTATCTCTTAAGTTCTCAAACTTTAAAAAGTATACAATATAATATATTTCGAAACTTTCCATTTTTTTCTACTAAGTTCTTAGGTTTTAAGAATGTTAAATAGGTGCCTAAACTTTGACTTTCGCATAAATTCGTGACACATTCAATATTTTTTAGAATTCACAGATTTATTAAGCATAAATTGAATTTTATGATTACTAAAATGCTAAACTTTCAGTTGTTTGTCTAATTGGTTCATAATTTTTTTAAAATTGAAAAGGTGAAGGACCTACAAACTCTAGACTTAATTTCATAACCATTGGGGTTTTAATTTTTAGTCTTTATTATTTATTTACTACTAATGTTTTCAAAAAAAACAAGCTAAGTTGAAAGCTTGTTTAGTTTATTGGAATGTCTTAAATTATAAGTTGTTTTCGTATTTGACATATTTACGTTATTTACATTTTTTATCCTAGAGTTTAGAGATGTGCATTATATAAATTATCTAATCATAGAGCCACCTGTGTTCTATAAGTTGAATTATTCTCTTTAATAAAACTATTCTCCCTCCGTTCCGTTGATATAATTAACCCACTATTAATGAACCACATAAATTTATGTGTTGATTCTTTATTGCTTTACATTGTTTACCTTTATTTGTTGTTTTCATAACTCTTTTTTTTATAGAATTTGACTATGAATAATTCAAGTACAAAAGTGAAAATCATAATTGAAAAATTGGAGAAAAGAAATACCCATGAATTAAGTATCAAATAGATCTATTAACACAAAATTGAATGTTTCAGAAATTGTTAAGAAAAAAATTAAAACTGAAAAACAGATCATTTGACACAAATATGAAAATTCTGAGACCAAACTTAAATTTTATTTTTGTTTTTTAAAAGATTACAATTCAAACATTATAAATATATATATATTGTATGTTTTGATTTGTATGATTTTGTATATTTCAGGAGGAGCTTGTGGTTATGGAAATTTGTTCACAAACGGCTACGGCGTGGACACGGTGGCTCTAAGCTCTACCCTCTTCAACAATGGCTACGCTTGTGGAACTTGCTTTCAAATCAAATGCGCCCAATCCAAAGCATGTTACCCTAATGTTGCTTTCACGACTGTGACGGCGACCAACCTTTGTCCTCCAAACTGGGCCAAACCGTCCAACAACGGCGGGTGGTGCAACCCTCCAAGGGTTCACTTCGACATGTCGAAGCCAGCCTTCATGAAGATTGCCAATTGGAAGGCCGGGATCATCCCCGTCGTGTATCGACGAGTCCCTTGTGGTAAAAAGGGCGGCCTTCGGTTCACATTACAGGGAAATGGTTACTGGCTTTTGGCGTACGTGATGAACGTTGGTGGTGGCGGAGACGTGTCTGGAATGTGGGTGAAAGGCAGCAAAACAGGGTGGATCAAAATGAGCCATAATTGGGGAGCTTCATATCAAGCATTTTCATCTTTGGTTGGCCAATCATTGTCTTTTAGAATCACTTCTTACTCAACCAAAGAGACTATCACAGCTTGGAACGTTGCTCCTTCTAATTGGAGGTTTGGATTAACCTATAATGCCAATGTCAACTTTCGCTGATCTCTACAAATTATTCGAAGAGGCTGATAAGATATAATATGAGCTACAATATAACAACCACGTTGAATAATTTACTAGTTGTGTGTGAGGTGTTCGAAATAATTTAAGTCAATCTGACTTAAATATTTCATAATGAATTCATTTTAGATTTTGAATTGAATTGAATTCATTATCTTTACGTGGACACCCCTACCTTTATATCATGTGGCATATGGTCATTTTGGAGTTTTTTTTTTTTTTTTTCAATTTTAAAAGTCTAGCTAGCCAGTTGCCATATTATATGTTTGAAATTTTTGTGTTATAGGTATATGGGTAACTCCATTGAATTATTTGTAAAGAATGAAACCATATGTTAATTATGGTAGTTGTAATGTTTGATATATGTATAAAATTGTAACCCAATTATATGAGGTTATATATTATGTACTTTGTCTGTAACACCTGTACTCTAGATAAAAATTGTTAGTTTATTATAGAAAATGAAATAAATTTAACGAAAGTCATAAGATACAAATTGACCATAAAATAAAATCTTATTGTATATAAGGCATTTGAAAGAGAAAAAAAGAAAGAAAAGAAGAGTAAAACTCACCTGCAGGAGGGTCTGGATGGGTATCTGCTGATCTTCCACGTGGCACATATCTATTGTGCCACGTCCAAAGCTTAATTTCTTTTTCTTTTTTTTTTTTTTTTTTGCGTGAAACAAAATTTTGACATGGCTATTCAGTCTTTTCTTCCACTTAATTTAAGAGATCAAATCACAATGTTTGGCTTTTACTATTATTATTATTATTTACCATATCTCAAGAAAAACAACTCTACACTTGCTTAGATAAACCCTAATTATTCATTTTCTATAAAATTAAACAGTTTTCTTCATTAATATCGTTCATTAAAATATTTTTCTTCCTCTCCTCCAAATCTTTGAGCAATTGAATGAAATAATGTGATGCATATTCAAACAACTTTTCATGTTTTGCTACCACTGAAGTAATTTAGAAAGCATTGTGATATAAATGGTTATAACGTTAAATCTTTAAAATTTTCACTTGCCTCATGTATTTGATACTCAAATCCACTTGAAGTTCTACCCTCTTTGGTCCACCTTTTCAAAATATTTGAAGTCGAAATTTTGTTAACATTTTTCTTCTCAAACACCTTAAGCATGTGGGTAATAAAATACTCATAAAAGTGAATTTCATACTACTACAAGTGGCTCTATGTGTTGAAGCCTCATATTTAACCAAATAGTGATCGAATCTTTGAGAACATGATACTTTATACTCTGGTGTAGCTTCCAACTTACCAATCCATACACATAAAAATATCAAAATAGTTATTTTGAAAAATTTTAAATATCATTGGTGTATATATTTCTGCCGCATGTTGTAGCATCTGTGTATTTTTTACAAGACTGGTGTTGTTGAAGAGATTGAATCATGTGCAGAAACATGTGAACGCATGTGCTTTTAATATATGTTTCAAATATATAAAAAAAAATACAGAGAACTTAAACATATTTTAATTAAGCATGCTTTACCATGGAGAATTTCAAGGAGAAAGAAAATACCTTTGAAGACAACTTTCAATCTCCTCCAATTCTTCACTGTATCCACGATCTCTTCAATCACGAACAGGCCACCACCATTAATATCTTTCCTGTATTCTGATAAAAGCTAGGTTTATGGAACCTCCTTTTGAAAGACAAGGGAAGAGTTTTTCAACTTTTATAGAGAAACTCTTTCTTTGCAATTTTGTGAGAGTGAGAGATTGAGAGAGAATTAAGAGTGAGAGAAAAGAACTTTTTCTTTGCGTATCTCTCCATGTGCAGAGCCAATTCTGCATAGTAAGTAAAGAAAGTTAATTCCCTTCCCCACTCACTTTAACTCCCCTATACCTTCACGTGACTTATTATTTAATTTATTAAATTAAATCAAAGTTAATTTAATTTAATTTAATGATAATTAATGAATCCATTTATTTAATATTGATTTTAAATATCATATATTTAATTAATATTTTATTTGAATCATATTCAAATGTATTTGTCTTTCATAAACTATAGTTTTAATATAAATCTCATTCACATAAAATTTAACGTATAATTTTAATATGAAAACTAAAGGTTATTAATTAAATTATTTAATAAAAACTATAAGTTATTAGTTATGAAAACATATAGTTTAATATATATTTATGATAAGGTGGTTATTATATATATATATATATAAATAAATTGTTTTTTTTAAAATTATTGTGGAGACATGTGAGTTTGAGTGTTCTATACAAAAGGGTATATAAGACCGGACCACAAAATGAATAGTCTCATTATATAATATCGTTAATAGTAGAGACTTACATTTTACCAGGATGACCATAGGTGACATGACCTGAATCCTGAGTGAGTTGTAAACTCCTATGTATGAAGGTGGTCCTTTGATTTGTATGGATCAGAGTGGCCAGAACGCTGACTCAATAAACCTACCATTTTGGGGATTCATCTTATTGGAGAGTTGGAAACACAACAACACGAGACAAAATTCACTCATTCTCTATTGTTGGGGTAAGTAGATAAATTGCTCCCTTAAGGACTGATTCAAAGGCTTGAACAATGTGGTGTCACACCCTCTCTTGATTCGAGAGGGGTTTGGTCATAGTTGGTCTATAACTTAAGACAACCGACATTAAAGGGCTTTAATAACACTATCTTTAAAGTCCTTTAATGTCGGTTTAAAACAGATAGTAAAGCCCAAAATTCTTGTAGTGATCTCATTCTATATATTAATTTTTAAATAATTTCTAAATTAATTTTTAAATTCTTCTTCAACTTATTTGTTTTCTTTCTTTTCTATTTCTAAATTGAGTTTATGTTTCCCTTGTTTGCAAGAGATATATATTTTGAATTTTGATTCAATTATAGATTCGTGTATAGTATTTGGTGTAAGATCTCATTCTATTTCACATTCCTAGATATGCAAGTTAAATATATAAATTGATTATTCTTGGTATCTTTGATTTTCAGAATGCTTAAACAAAGTTATGTTTAATGTAAAATATTTTGGAAATTTGCACCAAATTGTGTTGTTGGATATGATAGTTTTACTTTTGTGGTTGCAAATTTTGTAAGAATCATGTCATGTTTTCATGTGTGTTATATTTGGTTGCAATAGAACAACAGTAGGATTTCAAAATCCGATAGTATGTCTTCATGGTATGAATTTTTTTCCCATTGAGATACATGCCTTTTGGTTTGTTTGTTTGTATAAAGGTTTGTTCATGTTTTTTTTAGAGAAATGCAAACATAAATGAGGGTTATATGTTTCATGTTTATGTATTTTGATGCAACTGAGCTTGAGAGGAGCCTATCATACCTAGAAGACCAACTACAGTGGCCAACACAAAAATAAGCATCTCCGTTGCAATTCTCTAAATTTACTTATGTTATATATGTCTTCAAACTTTTTCTATAAATGGATTTCTATGACTATCCTGTAGTTATGGTAGTCATAGATTTGTTTTTTAGTTTATAATTAGTGTGTTGGAAGACTTTAATAATGTATTGAAAATAATTTTAGTGATAAGTTGTCTTCAATTTTAATATTGAAACATGTGGTTTATAAATAGTTTTGTTTATAAGTTCATGACTTCGTGTCTTTAGTTTTGTCTTTGGCTTTGATATCAAGTTCCTACTTTTATGCTTGGGTTGTTAAATTTGCATGGCTTCTATTGATAATACTAGTTGTTGGTAGTTATTGGTTTATTGAAAAAAAGAGTTGTTATGTTAATGTCTTTGTTAGTAAGTTTTGTTATGATTGGTAGTCATGTTGTTTTTGGATTTATAATTAGTGTGTTAGAAGACTTTAATGAATATATTGAAAACAACGTGGTAAGTTGTCTTTAATTTTGATATTGGAACATGTGGCTTATAAATAGTTTTGTTGTTGTAAGCTCATGGCTTCTTGTTTTTATTTTTGTCTTTGGTTTTGATATCAAATTCTTCTTTCCATGCTTGGGTTGTTAAATTGTTAAATTGTTCATGGTTGAAATTGTTAATTGTTCATTGCTACTACAGCCAAATTTTGTGTGCCTTTTCTCTTAGATTTAACAAGGTTAATTGTTTGAGTTCATAAAATTTGTTTATAGTTTTCATTAAGTTTTTTGTGTTTATAAGTTTATAAATTTTTCTAAAGAAATGAAGAAGAAATTTTAAAACATCTCAGTTAGTGAAAACATCATGTTAAATAATCTATTGAACTTTTGCAATGATATTTACTTTTTAACCATAGTTTTTTTATATGCTAAGAAAATGCATGTTTTTTTTGTAGGGTAAACTTCCAGATTGACAAGATTTTGTTGGTATGACGAGATTCAGTTGCGTGATTATTTTAGTTTAGTTGTGCGATTATTTTATTTATTTATTTTTTTTTTTGTTGGATATATCTATATGATCCTCCAAAGTAGACAAACAACTCTCTAGATCTTTAGACTTTAGAGCTTTATGTATCTATTGGTCAATATAACTTGTTGATAGGTTAGTTAAACAATTTTTCACTTTATTTGTTGTGAATTAGTATGTTTGTTTAAAATTGAGTTGTATATATAATAGAAATTAAGATTTTATTTTGTTCATGTACTGATAAAATAAAAATATTATTGATTTGCACGTGCATAAGCAAAAAAAAAAGTGTATGTGTATTTTTATATTTTCAATAACAAAACTATGACATACATTTAATAAAGGATATCGATAAAAAGTAGGTGAAAAATCGACATTAAAAATGATATTCAATGTCGGTTGAAAACCTACATTGAAGATAGTATTCAATGCCAGTTGAAAACTGACATTGAAGATAATTGGCATTGAAATCTTGGTTATCTATAATATCGGTTTTAAATCGATATTTAAGACAACCAACACTAGAGACCTTTTATAACACGATCTTCGATGTCAGTTTTCAACCAACATTGTACCCTAATAATGTCAGTTTTAAACCGACATTAAAGCTCAGTTTTGTAGTAGTGCTTGAAGCCCAAGGCTAGCGCAAGTCCAGTCCAAGCTCGGCACAAAGCCAACAATGGCTTAGTCCAACCTAGCCTATTTATTCACTAGATTGGATATGGACCACTATCTTGACTATCGAGTTGGCCCATGGGCCAATCCATTTGGGCCATATTTGGATTCGTCCGTAAGGACAACCCAATAGATTTATCATTAGACCAACCCAAATATATATATATATATATGCATATGTATAGTTGTTCATATATTATATATTATATATTAAAAAAGTAAATTTTTTAAAATTCGTTTTTAAATATATTAAGATAAATCGTAGTTTTTATAGTTAACACCAATTTTTTTAAATATTAAAAACTTATATAGACTTTTTAGTCAATTAAACACTAAATAAAATTTTATAATATCAATAAATTTATTCAAAAAATTAATAAAATATTTTAATAAAGTACAAATTTGGAAAATTTTAATTACATTTCCTTAAAAGAAATATATATATATATATAATATTCAATGGATTAATCCAATCAACTGGCCTAAGTTCAACCCAAACTGTGATCCAAAGAGTCAAGCTCGAGTATTAGGCTATTGACTTGGCTATGGAAGGTTGGGCTAGCTTGATCTATGCCCAAACAATATCTTAGGTCTTTGGACTTGGACCTAGGGTGCCTACTAAGCCAACATAACTAATTTTGATTTCAAATTCTATTTTATATTAAATACAAAACATGCAACTTTTCAATACATAACACGTTTTTTAAAACAACCCTTTTTCACTTTTGAAATTTCTTAACAATTTTTAAAATGTTTTTAAAATTAGAAAAACTAAAAGTTGAATTAGATACCGAACATACCCGTTTCTAAAAAACAATAAAAAATAAAAAATGTATCAAACGGCCCAATAATTTCTTGAGTTTTTAAAATTATGTCTTTTTAGTAATTTTTTAATAAATAATTATATAGAATTTTAACTTAGATTTTTCTAAATAACCATAAATAGAGATAATTTCTTTAAATTACTTTTCTAATTTAAGATGTCATAAAATTATTTCAAATTTAAAAAAAAAAAAAAAATCTTTAGGACCTTTTACCTCTACTCTTATAAAATTCAAGGACTAAGTTTTAAAAACTCAACAACCAAATGCATCTTTTTTTAAAAGTTCGAGATTTAAGAAAGTACATTTTAAAAACTCTCGACCAAATGTACATATTTTTTAAAATAAAAAAACAAACAAAAAAAATCCAACTTTTTTCTAGAACCTCTAATTTGACTTGGTAAAAAAAAAAAAACTATCTTTTGAGTCTCTTTTAGTCCAATTCCCAATTTAACGTAAAATTGCTAAAGATGTCCGATGACCAACTAGTGGGTCCTTGGTTTTTCGGCCTAAAGAAAAAAAAAAAATTAACGAGTCATTATAGCATGAACACTCAAGTATGCCAAATTTCCAAACAAAACAACTTATATAAATAGTAAATTAGAAAAGTGATAGTGAAGTAAATAATTGATTTTGTCGTGTCTTTTGTTTTTCTATTATGGAATAATTTGTAGTGTTGTTGTTTGAAAAACCAAAACATAAGAGCCACAAAACTTTATATGTAATTCAAATAACAAAGTCTCCCAAACAACATGATCCAGCATTTATTTTAGATGGTCCACAAAGACTAATGCAAAAACATATTAAGTTTAAGTTCTCAATTAACAATATATATATATAAACAAGTAAACTTATAAAAAGAAATTTCACACAAATTAGTTCCAAAGTACTAACAAATAACAATAGCACTTTAAAAATTGAAACAAATTAAAGTGGAGGGATCAAGCAAGAGAATTGACTTTAGATTACTCAACAACATACTAGGAAACTAAAAGATAACCAAAAAAACAAAATACTAGGGTGTTCAAATGATCCAAAAACTCGAACAATGACTAGATATTTGTTGAATGCCTTATTATTTCCTTTCTCTCATTTTCTCCTTTTTTTTATTTTTTAAATTTTCTTTCCTTTCTCCAGTTTATTTTTATTCTTTTCTTTTCTTTGTTCGATTTTTGCTTCCATCTCCCCAATCTCTTCATCTCTCCAAAGATTTCCTCTCTCCTTCATCTTCCCATTTCCCACTAGAATCATTAAAAAAAGAATCACAAGACTAAGTTTCATTCCCAAGACTTGAAAGTACCTAACTCATAAGTGATGCACCAACAAGCTAATCATCAAGTTTGATTATTATAACAAAACGTTAAATATAAATTCCAAATAAAAACGGATTTGAAAGAAACTACTTTTTTTAATCTTCAAGTTTGTACCATTTTTAGAAACATTTATTAAAAGTTTGAAATAAGAAACGATAATAGTTATTAAAAAGTCGATTTCTCAAAAAAAAAAAAAAGAAAGAAAGAAAGAGAGAGAGAAATGTTATCAAACAGGCCAATATTTTTTTCTCTTTTTATAGGATTTTAAGAGTATGAAGTCTATTAGTAGTATTATTGAATAACGTGTTATCATGGATGGTATGTTATTAGTGAGATTATGATATCATGCTATCAATGAAAACTTTTATGCATAATCAAACCATCTCAATGAGTCATTTCATCTCAAATACTACATTACATAATATATAAATATTATCAGTGATATCCTTTACATTGATAGAAATAGAAAGATATCACTGACAGTAACTATCAATGATATATTGTATGACTATCAATGTAGAAGGATTTCATTCTATATCTATATGCATCAATAACGACATATAAACACATTACATGTATCAACAAATTAATCAAAGACCTGATTATTTATAGACAAGTTTAACATGATATCAAATTCAAACAATAAAAAGCATCAAAACTAGGGTTGGCAATGGGGCGGGGGAGGGTTCCCCGTCCTCATCCCCGTTGGAGGATTTTACCCCCATCCCCACCCTCGTCTCCGCCTTCAAATTCCCCATTTTCCCTTTCGTTTCCCCATGGAGACTTTTTTCTTTTTTTTTTCCCCCTAAAATTCTATTTGGTTTGGGCTTAGATTTGGCTAAATTAAAAATTAGGCTAAGTGTAAAATTTTAAATACCTAATATATTTATAGATGGATCATGTTCGAGTAAATAGCCAAAATGGTCTATAGTACATGATTAAGGTTGAGTACCTTATTCTGGTAACACTATTGGATGCGACCTACTCTGTAGTTGTTACAAGTTATTGTAAAGATACTACAAACGAAGTGATCCATATTCATTCATGTATTGACATGAGGAGTGGGGGCGTCCTATGTAATGAGTTTGCATAAGATCAGACCAAGAAATAAGTCACTCTTACTTTATAACACTGTTTATTGTATAAGACTAACTATTTCACTTAGATGACCTAGGTAACTCGATATTAATCCTGAGATAACTATGAACTGCTGTTTATTCGAGATTATATTTAGATCTGCATAGGTGAGGGTTGGCTCAACAGCGTCGGTCCAATAAGACTCCCATTTCAAGTATAAGGGCGAGTAGATAGCTGGGGACATAAGGCGCAAGACAGAATTCACGCCTACCTGATTTAGGGATAGGAGAAAGGTTGTTCTCTTAACTACTGAATTCATGTCTTGAATAAGGGGTCCCACCCTCTCACTGGGCTAAGAGGGATCTGGTTTAGTGATTGAATCACAAACCAATTGTTCATTAGAGGATTAGTGGGAACTTAAGAAGACGTAATCTCAAAGATAAAACAAACATTTAACCCAGCCATTATTACGAACAATCTGTGAAGGTTCAACTTACTAATTATGGTTAAATCATGTGCACATAATATATCTACAGTGAGGGAAGTGCAACTATGGGCTTTAGTGGAGTGAACCATTAGTTAACAAATTAGGATTAATTCGATATAAAAAGTTTAGTAGATCATTAGAGCCCATGATCTGTGGGTCCATGAGATCCCCTACTAGCTCGTAAATGGATTAGCCTTAGAGTAGCGTGATAAGTTAATTTGAAATGTTCAAATTAGAATTAGGGAATTAGTAATTATATGTGATATAATTACACGTTTAATTTTGGAATTAAACAGAATTAGAGGATTAACTAATATTTAAATATGATTTAAGTATTAAATTCATAAAAGTGAAATTTGTATAAAATTAATTTAATATTTGATATTAAATTAATTAAAGTTAATTAAATTATTAAATTATTTATGTATTATTAATTAGAAAATTAATTTATGAAAATAATTTTGTAAAATTAATAATAATTTCAAGTTTTAAAATCAAAATTGATTTTGGAAATCAATTTGTAAAATTGGAAAAACACAAAATGAGAAAAGATGGAAAATCCCACTCAACCAAGTAGCTCACTCAAAACCCACTTGCTTTTGCTTCAATTCATCATGCATGAGCTGCATCTCATGCAACTTTCTTCTTTGCATGAATGTCCTGTAATAAATAGAGAAGATGGAAGTGGAAATCGGGCATGCAATAGCTGATGAACTTGCTGAAGTTTTGTTGAAAACTTGTAAAGTTGAAGAAGTGTTCTTCAAGTTGCATCAGTGAGCTTCTTCTTCAAATTCATTTCGTTCAAGCTTATTTTGAGTCCCACAACTCAATCTAAGGCTCCAAGAGAATCGTAGAAAAGACCTTGAGGTGGTTCATAAGAAGAATTGGAGAAGATTTGTAGCTGAATTCGAGTTTAAAGAAGTTCTACAAAGGTATGACTTGAAACCCTCTTATTATTGTATGAGCATGCTTTATCTACAGCCATAATTAATGAATTAGAATGTTGATTGATCCTTGTTGCTACCGCTGTATGCTGATATACTCCTTCAAGTTCATCACCAAGCTGGGTTACCAACTTCCATATGTCTTTATTTGTTTACGTGTTGTTAGTATTTTTGTTGTTTTAGTGGTTGCCAGTGCTTTCTGTTTAACATCCATATATCGAGTGAAGAGTCATCCTATCACTTTTCCACTCCTGTCTATAAGGACAGTCCTTTGATCGGTATAGGTAAAGGTTATCTGATTCGCCAACTCAATAAGCATACCATTTTAGGGATTTATCTGATTAGAGAGTTGATAGCTACACAAGATGAATTGTTTCCAATCACACCAGATTGGACGTTTCCTTTTAAACTAATGTATGATGCAAGTGATGCGACACTAGGTGCTATGCTGGGTCAACGCACAGACAAAATGATTCAACCAATTTACTACACCAACAAAACTCCCAATGAGGCACAAGAGAATTACACTACCGTTGAGAAAGAACTCTTGGTCATGGTCTTTTCTGTTGAAAAAATTAGAGCATATCTAGTAGGGTCCAAGGTGATTGTGCATACTGATCACTCTATGATCAAGTACCTTATGGCAAGAAAGATGTCAAACCAAGGTTAATCCAATGGATCCTATTACTACAAGATTTTTACCTTGAAGTAATGGATCAAAACGAGATGGAAAACCAGGTGTTGATCACTTGTCTCTGCAGTGATGGGTTTCTTGATGAATAACTCTTTCACGTTGAAGAAAAAGAACTCTAGTTTACAGATATTGTTAATTAAGTTGTTTATAAGAAGTGACCCAAGAATTTCAATCACCACCAATGCAAGAAAATCTTTCACGACTGCAAGTTCTATCGCTGGGATGAACCCTACATGTACAAGTTAGGGACTAATCACATCCTATGAATTCTAGAAATGAAGATGCAGCAGATTCTGTCAAAAAATTCTTGAGGCTCTTTATGGCGGGCATTTTGGTAGCCAAAGGACAACTGCAAAGGTTTTGAAAAGTGGATTCTTTTGGCCCACACTTTTTAGAGATGCATGTGAGTATGTTATAAACTGCGGAAAATGTCAAAGGACTGGAAATATTGGTCGTCGAGATGAGATGCCCCTGACCACCATTCTGGAAGTAGAACTATTTGATGTGTGGAATATCGATTTCATGGGACCATTTCCACCATCATGTGGTCATCAATATATATTGGTTGCATTTAACTGTGTGTCTAGGTGGGTTAAGGTTATTTGTGTGCTAAGAATGACACAATAATTGTGTCAAAATTTCTTAAGAATAATATTGTTCGTGCTTTGAGATGTCACATACGCTCATAAGCGATGAAGGTCACTTTGTTAATTGCTTACTCCTAAACTCTTGTCTAAATTTCAGGTGAACTATAAGATCACCACTACCTATCATCCACACACCAATGGCCAAGCGAAGATATCAAATTGTGAGATTAAATCTATTCTAGAAAAAGTGGTAAATGCTTCAGAAAAAGATTGGGCGGAGCGCCTTGATGAGGGCTTATGAGCCTATCGCACTATGTATAAGACTTCCATTGGGATGTCACCTTATGCGTTAATGTATGGCTAGGCCTAACACCATCCTCTAGAATTAGAACCCAAGGCGTTATGGGCACTAAAAAACATAATTTGAATCTTGAGTTGGTAGGTGAAGCAAGAAAGTTGCAACTCAATGAGCTTGAAGAATAGAGGCTCAACACATATGAGAATGCAAAAATCTAGGAAGAGAAAACAAAGTATTGGCACGACAGACATCTCTGTAATTAAGGTTAGACAGAAAGTATTACTACTCATGTTTACATCTCTTTCTAGAAAAGTTGAAGTCACGATGTTTTGGTTCTTTCATTATTAAAGAAGTTTTTTTTTGCATGGAATAGTAGAGGTTGCAAATGAGGATGGCTCCAACGCGTTTAAAGTAAACAATCAACGAATTAAACTATACCATGGAGGCGATATTGAAAGAGAAAATGTCTCCGTAGACCTTGCTGACCTCGAGTAAAAGATGAATGTGGAGATGGTCCCTACAATAAGAATGACCACATATTATCAAGGACGCATCTCAAACTCTTCTTTTGTGCTTTTGTTTGGTTTTCTTTATTGCTTTAATATTTGCTTCTTTTTAGCTATTTTCTTTTGTAAAAATTGGTTGCTTGATTGTTTAGAATGATTAGGAAATCGAAAGATTGATACGTTGAGTGTAAGGTGTGGAAAGGTAATAACTCATAACATCTAACACACTCAACGCAAGAGAGGGTACCCCAAGGGTTTCGACCGTTAGTGGGATTTGAAAGGACTTCGAACACGTTCACCGTTCTTACACGTCATGTCTTCTTTTTATTAAATGTGTCATCATTAAGGGAGATTAGAAGAGAAATCCGATCTTCACTCTCTCAAAGAAATACGAAGGCTATAAATAGGTTTTCCGCGAAATCTATTTCAGTAGAGCATATGATGTCGATGGCCCGAGGTAGAAGGCAGACATGTTCAAAAAAACCATTAACGATCCAAACCAGGAAAGAGGTACGACAGAGAGTTTCAGCCGTCTTTGATTGAATGGAAGTTTCCTGTCATTTTTACAGAGAAAATGAAATGAAACAACTGATCATTTGATGATGTCATGCTTAATTTCACGTGTCCACTCACGCCTATAAAACCTTCGCTCCTTCTTCTTCTCCTCTTTCGTTCCCCATTTTGAGCTCTTAGAGCCCTTGAATTCCTTGCACTCCGACGACCATTCTAATCAAGAACCACCGATAATCTCTTCCTTTTTTCCCTCGATTTTCTTCTATCCTACCCAATGAGTCCAAAAAGACATTTCCAAGGTTTCTTCCATTGTGCCATTTTCTTCCCAAAATAAACGGCTGGCTCCTTCATCTTCTCAATCCCCTCGTCGCCAATTTCAATTGGCTATTCTAGTTAGTGAAACTCATCCTTCCTCTCCCCATTCTCAGCCTCACTAAAGGATTTGCTCATTCATACACTTACCAAGACGTCTGCTGAAAATTCCTTCACTTCGGCCCTCAATGTATAGCCTAACTCCTGTGGTAAATGTCTGGCTCTATTTTGTTAAGAAAAAACTGCTCCCAACCATGCACAATAGCTCTATTTCAAAGGACAAAGTAATGGCTATATTCTGCATCATGCGATGCATACTAATGGACGTCAAGTGCATCATCGCAGCCCAAATTTGGGCTATGTTTTTCAAGCCAAGAGGAAAGTTATTCTTCCCCTTCCTTATAACAAAGTTATGTGCTAGCTAAGGCATTTTGGAAAATGAAGAAGAAGAGGTGTCTGTCCGGGTAGTCATCATAAATAGCACTCTCCGATGGCTATTGAGAGATTTGGCACTTCAACCAGAGGCAGTTAAACAAGAAACGACCTTCTCAATCACAGACTATACCTCTATCGCAACCTCATCAACACAAAAGAAGAAAATTGGTGAAAAGGTTTTTTGAAACCCTCGCATCGAGTGCTAAAGTTGAATATTTACTCAACATGCCTTCTTTGCTTGTTGGAGAAGGAAATTTGACCATATCGCCTCGGGCTGAAAATATAGAGAGATCGCCCTCCCTTCATCTTGAATTGGTTGTAAGAGAAAAAGAAAAAGAAATTGAGAAAGAAAAATCTCCTCCACCGCAACCTAAGCAACAGACTCCATCTCCACACTATGATGAATCGAAAGTTGAGATCATTTCTCCATCTCACTAGCAATTGAGAAGGGAGTCTCCAATATTGTCAGCGGACTTAAATGAATGCCCTTCCATCCTTCCTATTGAACCTTTCCTTCCTCTCTTACCGCTTAAACCAGGGGAGAAAATGCCTTCACTGCCTCCAAAAAAAGATAAAAGCAAGGCTTTCATTTCTGAGGAGTCAGTGATCTCAGGCGTTCATCCGCCAACGCCTACTATTGATCACCCAAGCCTCCCTCGCCCCACTACTTTTCAAATGGGTGAAGGATCAGGCATTAGTGAGGCTAGGAGGTATCCACCTCGCATCCCAAGATCAACACAACAGTCCTTCTTTGCCTGAAGATGAAACAGTTGACACAAACTTGACTTGCATAAATCCTTGCATGATGACCTCTGGGAACCACTCTTCGGGAGTCTCAGTGAGTTTTTGCGCTAAAGAGAAACACTTATGCAACAAAAATGAGAGCCCGCGCAACAAAAAATCGAGTTGCGAGAATTTATCCAATGACAATCTCAACAATTTCAATGCCAGCAGATTTTGATGAGGAATTTTATTCAGCATCAGAAGCAGAGGCAACATGAACAATTTCGCTTCACACTTTAATACATTCAAAAAGTCCTTGCTCAGCTAATCACAGGACCATCCCTTCTGCCACATCTCCAACAACCCTTTCAATTTCATGAAGAAGAATTTTTTCCAAATGTTACACAAATGGGAGGGTTTCTAAGATATCGATTTAGTATCTACCATTTAGGGAACATAAAATTAGGCGCATAATTTAATCTTTTCCATTAATGTCGTTTCAAATATCCCCTTTTTTTCCTCTTTTAAGAAGCGTTCAATTTAATTCAGGGGTTTCTATGACTTTTCAACCTATTTTTCTTTTAAATATCCCACCCATTAGGCTATTCATGAAAATTAGCTATTAGTGTAATTGGACCTATTAAAATAGATTAGTAGTGTATAAAGCCCTTATAATTTTGAGAAATTGGAGCGTATGGTGGATTTTAGGGCTTGGTTTTGAAATATGACAAAACCGGCAAATAATAAGATTTATGGCAACTCCGTGACATGCACATGGTCGCGAATTTTCAAGTCCTTATTTTACCGTTGTCTAGTACATAACTTTTATTATTGTTGAAACTACAAATATATGGTAAGTGTAGAATAATAGACAATGACGAGGTTTGTATACCAGATAATTGTTGATGCCTTAGTTCTTCACCTTCCCTCTAATTGTTCATTTGAAAAACTAAAAATAACCGTCTTCCTCAAAATAACCATCCTCCCCTAAAAACGTCCTTCCTGATTTTTATCACGTAGTTAACATTTCAATGCATATTTTATCATTAATTTAGATTCTGTTTGAACACTTTTCAAATTAATCTCACTTAAATTAAATATCCTGAATTTTTTTATCAAAATTATATTTTAAATATCCATATATTATCAAATTTCATTTTAATAATCAAATTTTAAATTTATTTAAATGTTTAGGTTGTTTTTCATTATTTTAAACATATTCTTAATAAATAAACATGATATTTTTTTTCCATATTTTTTAAGGTTTAAATTGTTTTGTATATGTTATTAGATTCAATTGTACATATTTCATATTTAGTCCCTATTTTAGCTGACATTTTGATAATATCTAATTTGCTCTTAGTTGGTTCGTATGGCTGAAATATTAAATACAGTGTAAATGTAGAGCTTTATTAATAACCAAGATATAAATATAGTGTAAGTAGAGAGCTTGATTAATAACAAGGATATAAATACAAGGTAATTGGAAAGCTTGATTAATAACCAAATTAATCATATTATAATCTAACGGATCCATTTTCAAAACTGAAACTGAGCGTCATTCCGTAATTTTTGCCTTCCTTTGAAATTTGAATTTATTTTTAATATTCAAATTAGATTTTGATAACTACTTCACAAATTGATTTAAAACAAACCAATTTCTTCCTTGTTTTTCTCCTCCTAATTGATTCAAATTAGTTATGGAATTTAATTAACCTATATTTACACATATAATGTAATTGTAATGTAAGGTTAGATAGTTATTTTCCATATATTCAAATTTTAGTTATGGATTTTATCTTTATAACTTGATTTATAAGTCATGGGTTGGATAAAGTCAAAATTTGGCTTGGTTTGAATTTAATGGATATTTTGCAATCTAATAAATTAGATTTACGATAGTCTAAATTAACATATTTTTGTTTTCAAATTTTTTATTAGAGACTTTGAATGTAAGTTTCATAATGTATTTCTTTTGCTTTCAAATTTTTAGAGCGAAACTTAAATTTATTAGAAAAGAAAATTATTTTATAATAGATATAAAAATTAGATCTAGGTATTTGGAATTTAAGATGGAAAATAAAAATTTCACTTAGGGATTGTTTGGGGTGTTGGGTTGAGATAGGATATCTGAAGTTCATATGTCTGTGGAGTTCATATATTCTGTGGAGTTTATATGTCTATGTTTCGGGTGTAGAGTTATTTAGTTGAGTTCATATGTTTGTGTTTGGGGTGCAGAGTTAAGTTCATATCTCTGGTATCTGATACAATTTTTTGAACTCTAAATAATATGCTTTTATGATTACTATTTTTGTTTTGAAACTTTTTTATTCAATAATTCTACCCATCTTTGTTGGAATAAATATGGATTGTAATTTTTTTCTTTTAATTTTCAGAACTTTTATTTCTTTCTTTCTTTTTTGGGCAATGCACAACCATTAACCCATTAATTTCTGGTAGAAATATGATTAAAGAAAATGAGAAAATAAAGCAAAATCAAAACTTTCTAATCAACTTTTCTCCATGAATTTCATTATCATCTTCTTCTTTTTATTCTTATTCCTATTGTTACTCTATATTTTTACTATGTCATGTATGTTTTTTTTTTTTTTTTAATTAAATCTCCCCCATCATCGTAACAGTCAATGGAATGTCATCACATTTCTTCAACAGTTTCACTTTCATTTCCTCTAAATTTGGAGGATCATCAAAGAAAAAAATCTCTATTTTTCACTAATTCTTGTTGGAAAATGTTCAAGGAAACAAATTTTCATATGATAGTTTTTTGCTATATGTTACATACTTTTCAACTACATACATACTTTTCGGCTAAATATCCTTAACACTCATTTGATATATGAATTCATTACGTATAAATATTGCACTTAATGTAGACAAAATAATATTTTTTATATAATCAACAACCATACAACATACTGTAACAGTCGTCAGTCTTATAGTAGTTGAAATAGGTTTTCGAAGTTGATTATCGAAGATGATTTTTGCTAGAGTTTATAGCCAAGGTGGTTATCGGAGCCTAAAATTGATCATGAAGGTGTATCGGAGTTGGGTGTCAAAGTTTGTCATCGGAAGTGATTTTCAAATCCCGGAGTTGGTCAGGCAAAAGTGGTCGTTGAAGTTGATCATCGAATATGATTTTCGCTAGAGATTGTAGTCGGAGGTGACTGTCGGAGCCCAAAGTTAGTCGCATGAAGATGGTATTAGAGTTGGTTGTCGGAGTTTGTCGTTGAAGGTGGTTGTCGAAGCCTTGAGTTGGTCGTCGGAGTTAGGTCTGTCTCTTATACACATCTAGATGTGTATAAGAGACAGGCCTGGAGTTAGTCATCGGATTTTTCATCGAAGGTGGTTGTCGAAGCCCAAAGTTAGTCGCATGAAGATGGTATTAGAGTTGGTCGTCGGAGTTACTCGCTCAAAGGTAATCGTTAAAGGTGATTTTCATCGGAGTTTGTAGTTGGAGGTGGTTGTCGAAGCCTATGAAGGTGATTATCGGAGTTGGTCATCGTAGTTTTTTGTCAGAGCCAATAGGTCATCAAAGTTGGTAGCGCGAAGGTGGTCATCAAAGTTAGGCCATCGGAGGTGGTTATCGGAGGTCAGAATTGGTTGTCAGAGTTGGTCGTGCGAAGTTTGTCGAAACTCGGAGTTGGTCGCCAGAACTGTCATCAGAGGTGGTTGTCGGAGTCCAAATTTCGTCACCGGAATTTGTCATCGGAGGTGGTTATTGGAGCCCAGAGTTGGTCGCTGCCATCAGAGGTGGTTTTCGGAGTCCAGAGTTGGTCACCGAAGTTTTCATCAGAGGTGGTTGTCGGAGTCCAGAGTTGGTCGCCGAAGTTTTCATGAGAGGTGGTTTTCGGAGCCTGGAGTTAGTTATCGGAGAGTGACAGTGGCCGATGGGTGGAGCCACTGAAAACATGGAAAGAAGGGAAAGTTGAGGTGAGTTGGTAAAGTATACTAACTCAACTCCACCAACATTTAAAGTCGGTGGACCAAACAATGAGTTGGTATATTATACCAACTCAACTCAACTCATGTGGGTGAGCCAAACACCCCCTTATATTCATATAAAAGTTGAGTTAAAATAACATTTTAAAAAAAAACCTAAGTTTTAGGTTATTGCTCTCAATATATATATATATATTTAGAACATTATTTTATTAAGATTTTGTAAGTTAAAAAAACATTTAAAAAAAAAAGAAAATAAAGAAAAATAAAGAAACCTAATTTTCTACCATGCCTCACAAAGTCACCTCCTTCTCTTCTTTCACGAGTTTCCTCCTTTGCATGAAGAGCAACGTCGCCGTCTGTGCCATTCTGCTCAACTGCAGTCTACCACGAGCCATTCTGCCACACCCATCTACTACCTCACACGGCCATTTGTGTTGAGACTACCTCCATGGTGAAGGGTAGCATAGATAAGTGTCATGGATCTTCCTCTCCCATTCACTCTCTCTTTTTTTTCTTAATATCTTTTTGGCTGCTATTTACCATATACCATCACTACTATCGTTGTGTGGTTGTAAGAGTAATGGGCCAACAATATTTAGGTGAGTATTAGGGATGTTTTGTGAGTTTTTGTTAAAGTTTTAGTTTTATGTGATATGGCTTGCTTCAATTAAATTAAAGATTGTTTTGGAGTTTGTTGTAAATTTTAGTTGCTTTCGTGGTAGAGGTGTTTGACAACATTCGATATAATGTAATGCAACAATATAGTATATTTGCATATATTACAGTATATTTACGCTTTTTTGAATTTGTTTTAGTTTGTAATGTTTGGTTTTATCAATTTTAATGTGTAGTGATAGTTTTCATATTTACTAATTAGTATTTTCTTATTTTAAAAATTGTTTTGCCATTTTTACAAATTTAAAAACACTTTATTGTTTTTCCAAACGAAAATTTAAAATTGGTTATTTGTCTTAAGCCCTGTAATTTTCCTTTAGGCCTCCACGTTCGGCCCTGTATCTGTTTTCGAAACCCAACAAAGCCTTCATATATCCAATAGGCCCAGAGAATTACGCACGTGCTACGTGCGTGATTGACCACACACTCTCATAAATATATATAAAATGTTTTCCACTTCGGGGATTTAGTTCTAAATTTCCTGGTCTGTAGCTTCTTGTTCGCGGGAGAAAATTTTGTACACTTGAATCCTCAACTACACAGTTTAATTCGTTCAATGGCCTTTCTGTTTCAGAAATTTCAAGAGGTAAATGTTCTTAATTTTCTTGAGAAAGCGCTGGAAAATGATGAGAAATGGAGAGAAAGATAGAGAATGTAGGTTAATATTCGAGTGTTAGCTAAAGATCCATTACTGAATTCAAGCCAGCTTCATTCTTCTCGGGCGTTCTATGAATTTATGTACTCATCCATATTGATATGTTTATATGGAGATTTCTTAGTTGAATTAACTAGTTTCTCGGTTTGTGGTTTTTCATTTTAATTAAGCTTGTTCTATATTTCTGCTTTTGCGCTTTCGATGTGAGACTGTCTGAATTTAATTAAGAGATCGGCATTCTTGTATTCTGAGTATGTTCTTTTGATTGTATCATCAATCACGGTCTTTATGGTTGTTTAATTAATGCAGCATCTTATCCAGAGAAAGAGAATACAGCTTCAAAATAATGATATTAGTAGTAAACTTGATGGAAAAACGTTCTAGTAAAGTAAGTGTATTGAAATTGAGGAATTTGTGGGACCTTGCAATTAAACTAGTAGAGTTTCAGATTGGTAGGACGCTTCTCCACCATGTGGTTTATATACACTTGCGTATTCATGTTTTACAAGAATATGTGGTTGTCACATTGCTAATCTTAAGGTGACAGGAACCTTGATTTCTGAAGTTCTTCTCGTAGTTCCTCCTTTGGTAACTTTCCTTCTAATGGGGTGGATGTATTTCTTGATGTGCTTAAGATTGATCTTCTCTATTATTTAAGATGCTTGCAAGTTATATGTCAGGCAACCATGTATACCCGCATCTTTTGTCTTATTTAGAGAACTAAATAGAGGTCACGATGTGGTATTGCTAGGCCTCTAATGACAAATACTAGTTTTAGGAGGGGTCACAAGGCAAAAGATCACCAGACAATTAGTTAGTGGAAATCGTTTTATATTGGGGGGAGTGAGGGATAGCTTTTAAAGGGCAGTAGTGTGTTAGAGGGTGGTACGTTTTAATTGGCAATAGAACCGTGTGTTGGGATTGCAAAGGAGAGAGTACAATACTAGCCCTCTCGATTTTGAGGGGTTGTTTTATGTTCTTGTGTTGTTGAATTTTGTTTCTGCTCTTAATTTCAATCAAATGGTAAGGTGACGACCTTACAATTGTCTGAAATTTTTCTTACCAATGTTGTTCCCATTACATTCTAAAATGAATACCATAATATGCCCTGTCTGATTTATTTTTATTTTTATTTTTATTTGTACTGATGTTTATACACTCTTACAAATTCAGGCTGTGAAGGTTCTTGCAAAAAATCCAATGTTTGCAAGGGATCCAAGGCGGCTACAGTTTGAAGCAGATATGAACCGCTTGTTCCTTTTCACCAGGTCATTTAACTTTCTATTGTACCACGTGGTTCCAAAATTCAGTTTAACTGCTCCAAACTTTTGTGTGTCCATGGAAATTCCAGTCCTAGGTCTATTGTCCATAAAAATCTCCAAGGCCCATTTTCTTCTTGACAGTTCTTCTAGTGCTAATCATGCTCATTTGTCTTGTACTGGAATATGAATCAAGATAATTAGTATCAAAATATTTTATCCTGACTGCATCATTGCTAGTTTGGATGCCATAAAAAATATTTCTTGGCAGGTTTAGGGTTTACTTGGGTTTTTGGACAATCATAGAATAAGGGCTAGGGTTTAGTGGGTTACGGTGATTAAAGCTTTTCTTTCCATAGGGGTTTTTGGGAAAACATAGAATTAGGGCCAGGGTTTAGTGGAGTATGGTGGTTATGGGTATTTTTTGGGAGATCTGGCGTGAAAGGATTAGAAAATTTTCATGAAGGTAGGTAGTAGCTATTCCTATTATGCTATAATTTTGCTTTCTACCTGCTTCTCGGGGGCTATGGTAATGTTTTTTTTGTAATCGTTCTCTTTTTAGGATTTGTACCAACTAGTGAGGATTTTAATAATCTGTTTGGCTTCTTTGTTGATGTCTCGTTTATTTCTTCTACCCCTCTGCTTTGTATATGTTGTTTGAATGGTATATTTGTTTCTTATTCCACAGAAAATCTTAATCTTTTTTATTTCTTATTTTTTTATCTGTAGCTAAACTGAATTTCTTTTATTGTAAATTGTTATGGCATCAATTGATCTGTTCATAACATTACCTAGTCACCCTTATCCTATCAATTCATCCCCTATCATCGCGTTCACTAACTGGGGTCCGGATGAAGGTTCCTTTGTTAGGTATAAATCCTTTTGAGTTTCCATCTCTCTTCACAGCGGAAAAGAAAAATGATGGCAGAACTTTCAGAATGTGACCTGCTCAAGCTTATACTTCGGCAAGTTTATATTCATTTGTATGCTTCGTTAGTATTCATCTTATAAACAAAAACAAATGAACAGTAGAATCTTTGGAGCAGTAGAGATCCTATAGGGATGTTTGGTCCCTTGTTAGATTCCATGATTCTCTTTGGGCTTTGGTGACAAGATCTTTTTGTAATTACTCACTATGTTTTATTTTATTGGATTGGAGCTCTGTTTTGTAGTTTGTTATTTGGCTCTCCTTTTTTGTTTTCCCTTGTATTCTTTCATTTTCTTTCTCAATGAAAGTTTGGTTTACCATATATATATATGAAAGGCATTCGTCTCATAAAATTTTGAACCTCCAGCTACAACCGTTTGGGAATGAATGCTGCTGAGGCTGATGCAGAGGAGATCATTGACATGGCCACTAAAGCTTCTTTTGCTGATCAACAAAAGCAAGTACAAGAGAACATCCACTCGCAGGTTAAAAGTTTTTGCATGCATATGGATGAAATTCTTCTTCCAGATACGAGGAAGAGCAATGAACCTGCAGAATCCCCTGAAAAATCCAGTGATGCTGTTCGAAAAAGTGGTCTTAGTTTTGCTGTTGGCAGAACTAGTCCACCTACTGATATGGCTGGTTAGATTCTCTTGCTCTAGTCAATTTCTGGAAGGCTCTCTCAAATGTTAAATGTTTACCATGAACTAATCACTCGTTGCTGATGTAATTGGATTTCCCAGACATAAGCAAGATCTTTTTACAATTTGCTTTCCCTAGAAAACTTGGCTTACCTTTCCCAGCGTCAATCCATGTAAATGATATTTAAGTTGCCGGCTTCACATTTTAAATTGTGCATAGTGCTGAAGTTAATAAGTTTTTCATTATGCCATTTTAAATTGTGCATCACCCTGCTCCTGTCTTAAAATACTGAGTGAATATGCGCTAGGTGCTAATAGGATTTCCTAGCTCACCAGCCAAGAGGGTAAAAGATCATCAGCCAAGAAAAATTGAACTCCCTACATGCGTCAGTACCCCAGAAACTAGTTGTTTAGGGTTGGTTGGCAGTTTGCTTTCCACAATAATTTTTAAATTTCTTAAACTATTTACATTGTTTCTTATCCCCAAAAAAAGGAAAAGTAGAACTGTTCACTAGTCTTATTTTTTAGAAAAAAAAAAAAAAAAACATAATGATTCTCATCTCAGTAATAGACTGCTCGTGAGAATAAGCAAATGTTAAGAAAAATAGTTAATAAGCAAATGTTAAGAAAAATAGTTTTTTTTTTTTTAACAGTTAATATGTTCCAAGTCAGTTTTAGAACTCAACTCCCTGCAGCTCGTATAGATATTTTCTTTTGGTAACTAAAGCTTTTTGTCGTTATATCTTTTCTCCTTTCACACCTGTGATGACTACTGGTTACTGATGCATTCACAGCACAGATATCCCAACGACAAGGCCATTGGGACGTTCTGAACTTTCTCAGAAATTAAAGGATGAAATTGGCTACACTCTTGACATCCAGCCATCTCAAATCCCTCACAAGGATGCTGGACAAGGTCTTTTTATAGATGGTGAAGCTGATGTCGGATCTGTTATAGCGATATACCCAGGCGTTATATATTCCCCTGCTCATTATCAATACATTCCTGGATATCCAAGAGTTGATGCTCAGAACCCTTATCTGATCACGAGGTACGACGGAACTGTGATCAATGCCCAACCCTGGGGTTTAGGTGCTGATATCCGCGAGGTATGGCATGGCTTAACTGTACCCGAAAGTAACCCGATCAAACAAGGCGACGAGAAATCAGATCGTCTTTGGCGAATGCTGAGCAAACCTTTAGAAGCCAAACGAGTGGGGCATGGTGGTGATGCTCTAGAACGTAGAAACCCTCTAGCATTTGCTCATTTCGCCAACCACCCAGCTAAGGATATGGTTCCAAATGTCATGCTTTGCCCTTATGATTTCCCCTTGACTGAGAAGGACATGAGAGTTTATATTCCAAATGTATCATTTGCAAATGAAGAAATGAACATGAAGAGGCTCGGTAGCTTTTGGTTCAAGTCTGGACGTTCGAGAATCAACGGATCAGATACTCCCATTTTGAAGACAATTGTTCTGGTTGCAACTCGGGCACTCTGCAATGAAGAAGTGCTCTTAAATTACAGATTGAGCAACTCCAAGCGTCGGCCATCATGGTATACTCCTGTTGATGAAGAGGAAGATAGGAGGAGATGGAGTTGACTCGTCTTGTCAAAGGTATGACACCATTGTTCTGATTTTGTTGGCGAGTTCAGATAATCCTTTCGATAACTTTTCTCCTCAAACTGTAGTAATTTTTTCTTAAGATGGCTATAACTGATGTACAAGAATAAGGCTGACTAAGAGTATACTTAAATTTTCGAAAGCCTGTTCTGAATTTCCATGAGATGAATAGAATTGTTTTGCAATGAAACGTTGTTTGTCTGTTGAGGAATCTGCTTTATCACTTCTTGTGTGATCTTCTAGAAAATCCTCAGAGTTCGTCTTCAAAACAATTGAGGTCAATTCTTCAACTAGTGCAAGCTTGTGGATTCTAAGTAGTTGTACAAAAATGTTGTTGGGAGAAGTTGTACAAACTAAACCAACAGAAAATTGTCCGTACATACCTCAACTATTCTCACAAGACAAGAATTCTATTATATTTTATTGCCAAAGTAACTCATAAGATGTTAAATCTTAAGTAGGTGATCATCCTAATTTCAATTCATCCCAATTCCTTTATATGACTTGATTTTTATTGACCACTAGTTCAATTTTGTGATGGTTAAAATAGACTAAAGTTTTACGTTGAAGTATATATTTTTCAAATGTTTGATTAAATATTATTTTTTTCGTTGTTTTTGTTAGAAGATCTCAAGAAAATTGTACGTATCTACTTTAGATCGGTGAATTTCAATGCATTTAGACACTACAAAACCACAAAATTGATAAAACCAAACTCCCAAAATTAATAATGACCAAGATATTTGAATTTTCCATCTACTTTCAATTTTGATTTCTTTTCGACTATTTTGATTTTAATGTATACTTGAAGAAAAAGGTTTCTCATACCATTCTTTCTCATAGAAAAATGATAATAAAGCCATATTGGAAAGCCACAAATGAGGGGGAAAATTGTATTGATTATTCGCGGAAGCCAAGAAAGTCTAAATGATTTCTGTTCTAATTTACACAACCAATTAAAAGGAAACAAAGGGGTGGGAAAAAAATTCATATTTAAAATACAAGCTTCATCTCAAAGGATGAATAAATACTCACTTGAAAATTTGGATATGAAGCCTTGATCTTTTCTCGCTGGCCTTATCCTAAATTCTAAGAAAACTAACTAGCTATCGAAGAAACCGGGACCTGCTCGAGAAAGAAGCTCCTTGCCAGCATCCTTCCCCATTGCAATCATATCGTCAATAGCGTATGGACCTCGTCTAGAAGTTTCAAGAACTGAAATGGATAGTGAAGAAACAAAGGTAATGATTAAAAGATGAAGACAATCAATGTTCTAGCAATGAAGAGAAGAAGCTAATGAAAATAAGGGTGGAAGTTAATTTCATCTGATCATGGATGATGATCGTAATACCTCGTGTTCCATCTGGGGAAGCCACCAACCCTTTAAATATACAATTGCCATCTTCATCTCTGGAAGCATATCCTGCGATTGGAGTTCGGCAAGATCCATCAAGAGTCTCAAGGAAAGCTCTCTCACAAACAACAGCCAGTCTTGTTTCCTCATGGTTTAATGAGGCTAAGTAATTGGCCTGCACAATGAGAAACCAAATAGAAAAGACATTAAGCATTTCCAAGCAATGAATTTTAATGGTATAATGAGATAAGTCAGCCATTTGAGTAGAAACGATGATTTTCTCAAGAAGACATAGTTATAATGGAAATTGTTAGACTAATATGGGCGAACATCAATTTTATAGCTAACGAAAACGAACCATTTTGTCATCATCGGTTCGACAAGCAATCCCAATAGCTCCCTGAGCAACAGCTGGAAGCATTTCATCAATTGAAAGGATCGAAGTAACGTTTTCTGTCATATTTAAACGCCGAAGTCCAGCTAGAGCCAACAGTGTTGCTTGGACCACACCTTCATTCAGTTTTCTCAACCTTGTTTGGACATTGCCACGAAAATTCTCCAGCACCTAACGAATGATACCAACCAACAACGGAAAAAACGAGAGAGTGTCAGAATCAATCTACAAGATTGAAAATGTAAGACTCTTTGAACATCTATTAAAGCATGTAATGTTCCATCGAGAGTCAAGCATTCTAAATTTAAAGAAAGGACAGGTGGAGCAGTAGGGAATTTTCCAATCTTGTATGAGAAAATAACCGATCGTTATCAAACAATGCATACCCCATTGTATTAGCAATGCATAACAAGGAGAAAGTTGAAATTTGACGAGAGAACATAGACAACAGCAATGTAGTTGAGGTTTTAAAGATCAACCAACTTAGAAAGAAAACCAAAGAGACATTCTTTCTATTGTATTTTCTAGGAGCCTATTTCACACATCAACCGCTGAGACCAACAACCTATTAACTCTTGTAGCAATGTAAACATAGAACAGAAACTTTTTGGACGTTTTTCCATTAAATAACACAGCAAACTTACTTTGAGGGATGGATATCTATTCAGTAGCTGAGACTTTCTTCTCAGTGAAGCTGTCCCAATGATGCTTCCAGCTGGAAGCTCAGCGAGTGAACCTGCACTTAGAGAAATGAAGGCATCGCGGACATCCTCCCTTGGAAGATTACATGGAAGGATGGTCTTTTCAGGTAAGTAAGTCGGTACATCTTTCATTGAGTGAACAGCAATGTCGATGTCACCATTAATAAGTGCATCATCAATCTCTTTAGTAAATAAGCCTTTCCCACCAATGTCTGCAAGTGGCTGAGAGAGTATTTTGTCACCAGTTGTTTTGATTACAACAATCTGAATGGCCCCATCTTCGGCTAGCTCGGGATGGGAGGCCATGAGTTTGTCTCTCGTCTCATGAGCCTGGGCAAGTGCTAATGGGCTGTCCTATACACAGAAAATTATATGTGACAGAAGAAGATAAAGCAACCCAAAACAAGATTTAGATCAACAAGCATATAGAAAATGAAGTAGACTGTGTTTATAGGCATAGCTCCCGGCTTCAGTAAGAAAACTACATGCCCCTTAATTCCTACCAGAATAAACTAACTCTTCTTCATCATTTTTTTTTTTAATGAAAAGATTTCACTGAGAAAAAAATGAAATAATACAAGGGCGTACAAAAAATCAAGTTCGGGGCTCCTAGAAAAAGGGGACCAATCAAGCAAAATAGTATCTATAGAGTAGTTACATAAAAACTTCGAATTTGAAACCTAAAGAGAAACATGAAACCGTATAAGTGAAGAAACATGAAATCTTCAAATTCAAAGCCCCTCTTAGATTTGCTCTTCTTATGAAGAACTCATTCTACTCTAACAGCAGCAGATTGGATCCTAAGATTGATGGCATGAGCAACATGAATACTTTAAATTTAGTAGTCAAGCACATAAAAGTAAGGAAGGTTGTTCGAAACAATTGTTAGCCCTCAGGAATCTATTATTTTCTTTGATTTGGTTCAGTTTCCACCCTTTAGTGTTCTTCATGATCTGATTTACAACCACACAAAAAATGCAACTTCCATACTACATTTGAATTAAGAGTGAACATACAAGTTTTGACATATTCAAGTACAAACAGGAGAGACATACTGAACTTCTTCAACTAACCCAAACTCTTCAAAAATAACTCAATCCCCCACATCATCAAACTCAAATCAGCCAAAAATCAAAATTAGAAACTAAAAACAACCCAAAACCATTAAACCAAAAGAGAACCTAAGAAAGACCCACAAAACAAAAACAAAAAAGTTACCTTCCTCTGGTGCCAATTCTGACGAGAGCGACCTTGGTCTTCTCTGTCTGCTGCTCCACGGCAACAGAGGCTCTTATGAGGCCAAACCCATGAAATTTCTTGGCGCCATTAGAGAAGGCAGGAGGTTTAAGGGAAAGTGAGGAGAACCCAAGAAGAGAAAGGGAGCCAACATTACGAGGACGAGGCATTGGAGAGTGGCTTACAGAAGGGGAAGATAAAACACCCATTTGAGAGAGTGTTTATTTGAGATTGAGAAGAAGAAGAAGAAGAAGGAAAAAAGGGGAAATGGGTTAGCTTAGAAGGGATTGTTTTTGATGACCCAACAGGGGAAATGTCTGCATTCGCGTTGGCGGATAGGATTCTCATCCATTTCAATTCGATTTGCTAAAAAAGAAAACAAAAAAAAAAGGGGGGGGGGGGGGGGGGGGCGGGAGGGGGGGGGGGGGGGGGTCGGTCCTCTTTACAGACCGGTTCAGGAACGGTTTGATCTGTTCATAACTTGGAGTCTTGGACTTGGTTGCATGATTCATTGACTTTTTTTTTTTTTTTCTTACTTTTCAATTAGGATTGGCAAAATTTTTAATTGTGCGTTTTGAAAAATGATAAACATTTTTTAATTTAAAAATGGTAAAGCGTAATATTAGGTAAGATTTAAATTACTATGGTAATTTTTTAAAATATTTATGAAACTGTGGTATTTTTTAAAAATATTTAGAAAAATATTGTAATTTTTAATAATTACGTTCTCCCTCTCCTCTTCACTCTCAATTTACAAATAATTTCCACGATGACTCACGTTTTTATCTCTTTCTTTTTTTTTTTCCTTTTCTTTCTATCTTCTCTTAATCTTTCTTCTTCTTTATTACACCATTTCTTTCTTCATTTCTCTTTCATTTTTCATCCAAATTCATTTAAATAACTATAAAATCCATTTATTATAGATCAATCGACTTTGCATTTATTTTGTTAACTTCTAAATTTTTTGTTTTTAGAACTTCTATTTTCAATTTGATTTTATGATAGGAATGATAGTCCGTTATAAATTTTCATTCGTTTTGTGGGAAAAAAAAAGAAGAAAGATTTTTAGTATCAAAATTTAATTGCTCTTAAATCAATAGGCCAATTTAGAAATTTTCAAATTGAACCATTTCATTTATATATATATATATATATATATATATATTAAGAAATATCACTTATGTACATAATGTAAATGCAATTAAAAGTTATGGCAAAATCTAAAAATTAATCAAATACTATAAATAAAACAAACATTGTGGTTTGGTACAATAAAAATAAACGTTAATATCATTCAATAATTACTAATTATTAAATTAAATTGGTAACACTTATAAACATAAAAGCTCAAATTCGTAATATTAAATTTTACACTTCATATTTGAGTTTTGTTTTCAATTTGGTCCCTATACTAACGATTTACATTTTTAACTACAATTATATCTAAATAATTATGAAGTAAAATTTTAAATTCAATTTTAAAAGTGATGAAAATGGTGAAACTTAACTAATTATAATTAGTTTATTAATTTAAATTTATTGACAAACATAATGTTAAAGACGAAAAATGAGTATTTAATAAAAAATCAATGTTAAAATATAATTTTAAAATCTATGGACCAAATTGAAAGAAAACTCAAATGTCAAGGGTAAAATCGTAACATTTTGAAACCTATGGGCTATTTATTTATTTTGATTTAAATGATTTTATTAATTGGCTAGGTGTAAACCTTCTTCTTAACCAAATATCATTATTATTTACTCTTTTTTAATTTCATGATAATCTCCCATATAAATTTTTAAAAAAATCACCTACAAAACTTTAGTGGATGATTTGATTAAGAATCAATAATAATTTTAATTATAAATATCTGAAAATTGAGTATCGTCTCACATCATAAAGATTGACTAACAATGGTAGTTGAATAAATCGAATACCCAGTGGAAATATCCTATTATATATAAAATGGAAAGTTATAAATATGTTAGACAATTGTATTTTATTAGATACAAAACTAAAATTTTAAAGAATTTATTAGACATAAAACTAAAATTTTAAAGATTTATTTAGATACAATTTTGAAATTTTAGAGACTAAATTTGTAATTTAATATTTATATATTAAATATATCGATGTAACATCTAAATTAAATAATATCAATTATAAATTACAACAAAAATTCACAAAATTATTCAATTTGTTGTGACTTGAGAAGCACAAACATTAACACAGAATATCAATAAAATATAATATTAAATAAATATAATATATATAAAATAAATAAAATAAAATCTAAACTAAATTTAAATAAAATAAATAATATATAAATAAAATAAACTAAATTAAATTAATAAAATATTAAATAAGAAATTTATCTAAAATCTAAACTTTCTCTAATTTTCATAGATTTTGCCCAATGTGTGTCTTTCAAAACCCACCAAATATCAAGCAATTTGGCAAGTAGGAGGTGGATTACATCGACATTAAAAATGAGTATTTACAAGACAAATGGCTATATACATGGAGTGTAGAGGGAGTGACATTTGGCTTTTTGACACTAAGAATGGGTATCTATTTTACACATAATTTATGATATCTAAATTACTCTCCCTTATATGCCCATTATATATATATATGAAATATATCTCGTTAAAACCTAATAGGAAAACACTCATTGGGAAAAAAACCATAGTGAAGAAAAAATTGTACATATTTCATATAATCTAATACTCTTCAAAAGAATACAGTATATTTACTTCCACTTATGGAAACATCATTTGAGATCTCTGAGTCGCCGTACTCCAACATTGTGTACCAATTTCTCAAAGATTGTGGTTGGTAATGAATTTGTAAATAAGTCTGCTAAGTTATCCTTCGAACAAATTTGTTGTATAGTGATGTCACCATTTTCTTCAAGATTGTGAGTGTAGAAAAGTTTTAGTGAAACATGTTTTGTTCTATCTCCTTTAATATATCCTCCTTTGATTTGGAATATGTATGTTGTGTCGTCTTTGTATAAAATCGTTGGAAGGTTTTTACTAGAAGACAAACCATATGTTCCATGAATATGTTGAGTCATTGATCTTAGCCATACACATCCTTGACTAGCATCGAGAATTTCAAGAATTTTAGCATGATTTGATAAAGTAGCCATTATGGTTTGTTTCACTAACCGCCACGATACAACAGTTCCTCCACATGTGAATAGATAGCCTGTTTAGATCTAGCTTTGTGTGGATCATATAAATATCTAGAATCTGCATAACCAACCAGATCAAAATTTGATTTATTTGAACAAAACAAACTTGTATCAATCGTTCCTCAGAGATAACAGAGTATACTTAATTTTGTTCCATACTTAATTTTGTTCCAATATCTTTTTGTTGGAGAAAAACTACATCTTGCTAATAAATTTACTGAAAATGCAATATATGATCTTGTATTATTAGCAAGATATATAAATGTACCAATTGCACTAAGATATGGTACTTCAAGACCAATAAGTTTTTCATTATCATCTTGAGGTCGAAATATATCTTTCTTCACATCTAGTGAATGAACTTCCATTAAAATTTTCAATGGATGTGTTTTGTCCATATAGAACCTTTTCAAAACTTTTCAGGTATAAGTTAACTGATGAACAAATGAATCTGTTAAATGCTTAATTTGCAAGCCAAGACAAAATTTTGTTCTTCCAAGATCATTCATCTCAAATTCTTTCTTAAGATATTTTATTATCTTTAAAAGCTCTTCAGGAGTCTCAATTATATATAAGTCATCAACATATATAGTTATAATAGCAAATCCTAATTGTGATTTCTTTATAAAAACACATGGACATGTTGGAATGTTTTGATATCCTTTTTTCACAAATATCCACTTAGACGATTGTACCACATTTGTCCTGATTGTTTCAATCCATATAGTGATCTCTGTAACTTTATTAAATATAATTCTCGAGAATTTGATTTATATGTTTCAGGTACTTTAAATCATTTTGTAATTCTCATATAAATATCATTATCAAGAGATCAATATAAATTTGTTGTGACTACATTCATAAGATGCATGTCCAAATTTTCATACACAGTCAGACCAATTAAATATCTTAATATAATTGCATCTACCACTAGAGAATACATCTCCTCATAATCAATACCAGGTCTTTGTGAAAAACCTTGTGTAACTAGTCTTGATTTATATCTTGTGACAATATTATTTTTTATTTCTTTTTCGCACAAATACCCATGTATCCCACAGGTTTGACATCTCTGGTGTTCGGACTACTGGTTCAAAAACCTGATGTTTTGAAAATGAGTTTAATTTTGTCTCGATTGCTTCTTTTCACTGAAGCCAATCTTTTCTATGTTGACATTTTTCAATAGATTTTGGATCAGGATCCTCACTTTCAGATATAATATCAAAAGCAACATTATATGAAAAAACGTTGTCACTAAATACATTAGTTCAGTTCCATCCTTTTCCTGTCATGACATAGTTTATTGAAATCTCATTATTATCTTTAGGTATTTTACCTTCCTCACTAGTTATGTCAAGAATTTCTTCATGAGTATTTATATCCTCATCCAAGTCTTTTTTACTATTTATTATTTTTCTTTTTTTAGGATTTTTATCTTTGGAGTCTACTGGTCTACTACGTTCTGGCGTGTTCCAGACTCATTAGTGACAACTTGCTGTGTTGGGATATCAATTTTCGGTGACACATTTACAGTTGGTATATGTGACTTAGTTACTTTATTGCATCTATAAATGCATTTGGTAATTGATTTGCTATAGTTTGCAAATGAATTATCTTCTGAATTTCAAGTTCAAATTGATTTGTACGGAGATCCAAGTGAGACAATAATGATGCATTCCATATAATTTCTTTTTCCAACTTTTTAATTCCTCCCTCTAATGTTGGAAATTTTGTCTCATTAAAATGACAATCAACAAATTGTGCAGTAAATACACCACCCGTCAGGGTTTCAAGATATTTAATAATTGATGGAGAATTATATTCAATATATATTCCTAACTTCTTTTGAGGACCCATCTTAGTGCATTGTGGTGGAGTAATTGGAATATATATTGCACATCAAAAAAATTTCAGATAGGAAATATTTGGCCCATGGCCATAAGCTAATTGTAATGGTTAGTGCTTATGATAAGCTACTGGCCTAATGCATACAAGTGATGTTGCATGTAAAATAGCATGTCCCTATATAGATGTAAGAAGCTTAGCTCTCATAAGCAATGGTCTAGCAATTAACTACAAATGTTTTATGAATGATTATGCTAAACCATTTTGTGTATGAACATGAACTACAAGATGTTCAACACTTATCCTAATTCACATACAATAATTATCAAAAGTTTAAGATGTAAATTCACCAGCATGATCAAGATAAATAGTCTTAATTATATAATCAAGAAATTGTACTCTTAACTTAATTATTTGAGTAAGTAATCTTACAAATGCAAGATTTCGACTTGATAATAAGCACACGTATGACCATCTGCTGGATGCACATTAATACCATAAAATATCTAAATGGACCGCTTGGTGGGTTAATAGGTCCACATATATCACCATAAATTCGTTCTAAAAATGTAGGTGATTCAATCCCCACTTTAGCTGGTGATGGTCTAATTATCAATTTTCCTTGAAAGCAAGCATTACATAATAATTCATTAGATTAAAGAATCTTCTGGCTCTTCAATAGATGTCCATTTGAATTCTCAATAATTCTTCTCATCATTATAAATCCTGGATGACCTAATATGTCATGTCAAATTGTAAATATGTCTCAATTCATGAACTTCAAGTTCTTTGTAGTATATGTTTCAATTACTCGTATATGAGTATAATATAATCTAGAAGATAAAACAGACAATATTTCCAATATACGTTTTTCATATAAGACAGTAGATATGATATAAAGATATTCCATATTATTCTTTCTATCAGTCTCAATATGATAACCATTGCAATGTATATCTTTAGAAGTAAGTAGATTTCTCTTTGATTGACTAGAAAACAATGCATTGTCAATTGTAAATTTTGTTCCTCTAGGAAAAATAATATTTGTTTTTCCAAAACCTTCAATCAGGTTTGTAGAACTTGGTATCGTATTGACTTTTTCTTCCAACATTGTCACTATCTGTAAATATTGTATGTGTAATTGCACCTTCTGCCAGGCATAGTATTCTTTACTCATATTTTAGTCATCCAACATATGAAAATGATACAGGTTTCTTCATTCAAAGAAAATAATTACAATAAGAAAAATAATATTTGGAATATACAAAGGTTAACATATACTAAGAGAAGAAAAGAAACATGGAGATGAACAAAAAAATAACATTAAATATAGATATTTTCAAAATCAAAGGAAACACGTGATGTTCCATCAATATTGTCAATTTTCTCTTCAGAAAATTCAAAGAAGTCCGCCACAACCAAAATTTTCATATAGGACGGGTCAAATATGTCATTACTTGGTATGCAAAATTTACTTCCACATTTTTTTCCTTCAAGGAGGCTTGAATGAGATCTGAAGGAACTCTAAATTTAGAGAACCAGTGAGTGGAAGCGGATCGTTCCAAACTCCATTGTAAAAGAACATATACATTTATAGTCATTCCATACAGATTGTGCATTAAAGAATAAATTATAGCATGCTTCTTAAACAAAATACAAAGGATCGAGTACAATAACTTTGAAGAACCCTTTCTTCACGTATTTCCCTCGATCAGTCACCAATGCGTCCAAACAACACGAAAGCAACGATCAACTCGAAGATCCTCGATCACCAGCGAGTGAAACTCGATCCTCAATCCTCGAACAAAACTAGACACCACCACAAGATTACCTTAGTATTCTCGGTGTGAGAATCCAGAAGTTGTGGGCTCTGTATGATTTTGGATAGAGGGAAGGAAGAGGTAAACAATCGAATAGACGATCGAGTATGCGATCAAACAATCATGTAGAAAAAGAAGTCTATCGTATAGACTTTATACTCGATCGTGTAGAAGAAGAAGTCTATCGCATAGACTTGATACTCGATCGTGTAGTCTCTCAAGCTATCGTCTAGTATACTCGGTGCTATTGCATAGACACTCGATTAGTAATCCGATTGCGATTTCTGTGAGATATATCCAATTCAATGGTTTGAAAAAACTATTTTTCCTTTTATCTCACAGTTACCATAAAACCGTGAATAACCTCCCACCAAAGTCGGTTATTTAGAAAAAAAATATTAATTATTATATAATTAATAAATATAATAACTAACTTATCATATTATATTTATAACGTATAGTTTTAATATTGCATCATATGCAACATATAAACCATAGTTCTTTTTCTATTTTATGGTATATAATATAAATCGTATTTATATTGATTCCTCCGATCAAATAATAATATATCAAATACATCATATCAATTATATCATATATAATTGAATTAATTTAATTATATCATATATAATTAAATTCCCTTTCGTTAATTCGAGGGGACCTTATGGACTTGTAGCTTGAAGCTCCAACGATACGTGAATAACTAACTAAACTCTTTAATCACGATATCCACCATCCAGTAACTGTTGGACACTCCACTAAAGACCGACAGTTGCACTCTTCGTACTACAGATATATTTATGTGTTTATTGGATATAACCAATCAACAGTGCGATGACTCTTCACAAATCGCTCGTAAGTACAGGTAGGCCAATTTACTATTTTGCCCTTGTATTTACATCTAACTCCTTAAGTACCATTGATTCCTCTAATAAACAATAACTCATAGTCCCACTATGATTGAGTCTTTCCTATGACTGAGTTCTCTCTTCCCAAGAGAGGGTGTGGCCGCTATATTCAAGACCCGGAATCAGCCCTTAAGGGAGCAATTTATCTACTTATCCCTACATCAAGGAATAAGTGAATTTCGTCTTGTATGGCTAAGTTTCTAGCTTCCCAATTAGACGAATCCCCAAAATGGTAGGCTTGTTGAGTTGGCAATCTGGCCACTTTCACCCATACAAATCAAAGGACCGCCTTCACGAGCAGGAGTTTCCAACTCACTCAAGATTCAGGTCATGTCACCTATGGTCATCCTAGTAAAATGTAAGTCTCTCTTATCTTATATAAAGAGACTAATCATTTCATGGTCCGATCTTATACAAACTCTTTGTATAGGATACCCCATTCACGTGTCTCCACATGAATGATCAGGATCAGATCATTTATAGCACTTTACAATACTTGTAATACCTACAAAGTGGACCGTATCCGTAATGTCACCAAGATAAGGTTGTAGGATCTAAAGGCAACACTAGAGAGGGGTGAATATGGTTGACTACAATTTTTTTTTTAAATAATTTTATCTTCAAACAATGCTCAATAAAGTTAACCCACTAATTTGATTAAAAAAAATTTATACAAGACAAAACTTAAATCATGCTATGATAACTTCAAATTTAAAGACAATTTAATCAAGCATAAATTTAAATAACACATTAAAAATTAAATCATGTAATTTGGAAAGATTAAAAAAATAACTAAGACATGAAGCAAAAAATTTGAAAACAAGAAATAAAAGAGAGAGAGGAAGAGAAAACATCGGAAATTATAGTGGTTCGGCAAATTGCCTACTCTAGTCTCCAAGACTCCTTCTAGGGTATTTCACTAAGTGATCCTCTTGCAGGTGAGGACCAAACCGACACACGACCCTCTTTTTCCTAGGCTAAAGAGAAATCTAAGATCCTTTTTACTAGTTCAGGATCAAACCAATTTTTTTTCTCACAACCCAAAGTGTACCCACACCTTAATACAATTCCCAAAAATTAAAAGAAAACCTCACAATATTACCTCTTGAAGGCTAAATACACAAGTTGAGCACTAAAAAAAAAAACTCACAAAAATAACTCTAGGCCAATTTAGGAGCAAGGAGGACAAGAATTTAAGAGTAAAGAGAATTGAGAGCTTAAGACTTGATAGCTTTTGGTGTATCAATGAAGAGTAAAATCAAGTCGAATTTATAGGCGAGGAGAATAAATTTTGCCATTGGATATGATTGCAAATGAAGGGTGGAGATTGAATAAAAATAGAAAAGAAAAGGATTTGAAAAGGAATTTTGAAAGATTGTAATTATTGAGATTTGGAGAATAAAAAGAAATTGAAGGATGAAAATTTAGGAAGGAAATCAAATTTGAAAAGGCTGAAATTTGGTGAGAATTTGAAGAAAATTGAATCAGGAAATTAAAGGAAAAATAAGAGAATAAAAATGAAAATAAAAAATAGCCAGATGATATGAGCACCACGCACACAGGGGAGGAGATTGAGCGTCACACGCCGCATTCTGTGAAGAAACCGCAGGCACGTGCGGCGCACGCACGCATCCATGCGTGAAGCTAGGTGACCGCCACTTGTCATTATCTCATTCGTCCACAGTCGCCACGTCAGCAAAAAGTGACCAGTTGGAGCATCACGCCACCTGCCACGTCATCAATATTGACCGTTTGTGTGCCACATCGGATGCCACGTCAGCAAGGTGCCACATATCACTGCCACGTTGGATCTCCTCTCCAATCTTCTTTTGCTTATAACTTTCTCGTTTGAACTCCGATTTGAGCGATTCAAATTGCGTTGGAATCGTCTTTCCGAGCTCTACAAGACAGTGATCTGAGACACTGAAAATGTTAGTATAAAAAAAATCTGAATTTGTTATCATCAAAATACTTGGTTTGATTGAAGCCCTAAAACTAACAATCTCCCCCTTTTTAATGATGACAAACCACCATAATACCAAAAATACGTCTGCCTCTTTTATTATCAACAAAAAGATATACAATTGATTTTTCTCCCCCTTAATCATACAAATAATGCTCCCCCTCAATAAATTATAATATATAAATTCATAGAAATATGAATAATGCTCCCCCTATCAAATATAATTAGGCAATTCTAATAATACTAAGTACAAGTCTATTTTTACAAAAGGCTTCTTCATTTAATGCCTTTGTAAGAATATCTGCTACATGGTTCTCAGTATTAACATAATTAATGACAATATTCTTATTTTGCACATGCTCTCGAAGAAAATAATGTCTAATATTTATATGCTTTGTTCTAAGATGTTGAATGAGATTTTTAGTTAAATTAATTGAACTAGTATTATCACAAAAAATTGGCACTTGTTCAAAATTTAAACCAAAATCATGCAACGTTTGTTTCATCCATAAAACTTGAGAACAACAACTAGCAACAGCAATATATTCAGCCTCAGTGGTAGATAATGCAATAGAATTTTTCTTTTTACCATACCAAGATACTAAAGAACTACCTAGAAAATGACATGTTCCACTAGTACTTTTTCTATCAGTTAGACTACCAGCAAAATCAACATCAGAATATGCAATCAAATCTAAAGATGCATTTTTAGGATACCATAAGCCTAAATTAACGGTACCAAGCAAATATTTAAAAATTCTTTTTACGGCATGCAAGTGCGATTCTTTAGGACATGATTGAAATCTAGCACACATGCATACACTAAATATAATATCAGGCTACTCGCAGTTAAGTAAAGCAAGGATCCGATCATACCTCTATAAGCTTTAATATCTACGTTCTTACCTTTTTCATCCTTATCAAGCTTTGTAGTGGTACTCATCGGGGTCTTTGCTACTTTTGCATTATCGAACTTAAACCTTTTGAGTAGATCCCTTGTGTACTTTTCTTGATTTATGAAGATTCCATCTTCAAGTTGTTTAATTTGAAGCCCAAGGAAGAATTTAAGTCTCCCATCATGTGCTCATTTCAAACTCACTATGCATACACTTAGAAAATTCTTCACAAAGAGAAGAGTTAGTAACACCAAATAAATATCTATCAACATAGATTTGCACTAATAAGAATATCATTATCTTTCAATTTTTATAAAAGAGTAGTATTATAAGTCCCATTTTAAAATCATTTTCTAGCAAAAATTTACTCAAACGGTCATACCAACTCTAGAGCTGTTTAAGACCATAAAGTGCTTTATTTAATTTTAAAAACATGATTTGGATCATCAAAACTTTCAAAACCAGAAGGTTGTTCAACATACACTTCCTCCATTATGAAACCATTTAGAAAGCACTTCTTTACATCCATCTTGAATAAAGTAAAATTCTTATGAGATGCAAATGCAAGCAGCATGCAAATAGATTCTAATCCTTAGCAACATGGAGCAGATTTTCATCGAGTAATCTTTCCTTCTTCTTAACTATAGCCATGGCAACTAGTCTTAGCTCTTATTTACTAACAATTTACCAGATTCATCCATTTTATTTCCAAATATATCTCATTTATACTAACAGGATGATCACTTAGGAGCGCGGGACTAGTTCACATATGTATTCTTTTCAATTGAGTCTAATTCTTCTTGCTAGCAAATTAACCAGAACTCAATCTAGATTCGCATATTTAAAAGAACTTTGGTTCAATTTGAGACACCGAAAGCACATATTGAGAAGCATTAAAGGAAGAGCGACTTCTTTACCCTGAGATACATCACCTATTATTAACTCCTTTGAGGATGGTGAATGAGAGAACTCCCAAGTCTTGAGGGAGGGATTTTTCTGGGCTCGTTTCTTAAGATTCCATTTGATATGTTTTCCCTGATCTTTAATACTAAAATCTTCAACAGTATTTCTAATTCATTCATAGTAGAAAACATTAGTGGCAACATGTGTTTCATAAAAAACAACATTCATTGACTCTTCAAGTACATGAGTTCTTTTATTAAAAACTCTATATGCTTTACTACATGTAGAATATCCTAAGAATATGCCAATGTTCGTTTTTTACTCAAACTTTCCAAGTTTCCCTTTGCCTTTAAAAAAAAAACATTTGCAACCAAAGACTTTGAAATAGCTAATATTTGGAGTTTTATTATTAAAAGCTCATAAGGAGTTTTATCTAAAACAGGTCTTATTAAAACACGATTCATTACATAAGATGCAGTATTAATAGCTTTAGCCCAAAAAGATTTTGGTAAATCATATTTATTAAGCATGGAGGTAGCTAATTCTTATAAAGATCGATTTTTCCTTTCTACAATACCATTTTGTTGAGGTGTTTTTGGAAAGGAAAAATCATGAAAAATTCCATTTTCTTCACAAAAATTTTCAAAAGAAGCATTTTCAAATTCTCCTCCATGATCACTTCTAATTTTTGAAATCATAAAATCTTTTTCATTTTGAATTCTTTTTTAAAAGAGATTTTAAAGCTTCATCCTTATGAGATAAAAATAAAACCCATGTAAATCTCAAAAAATCATCAACTATAACAAAACATAATGTTTTCCACTTAGACTTGCAACTCTAGTAGGTCCAAAAAGGTCCATATGTAACAGTTGCAAAGGTCTAGAAGTAGAAACCATTTTCTTTGGTTTGAAAGAAGACTTAGTTTTTTTACCCACTTGACAAGCATCACAAACTTTATCTTTTTCAAAGATTAATTTTGGAAGACCTCTAACAAGGGATTTCTTAGAAATATTTGAAAATAAATGCATGCTAGCATGACCTAACCTTCTATGCCATAACCACGAATCTTCATGCAATGTAGATAAACATTTATTTTCTACTATAGGACAATCTAATAGATCAATAGTATAAACATTTTTATCTCTATTTCCTACAAACAGAACTTTTCTATCACATGCATTTTTTATTGTACAATTTTTATCACTAAAAATTACTCTATATCTTTTATCACATAATTGACTAGTACTTAATAAATCATGCTTTAAACCATCAACCAACAAAACATTTTCAATAAGAAAATTCGAACTGTTACTAATATTACCTTTGCCAACAATCTTACCCCTTTTATTGTCACCGAAGGTAACGTATTCTCCATCTTTCTTTTCTAGGTATGTGAATTTTGTGTGGTCTCCAGTCATATGTTTTGAACATCCACTGTCCAAGTGCCACTTATTCTTTATGGATCTCAAATATACCTGAGAGAATTAATTCTCAAGATGTAACCTTAGGTACCCAAATTTGTTTGGGTCCTTGGAGGTTAGCTAACAAAAATTTAGAAATCCATCTCTTTTCATTCATAATATTGATTTTTCTTAAATTGCATGAATAAGCTTTATGACTATGTTTTTCACATGCATGACAAATAATAGAACCTTTTTTGACAAAGTAGTTTGTAAATTTCTTTTGTTTTTGGTGAGGTTTATAACCTAAGCCACTTTTATCAAATATGCATTGTTGCTTACCCATCATGATATCTAAATTCTTTTTCCCATTTGTAAACTTTAAAAGATAAAAGAATAGCTTGGAAATAGTCTTCATCTTTTAATTTTCTAATAATTTATACTCTTCTTTTAAGCAATGCAATTTGATTTAGATAAATCTATAGATCTTTTCCTAATGTTCATACTTTTCTCTTTTAGATTATGCTAGCTCAATTAATAAATTATTATTGTTGCATAAGAGCTAATTCTTTAAGTATTTTTCTATCCTAAGAGACATATATTTGCAACTATTTTCAAATTCAATTTTAACTTATTATATGGCATCACATAGAGCTTCATCAAAAGTAAGGGTTTATCAGTGACTTACCTCATCGTCGTCGTCTCCAAAAGACATAACACACAGATTTGCTACTTCTTCCTCGCTTTCAGATTCGCTTTCATCGCTTTCGTCCCAAGTAGCTTTCATGGCCTTCTTGCTCTTCTTTGAAATGGCTTTTCTTTGAGGACAGTCCCACTTCACGTGTCCAAGCTTTTTGCATTCATAACAGATGATTGTATCTTTGTTGCTCTTTTCTCCTTTGCCTTCTTGATTATTGACTTTCTTTGAGAAGTTCCTTTTACTAAAATGCTTTTTGAACTTCTTGGTCAAGTAAGCGAACTCCTCATCATTTAGTTCAATTTCAGTTTCAGAGACCTCTTGTGAAACCCGGATTTCTATTCTCCTTACTTAAGCAAGTGATAAAAGGAATTAACTAAATGAAAGTTAAATCCTAAGTTAAGGGGAAGGAAATTTCTAAGTGTTAAGTAGATTTTCCTTGAATAATTTAAATTGAGCTTTAATTGGTAAAATCTTAATGAAATTTGTATAATAAATATGTTGTTGAAAACAGTTAGTGTGATTGGTGAAAGAAGGAATAGAGATTTGAAAGGAGAAAATAATATTGGAAAAGTTGGGGAAAAATATTAAGTGGGAATAAATATAGAAATTAAGTACGTGGAATTAATATGGAATAATATGAAGATTGAGTTTGGAAAATTCGGGGAAGAATATGGCTAAGTATGAAGAATTAGGTGAAGTACGGAGTAAGGAATTAAGAAAATATATAGAAAATATTATTTTGAAATTATCCTGGAAGATTCGTGTAAAAATAGCATTAAGTGGTAAGTAAACGGGTAAAAAAAAATATACAGGGAACATTTGTCACAGTAGCTAAAGATTGGAGAGAAAGATGGAAAAAGCGAGATCATTGAGATCGAGACCAGCGAGATTGGAGAGGAAATGAGAGAGAGCGAGACTGGATAGAAGATGGGAGAAAACGAGACCAGCGAGAAAGCTGGAGAGAGCGAGAGTGAAGAGAGCGAGACCAGCGAAAAAGCTGGAGAGAGCGAGAGTGGAGAGAAAAGTTGGAGAGAAAGCTGAAGAGAGTGAGATTGGAGAGAGCTGACCAGCGAGATTGCTGGAGAGAGCGAGACCAACGAGAAAGTGGAAGAGAGCAACACTGCCGATAGTGGAGTGAGCGACACTGCCGAGAGCGGAAAGAGCGAGAGCGCCTATGCATTAGCCTTACTTTTTCCGATTTGAACGTCACGCCCACACCTCGCCTATGCATTGAACGACCGAGCAAGCTTCTGGGCGATGTATTTGGATGCGTTAGGGTGGATTATGCATGTAAAAACCCTAATTTGAATACAAACAAAGTTTAAAGACGTAAGGGCAAACGTCAATTAAAATCTAGGTGTCCGATTAAGAGAAATTCTTAAACCCTAAGAATTTGTGTTGGATGCGTTTGGGAAGAATACATTGAGTCAAGGTGAAGTCAGATTACGTTGATAAAGAGAGGATTAAACATTTGGTCATGCAGCCAAGTAGGTGCTGTCAATCCCACGAGCAATTTGAACGTCTATAAATAGGGAGTTGGGATTTCATTTTCAAATTACACAAAAATCATAAATTTCGTAGAGAAAGTAGAGGGCAGTGAGGGTTTAAAGGAATGTGTCAAATTTGGACGAGGAGATCTTCCAATATACTCGTGCGTTTGGAGTGATTCTAAATCCATCTAAAAGTTCTGGAAGTCTAGTTTTCAGAGTAGGGCTGCCGGAGGAAAAGGCTCAAAGGAACTGGGCTGGAAGTTGAGAAGAAGGCAGAAGGGTCAGACTGTCGAATCAGTCTGAGCCAGTCTTGAAGCTTTTGAGATTCTGGCCAAACCACGAGGAATTCTGAGCTGAAAGTTTAGGGTAAGATTCCTAAGAAATTTTAGAATAAGTTTGTAGAAGGAAGTATTTCCATATAAGGTTCGGAATTATTAGTAATCTAAGTTGTAAGTTGAATCTGGATTCTAGGGGTGAAAAAGGGACCCGAGGAGCTACTAGAGTGAAAAGTTCCTAAGAATTCAAGGTGAGTGGCTAAAATATTTTTGAACTAAAACGTTTTTAAACTGTTTTGATTACAACATTTACAGAAAGCATGTTTACGAAAATAATTCTCATGCCTACTAGTTTTCTAAAGTGGTTCAAGCAAGTTTGAATTGTGATTTGAACGCATGCATATTGTTGAAAAACTATTTACATATGTATCTGTTGATTTGATCCAGCATGTGTTACCATCTTTAAAGCCATGTTGTATATGTGTTATACTCTACATGCTTTAAAGAAAAAAGTTGTTTATAAATAGTTTTGGTAAAATGCGATGCCGAAGTACAAGGAGAAGGCATCCACCCAACTAGATACTGAAGTACAAGGAGAAGGTATCTATTGGTACTGAAGTACATTTGAGAAGGTACTAAGCCAACGACATACTGAAGTACGTTGGAGAAGGTATCCTAGTAGCTCGATACTGAAGTACAAGGAGAAGGTATCTAAGTAGTAGTACCTAATGTGTGAAGGTACTTAATGTGGCCACAGGTGAATAAGATTTAGAGAGTTGAGCAAAAAGGAGTTTTCTTTCTCGGCTGCACTCAGTAGTTGTTTGTTTGGGGCCGCTACTCTTTACCAGCCTAATACTGAGGTACTTTTCTTTGAGAAATTGATGTGTTTACTGTTTTTAATGTTCTTAATACAATTGTGTATTATTACATTACGCTCTTGGAAATTATATTATGTTCAGAAAAACTATTTTTGAAATTTATGCCATGAGAAATTTACTACGTTTTCTGCCGGTCCACTCATTGGGCGTAAGCTCACCCCAATTCAACCATGTTTTATGAGTTCCCTCACCCCCCCCCCCCCCACAAGTAGCGGTCAATATCCTCGGAAGATAGCTCAGTATCTGCTCTTCACTAAAGGGACTAAAAGACTTGTAACCGTTTGCTAGGTGGTTACGGTTAAATATTGAACACATGTTATTAACTGTTCATATGATCGGGACTAGGGTTTGTGAGTTTTGGGACTTGTAAATTTAATGTTGTAAATACTCTAAATATATTAAGTTTCTAAGTTAATAAATTGTGGGCCTATAGCCATCCTGTTGCATATAATTTGTATTTTGGTATCAAGAGTTATTCTGCAAGAGTTTTTAGGCAGTAAGTGTCAGCCTAAGGGTTGATAACTATACTGAGTCACGCCCTTTTTAGGCTAAGAGGGTGATCTTGAGGCGGGGTGTGACACCTCTTGAACTTGAGTAGACTTTAATGCTAGCTCTTTCTTCTTTTTGACATCTTCTTCCACATTGGCCTTCATGATTATCTCGTGTCATGAGAGATCCAACGAGCTCATCCATAGTAAAGTTTGAGAGGTCTTTTGTTTCTTGGATCACCGTCACTTAGCTTCCCAACTCTTAGGCAATGATTCTAAGATTTTCTCCACATTTTCAGAGGTAGTATAAAATAGATTTTCCTAATCCTTCAAAGCATTAACAATATTAGTGAAACTAGTAAATATTTTCAGATATAGTTTCATTTGCATCCATTTTAAACAATTCATAATTATGACTAACATGCTAATCTTTGACTCTTTACTTGATTATTCTTCATGAGTTACTTCAAGCGTATCCTCCAAATTTCTTTTAGTAAATTACATGCAGAGACTCAATTAAACTCATCAGGACATAAAGCATAAAACAGACAGTTAATGGCTTTAGCATTAATAGAAAATTCTTTTTTATCTTCACATTAAACTCTTTTTCTTCCTTAGGAATATCTTTATTATCAACCATCTTAGTAGGAATTAAAAAAACCATTAGAAACAATTCTCATAGATTAATAGTCAATAGAATCAAATAAATTCTCATCCTAGTTTTCCACCATACATAATTATTTCCATCAAAACAAAGGTTGGCCTAGTGGTAGATTGACCTTCACCATACCCATTTATTCCAGTAGTTGCCATAAGTCGAACAATTAAGTTTTTCGAAAGAGGAAGAGAATATAATAAATTTTTTTTAAAGATTTTTGTAAAGAGAAATATTTTCCAAAATTTAGATTTTAATCAAAGATTTCAAAGATTAAGAAGTAGAGAAAAAAAATAAGGTTTTAATAACCAATTTTTAAGAAAAAAATTTCTAATGAAAACAGCTTTTAAAACTCAAATTTTCAAACTTTTTGCAAAAATTAGAAAAATTCAAGATTAATAAGATTAAAAACAGAATGTAAAATCAAGAAAAAAAATACAAAACCTTTTTTAAATAAGAAAACCGAGCTACCTGGTCTGATACCAATTGTAGGATCTAAAGGCAACAATAGAGAGGTGAATAGGGTTGCTACCATTTTTTTAAAAAAATTTTTATCTTCAAACATTGCTCAATAAAGTTAACCCACTAATTTGATTAAAGAAAATTTATGCAAGATAAAACTTAAATCATGCAAGCTATAATAACTTCAAATTTAAAGACAATTTAATCAAGGATAAATTTAAATAACACACTAAAAAATAAATCATGCAATTTGGAAAGATTAAAAAATAACTAAGACAAGAAGCAAAAAATTTGAAAACAGAAGTAAAAGAGAAAGAGGAAGAGAAAACACCGGGAATTATAGTGTTCGGCAAATTACCTACTCCATTCTCCAAGACTCCTTCTTGGGTATTTCACTAAGTGATCCTCTTGCAGGTAAGAACCAAACCGACACACGACCCTTTTTTCCTAGGCTAAAGAGAAACCCAAGATCTTTTTTACTAGTTTAGGATCAAACCAATTTCTTTTCTCACAACCCAAGGTGTACCACACCATAATACAATTCCAAAAATTAAAAGAAACCTTACAAAAGGCTAAATACACAAGTTGAGCACAAAAAACACTCGCAAAAATAACTTTAGGCCAATTTAGGAGTAAGGAGGACAAGAAGTTGAGAGTAGAGAGAATTGAGAGCTTAAGACTTGATAGCTTTTGGTGTATCAATGAAGAGTAAAACAAGTCGAATTTATAGACGAGGGGAATAAATTTGGCCATTGGATATGATTACAAATGAAGAGTGGAGATTGAATAAAAATAGAAAAGGAAAGGATTTGAAAAGGAATTTTGAAAGATTGGAATTATTGAGATTTGGAGAATAAAAAGGATTTGAAGGATGAAAACTTAGGAAGGAAATTAAATTAAAAGGCTGAAATTTGGTGAGAATTTGGAGAAAATTGGATCAGGAAATTAAAGGAAAATAAGAGAATAAAAATGAAAATAAAAAATAGTAGGATGATATGAGCACCACGCGCACAGGGGAGGAGATTGAGCATCACGCGCCGCATTCTGTGAAGAAACCGCAGGCACATGCGACACACGCGCGCATCCGCGCGTGAAGCTAGGTGACCACCACTTGTCATTATCTCATTCGTCCACGGTCACCACGTCACTGCCACATCATGTGCCACGTCAGCAAAAAGTGACCGGTTGGAGCGTCACGTCATCCACCACATCAGTTGCCACGTCATCAATATTGACCGTTTGTGTGCCATATCAGCAAGGTGCCATGTGTCACTGCCACGTTGGATTCCCTCTCCAATCCTATTTTGCTTATAACTTTCTCGTTTGAACTCCGATTTGAGCGATTCAAATTGCGTTGGAATCGTCTTTCTAAGCTCTACAAGATAGTGACTGAAACACTAAAAAGGTTTGTACAAAAAATCTGAGTTCGTTATCATCAAAATACTTGGTTTGATTAAAGCCCTAAAGCTAACAAAGGTATCCCTCCTTTATCCATATACTACAGACTATTTAGGTTATTATTTAAACAAGATCCACCTATATGTCTCTACATACTTGTTAAATTTACATAAAATAACCTCAGATCTTAGTTTATTGGATTGAGTAAATGCTTATAAAATAGCACTTATTTTATTTATAACAATATGTTTACATAAAGTTTACAAACTACAAGATTACAAGGAGATTTAGGACACCATTCCCAATAAGATCAACTAAATGTTTTGACATACAACAGGAATATGACTCACCCAGTCATCCGCATCAGAAGCATTTATTTTCAACACTTTTTGAACTCTTATCATGTGAAGCTTTTCCTTTGTGATCATCATTTTGCGTGGTTCTTTTGAAATTTGAATGATTAAAACGACCACCATGAAAATAATAATTATTTCTTCCTCTACCATGGTCACAACCTCGATTACGACCATGACCTCAACCACGATTATTAACATTCACAACATTTACGTCAGGAAATGGTGTTGTTCTAGTTGGTCGAGATTCATGATTTTTCATCAATAACTCGTTATTTTGTTAGGCCACGAGAAGATATGAATTTAGTTCATAATATTGTTTAAAACATTTCTCTTGATATTACTACTGTAGGAGCATATCCGAAATATAGAATAATGTCTTCTCTAATATATTGATTTAAAACTTTAGAGCCTTAAGTGCATCCATTTAAGATGAGCTTTAGGAAGAAAAATTGTTTTATGATTATCAGATTTTTATGGCATTCAGGTGTATTTTGGCATCAAACACTAATGACAAATAATTATTACCTTTATATCAAATGCTACAAATTCTAATTTTATAATATTTTCATAGTAACACTATTACAAAATATTATATTTATATTAGAAATTTAATATATATCAAATATGTAAAACAACATTTAATTTATAAATTATAATGAAGAGAGAAAAACCCACATACTTTTAGAACCTATTTTTAGCGAGGAAAAAGATAAGAGCACGTGTTGATAACGTGTTGTGAACTTGAGGAACACAACAAGAACACGAATACCAATAAAATATAATATTAAAATAAATAAAACATCATAAAACAAACAAATATTAAAACAAAGTAAACATAATATATAAATAAATAAAATAAAATAAATTAACAAAATATGAAATAAGAAATTTCACTAAAATCTAAACTTTCCCAATTTTCATGGATTTTGCCCAATGTGTGTCTTTTAAAATCCATCAAATGCCGCTATTTATAGGCAATTTGGCAAGTAGGGGTAGATTACATAGACACTAAGAATGAGTATTTACAAGAGCTATATACAAGGCTATATACAAGACCCATCAAATGGCCTATTTACCGCGATAGACTGTGATATTTTGCTATATTTATAAATATTGACACAGATGGTAGTCTATCGCGGTGTATCACAGATATACTGTGATATTTTGCTATATTTATAAATATTTTCTTCTCATTTAAAATAATTTTCCTTTAATGACTAAAATATCTAACTCAAATTAAATTTTAATTTTAAAATAAAATTAAATAAGATTAGACTTTTTTTTAAAAAAATTAAGATCAATTAATTTAAATAAATTAAATCTATTTTAAAACAAGATAAAATCAGCATGAGAGGAAGAAATTTAGAGGGAGGCAGCCTATGAAGCATAGATACAGATACGGATACACGATACAAATACGATCGGATATGGCAATGCGTCAATTTTTAAAAAACTAAGATACGGATACGTCTAAGGATACGTCATTTTTTTATATATATTTTTAATATATATATTTCTAAAAAATGAGGATACTGATATATTGAAGATACATTTTTTTTTCTTTAAGAAAATATAGAATATAGATAAATTTAGCATATAAGTTAATAACAATAGCACAAAACAGAATACAAACACTGAAATACAATACAAAAAAGCAACATCTAAGATGTTGAAGTACAATAGTTAATAAAATGCAATAAAAAAGTGACTCATATTACAAAGAAGAAGAAGAAGATTAGAGGGAGAAGTATGAAGATAAAAAAAGAACTTCTTCATTGAATTGTTGAAGATATCTAAATGGTTTATATTTTGGTGGATTTTGTGGGGACTCAAATGTGAAGATGGAGATTATATAATTCTAGTCTAGGGTTTGGTCCGTTATTTATTTACTTTTTCTTTTAGTTTTGGACTCGAGTAGTGAGCTTTTTGAATAGGTTGCCTAATTTTAGATTAGGAAAGATTAGATGAGTTACTTGTCTTTTTTCTTTAAAAAAAAGTACGCATAGAAATAAATACGTCAAATCACGTGTCAGATACGTATCTGGAAAGTATCTGAAAATATAGATACGTCAAATTACGTGTCAGATACGTATCTGAGAAGTATCTGGAAGTATCGGTATCCGATACGTGTCTAATACTGATTCTTTGCCTCACATGAAGGATATGTGCTTCATAGGAGATAGCCATGGAAGAAGACTTTTTTTAATTAAAAAAAAATATATGTTACCAACTTTCTGTTACACATTAAAATAAAATCAATCGTTGACCAATGACTGTGCCAAAATCAGTCTTCATAGATAAATTTGTTGAGTTTGAAAATTCATAGTCTAAAAAAAAAAATCTAAATCAAATTTCAGGACTATAATGTTAGATTTATTTAAATAATAATATGTTTAATTAAAGTATGAGTTATGTATGTGGACTAATAATTTATCATATTGAGTTATTTTATTAGATTGGGCTATATTATGTGTTCTAATTAGGGTTTAGTATATAAAGAGACCTTAGGCTATCGTTCCCAATATACCAAAATAATAAGCATGAATCTTTTTCGAATCCCATCTCGAGAAAGATCCCAATCATGGCATTTGGAGTTTTGGTTGAGGAAAATCATTTAGAGCCATTATCAATTCGTCAACGGAATCTGTTACGTATATATTCTTGACAATTTGGCATGAATGATCATAGGGTTTATCTATTTAATATAGATATAAAGTAATTATGCTAACATATAAGTGTATTTTTCTCATTGAAATCATTAAATTCTATTTGGATCAAAAGATAATTTAGGTCCCATTTGATAATCATTTCATTTTTCGTTTTTAGTTTAAAAAATTAAGCATATTTTCTCCTCATTTCTAAGTTTTTCAAAGCTACTTTTATTAGTTTTTAAAATTTAGCTTGATTTTTTAAACCATAACAAAAGAAGAATTTTGGAGGTGAAAATAGTGTCTATAGACTTAATTTTAAAAAATAAAACAAAAACCAAATAGTTACCAAATGGGGCCATAGCTTTTTTTTTTTTTTTTTTTTTTTTTTTGGAATTTGGCTAAGAATTCAACTATTCTATTTAATAAAAGTGCAAATCATTATAAAAAATAAAGAAAAAAGGCATAATTTTCAAAAATCAAAACCAAAAAACGAAATAGTTACCAAACAAGACCGTAGAATTTCTATCCCTATCTTTCAAAATTCTGCCATTTAAAATAATATCCTTTCAATTTCAGATGTTAAACAAAACTTTAACTCTCTAACAATTTTTTTTTTTCATTTTTTTTCCCTTTTAATGGTAGGCTATTTTTGAGATCTAATGTTTTTCCTTTTCAACATTTTTTCTCCATTATTTCAATAAAAAGAAAAAAAAACATCATTCTATTTTTTTCTTTCCATAGTGATAACTAACAAATGTTTGGTAAGTATAACTTTAGGAACAAATATATTGTTGTTTGAAATTTATTATTTCAAGTTTTATTCATCATCGTCTTTAGCACTCTTTTACTCATTCTTGGAATGATAAATCAACTGGTATATGAATATATTAACGATTAAAACATTTATAGTTTGAATCCCTCTACTCTCCATTGTATTAAAAAATATTTGTTGATTGCTTTAATTATTATTTACTTTAAACTAAGCATTCTGGACATGCCTTATTTATTTATTGTAGCCGATTGAGCTTTTAGTGCATATATTACCTAAGAGACTAATTTAAACATGTAATTTAAACTTTTGATTTCTTGGTCGACGACAATATAAGCATCAAAAGAGTTTTTTTTTTCCTTTTTTGAATTAAAAAACATGTGAGGTAGAAATTTGAAATATTTGACTGTTTAGTTAACTACATAAACCTTAAATAGTGGATGAAGATTGACAAAAATGGGGTATATGGGAAAATATTTTTAAAAATAGGTAGATGTAGAAAGTATTAACAAAAGTAGGGTTTAAAATCGTGTATGGGATACATGATTACCATGTGGCAAAATCATGTACGGGATACACAATTAACGTTTAATCCAGTCAGCACCACGTCAGCTGACTTGGTTGATCGGTCGCATGGAGACTCGTGGATCGGGTCCACAATTGCCATAATCGTGGACTCGGTCCACGATTTGTTTTTCTTTTTTCTTTTTTAAATAGATTGACTATTTTTTTTTTAATTGGAGATGTACAACAATATTAAACTTTAGGAACGGGTCCACAAATTTCTTCATTATTAAACTTAATTATATATTTAATCTACAATGAAAACATAATTATTCTGCACTCATATTAAAAAAAAAGATGCATGATATTAAATAAGATTTACAATTAGTTCTTTAATTTGAAAATAAAAGTTTACCTGAAATTTAAAAACGACCCCCCTGGCCCTTACCTCTCATGGGATTGTCTTCGTATCCCTCTAATTAGGTTCATCCTGTCATTGTCGTCTTCGATCGATGTCAACAACATTGAGTCATCTTGTTTGTTGAATAATACCTTATATGTTGACCAATGTTTGCTGACACATTGAACCCAACTCTGGTAAGTTGTGCTGTATTGAATATTGTTGTACATCTCCGATAAAATTATTCTGTACAATGAAAAAACAAATATTAAATAATATTCATATCATATATATGGAAAATGTCTGATTTTAAATCTCTTACCATGCAGTAATAGTAAGCGCCATCAGGTGTGATAAATCGCCTCATGATTGAATCGTACCAGGAAAAGTAGTCAACTAATACAGCTGGCCCATTTGTTAATTCTCCCCGTGCACAACGATCATGTCGTCCATGCCAGTAAGATTATATTCTGCGTGAATCTGACGCCAGTCTTGATCGTGCTTACCTCTTAAATCAATTATGGTGTAGTGCTAGGAGTGTAATATAGGACAATGAAGGTATCGTTTGCCGTAGACTGAATTGTCTCAACACACGATCTAGATGATGCTACTCTACTATATGGAAGCATATAAGAAGACAAACAATCAACCAGATGTCTTCACCATCACGATAGTAAATCAGGTAGTGATGACCAAACTTGTTATGTGTTATGGCGTCCAATTAATCTGACAAAAAAAAAAGAAGATAAGTATATGAAACTGGCAGAAATATCAGTTATTATAAGCCTTGTATTTAGAATCATGAGGGCTAATAAGTAGAAAATACGGTGATAATACTTAGCATTTGCGAAAAATTGAGTTTTGCATCGATTAACACCTAAATCCTCATTGATCCCAATATTATGCATTACTCCAAGCCAAAGTGTCATTTTTGTAGCTATCGCAGGAATCAAACGCATGCGTTTGAAATAAGCAATCGCAAACAAACGCATGCGCTGAAACTAGGCGATCGCAAAGACAAATGCATGCGCTGAAAATTGGATCACATGCCGTCCATCGCATGAAATTGCGGTGATCGATATGCGTCCATCACATGGAAGTTGCGGTGATCGAATGCGTCCATCGTATGGAAGTTGTGGTGATCGAATGCGTCCATCGCATGGAAGTTGTGGTGAATCGAATGCGTCCATTGCACGAAAGTTGCAGTGATCAAATGCACTCATCGCATGGAAGTTGCGGTGATCAATTGGAAATTGCGGCCACAGAGTGACAACCATAATAGAAGGACGATGGCAAGATGGGTAGAACGCGTTGATACTTCAGCTAAATCAAGCTCGGACGCATACCTTGGGAGTATCAACAAGATAAGACGATGTGACATTGCCTATACCGCGACAAAAGCAGCAGTGAGCCATAACGCAATCATGATAACTGTCGGCATTTAAACTTTATAAATAGTCTTTTGGACCTTCATTTCAAGACATTCGAACTTCTGCCTCAAGGCAGAGGTTTGCAATCACAGATGAGAGCTTGAGCAAGATTTTCAGTGAGAATTCTTTACCTCTACAAACTAGATCGAGTGACGACCAGAGCTTTCGTCGGAGATAGAGCTTGAGAGAGACATCTCCACCATTCATCCATGGCACCACCGGCAGCCTTGACGCAGAGTCCTTCATTTCTCTTCTAACCTCTATATTGTATTACATTTTAGCTTAAGATATTAAGAAAATTTGAAATCAATGCATCTCTTGATTCCTTTAATACCATCTTCTTCATCATCTTTATCTCTATCATTGCTTATCTTCAGCGTTTATTTATCAAAAGTGATCACATACTTAATCGTGTAGCCTAGAGATAGGACACATGTAGCAACCCATCGAGAGGTATGCGTTGTGCAAGTATAGTGAGTTAATCCTCTTTGCTTGGTGAAAGGCTATAGCAACGCTTGTCTATGGGTTGTTGCATTGCTTGTTTATAAGTTAAATAGCTGCGTCTAACTGCCTGAGAAGGTAAGAGATGGAACGCACTAAAGCAAAATATGCATTGTTTCTAGAGATAGGCATAATCTTATGCTCGACGCAACCATGCACTATAGAGATATAGTCATGCGACTGACCACCGAGAGGTGTGCGATGCGTTAGTGCGATGAGCTAGGATTACTCGGGCGATTTAAGAAAATAAACATCACTATACGTTAATGGTTGTTGTGTATCTATCTATTCTCATCGCAAGTCTTTTATTGCTCAATCTATTTAGATAGGAGTAGGAGTAGTGTGTAAATCCATTAAACTTCTTTTTATTTTTTCTTTTCATCGCCTCAAACGCATTGCTTCACAAGCATTATTGAGTGACAAGTCCCTGTGTTCGACCTCAGATTATCCGAGAAACTTGCATTCGCGTTATATTTGGTGCAAGCGTAAGAAAACTTGTGATAGGAATGTATGGTCATTGCACACTAGATTAACGTATTTTCATTATGACGCATGACCTCTGATGCATGGGCATAAACACATAGCTTAAGCCATGTCTAACGCATGATTGCGTGCACAACCCCATCCGTCCCTAATAATTTTTTGAATCAACAGTATACATCCAAAATGTTTTAAATATTCATTTATATATACATTTGTTAACTGAATGTGCATCAGTCTGTCAAATATTTTTCAGTACACAAGCAACACATTTGTTGACTATTCAGATGCAACTAATATACAATTCCATCTAAAATTATAAAAAATACAATTAATTTATATTCTTACATAAAATGATAACAAAATAAATATATAAATGAAATAATACCTGGCACATAAGTGGACGATGATCCGGGGCCTGTAACTGGACTTGTGGTGCTATAATTGGAAATCTATCATAAGCCCATACGTGTAGTAGTATCGGTGGTCCCGCTATTTCCAACGTTTGTGCATTGATAGCCCGACAAAGTTCTCTATACAACCATACAAGACATGCACCACCCCACGAGTATGTACCAGCATGCTCGAAATCAGACAGTAGTGGGAGGAACATGAGATGTACTAGAGTATTTGACTTGTTAGCGAACAAAAATTCTCCAATAAGCTGCATCATGTATGCTCGTGCATACCTATGTATGCTGGTGTCATCGCCATCGGGAGGTAATTCTGGAAACTGAGACACCAACTAGGGGATACTCAATCTTGAACCTTTCAGATCATCTAGTAGAACGCCTAAGAGCTCTTCACAAACATTCATCCAATCATATTGTAGTGAACCTGTCAATGGTTGCTTGTCCACTCGTAACCCAAACTGTATGGCAACATCCTGCAGCGTGATTGTACATTCCCTACAAGGCAGGTGATATGTGTGGGATTTTGGTCTCCAACGCTCAACTAGAGCAGTAATGAGGTGCCAATCAAGCTGGATAAATCTGATTTATGCAACCCCAAGAAAACCTGTATGTTTAATGTAGGGAATAATGCGGTGATCAAATGGGATAGTATGTTGTGGAGATGCTTCCCTTCTTCGACAACTCAAAACTACTGTAGCAGAACTATCCATACCGATTGTGAACAATGCGTATTTTGTTGATATAGTTGTACAAGATTAGAAGGACCAGACTCCATTACCTAAGAAGTTTAAATTACATTACATAATAAAATCCATCACATAAAAGATATATAAAAAGTACATAAAAAGATACAATTACATGAAAAATAAATTCATTACATAAAAAGTACAATTATATAAAATGAAACTATTACATAAAAAATATAAGTACATAAAAGATACAATTACATGAAAAATACAAGTACATGAAATATACAATTACATAAAAAATATAAGAACATAAAAGAAACACTTAATGACCCAAAGACGAAACACCTAATGTACGTTGTGGACAAGTACGTTTGCTATGTCCTTCTCTCTTGCAAATTATACATTGAACTTTTTGGCTTTCCTCTATCCAATCCATTTTATTATGAATGCACGTACTTTTTGGCCGACCCTGTTCTCTTAGTAAGTCCGCATTCAGACAAACTTCTGTAAATAATAATTCTAGCCAATAATTTTGGTGTTCTATTAGATAGAAACGACCTTCATAACATCGTTTGAAATTGAACAATTTGTAGTATTCATCAATAAGTGGTAAGTATGTCAAAAGCATGTAATTACAAACTGTAATTACATAAGAGCATGGAATCTTGAATGACTACCACTTATTACAAGAACATGTCCCTTCTTTCAAGCTCAAAACTTGTGTATGTTGTCCTTTATAGGGAGAAATCATACTTATGCCAGTTTGTACTTCAAAAGTTTGACTTTCCCTGTCAATAAATGTCACCGTAAGTGCAGATGCTCGTTTTTCCCACCTCTTAAGTTTTCTCGAGGCATATCCTGTATACATATCCCCACGATCGAGTGTTTCACTGATTTCTTGTCTTCAACGTTCGAAATATAGTATTGTGTGATAAAATGTTAGCCTAACCAAAGAAGTAATTGGTAACATTCTAGCACCTTTGAAAACACATTCATGCAGCGGTACCCATCATCATGTGATTGGGTCCATATTTCTAAGTCCATATCTGAAAAATATTCAAGGCATTCAAGGTTCAATTGTTTCAATTCTTTCATGCATCGAATGAACTTGCGCCTTTGGTCTTGATTTCCTGCCTTAAACACCAAATTTTTTAGTTGCTTTGATTTATATTTCATATTGAAATTATTGGCCATATAGCGAAGACAATATCGATGGTACGCTCTAGGTTCACTCCAACCAATTTTCTCATTATTAATTGCAGCAAGAATACCCTTATGTCTATCAGAAATCAAGCAAATATCATTTCTTTGGGTAACATATTCACACAATGGCCACAAAAACCATGACCAACTGGATGAATTTTCATCTTCAACAATAGCAAAAGCAAAGGAAAATATATGCCCGTTTGCATCAATAGATAAGTCGGTCAATAATTTTTCCTTATACTTTCCATAGAGATGAGTTCCATCGATCTGAATTAATGACCTACAATGTTTGAACCATTCTCTTGTAGAACTGAATGACCAAAAAACCCGACTAAAAATATGCTAGGATACTGATTCTTGAAAGTCTTTATTAATGTAACGAGTTGATTCAATCTTCTGAAATAACAATTGGACGATGAACGAATTCTTTATTAAACGATAAGAGTAAAACAGTGACTAGACGATCGCTTATTAGATTCCCCACGATCGTTTAGTAAACTCTATACGATCGTTTGTAGTCTCTACACAATCGCTGAGTAACACTAGATGATCGCCCACAAACACCTCGTGATCACTTACAAGATACTACACGATCACTTACTAACTACTACACGATCGCTTACCAGGTATTACATGATCACCTACCAAATGCTACACGATCGCCTACCAAATGTTACATGATCGCTTAGCTCTCCTACACAATTGCTTAGTAGAAGTAGATGATGAGCTGCACACTACGATGACTTCTCCACGACAGAGACTTCCAAACTCCCATTCTCAAGAGCTCCCCTTCCTCACTCTTGATAATTCATACTTCACTGCCCTTCCTTCTAGTTTCTTACTTCTTTTTAAACCTCAACTTCTCCCAACAGCATTGTTAATAATCCTTAACCAATTTAACCGCCGATTTCATCTTTTCTCTTTTATTCTTTCTTTTTTGATATTGCAACATAATTGGAGACCTATCATTACCTCCCCCTCCACTTTTACCTTGTCCTCAAGGTAAAGTTCTGTCTGTCCAACTACCTTTTTTACAGTCTTCTTCATTTTCTTTTGAGCCATCCTCAAATGCTTCTGAAGTACTCGCAGGGCCTCATCCCATATGTTCATCGTACATTTCAGACTAACCCCTGCCTTTGTCAGACTTGGATTCTCTTGCAGAGTAATCTTCCGATCCTCATAAACAAATGACAATGTTAGGTTCTGCCAATCGACCTCTATTTTCCCCAAAGAATGTAGCCATTGCATCCCCAAAATCACGTCAACACTTTCCAACTCCAATGGTATGAAATTGTCACACACTCTCCAATCTCCCTGCCTCATTTCCACATTTGTGCATACTCTCTTTCCTCGCAGAGCAGTTCCAGATCCTAAAACTATTCCGTAATTGGTCATGGCTGTGATGTTCAACTACAGACGATTCGCTAGGCCCTTTGATATGAAGTTATGTGTAGCTCCACATTCTATCAACACCACTACTGATTCTTCTTTGATATCCCCTCTAATCTTCATTGTTCGTGGGTATGTCAATCCCACAACTTTCACGGATAGTTCAACAATAGATGAAATTTCCTTACTCAGCGTTAGCACACACAATTCTAACGTCTCTTCTCTTGCTTCATCGTCTTCATACAACTTCCACTCCTCACCAAATGCCTGCACTACAAGCAACTCAATCCTCTCAACTCTCGCCCTTTCACCGATGTCCAACAGTGTACTTTTCATTGCACCGAAAACAGAGCCTTTTTTTTTTTCTCTTTGACTGAAATTCAGCATCTGTTAATCTTCTTACTGGAATTTCTCTCTGATTATCATTATTCGATGTTCCTTGCAAGGTGATGGTCCTCATCGAAAATGATTCTCTAGTCTTCTCTCCCTCTTTCGATTCACTTTCGCTTACTGATTTACTCACAGTTTTAGTATTGAGTTTTGAAGAGTTCGAATTTTGGAACTTACCTTTGTATGTTCATGCTCGTCGCGCTTCAACCCGCGCATTTTCTCTATCTTCAACACGTTGTACCAGCGACATCATTTGTGCTAACCCGGTGGGATCCCAACATTCAACTTCCACCTTTATCCATGGCGCCAAACCGTTCATGAATGTCTCCTCAAGAACTTCGTTCGGCAGATGTGGCAACGATGCTACTAACTTATCGAACAAATTTCGATATGCCTCCACTGTCGTTTTTTGTTTAATAGCCAAGAGTCTTCCACAGATCGATCCTTCTCTTAAAGATAGGAATCACACTAACATCTTTTTCTTCAAGTCTTCCCAATCTTTGAACGACTCTCTACCTTCCTTCGATCAGTACCAATCTAATGCGGCACCGTCGAAACTCACAACCTCCACTGTCATCTTCTCAGATTCAATCAACTTATGAATTTAAAAATAGCGGTCTCCTCTGAATAACCACGCGTCTAGATCGCTTTCGCTAAACACTGACATTTCTACTTTCTTGAATTTTCTTCGGTCGCAAATCCCATCTTCTCCGGTGGCTTTCACTAAACTATTTTCTTTGCACACATTATGAGTATTCGATCTTTTTGCCTCTTCCATTACTTTTGCCTTTCCCTTGGCCATTTTCGTAACATAAGAAATGAGCATTTGTTGATGTTTCTCTGCTTGCAATCCCAAACTCTCAATGCTCTTCGCTAATGACGCCAAATTCTCCTCTATGGTTGGCAATTTCTGTATTTCGACTCGGAACCCCAAAATCTCTTGTTCTAGTAATTCCAATTTCTCCTCAAAACATTTCTGAACCATGCTTGCCCAGGTGATTGCTCTGATACCAATTTGTTAGGATACTAATTCTTGAAAGTCTTTATTAATGTAACGAGTTAATTCAATCTTACGGAATAGCAATTAGACGATGAAGGAATACTTTATTAAACGATAAGAGTAAGACAGTGACTAGATGATCGCTTATCAGATTCCCTACGATCGTTTACAGCCTTTACATGATCGCTGAGTAACACTAGATGATCGCTCACAAACACCCCACGATCGCTTACAAGATACTACACGATCACTTACTAACTACTACACGATCGCTTACCAGATGCTACATGATCGCCTACCAAATGCTACACGATCGCCTACCAAATGCTATACGATCGCTTAGCTCTCCTACACGATCGCTTAGTAGAAGTAGACGATGAGCGACACACTACGATGACTTCACTCTCAAGAGCTTCTCTTCCTCACTCTTGATAATTCATACTTCACTGCCCCCCTTCCGGTTTCTTCCTTCTTTTTAAATCCCAACTTCTCCCAACAGCATTGACAATAATTCTTAACCGATTCAACCACCAACTTCTCATTTCTCTTTTATTCTTTTTTTATATATATATTGAAACATAATTGGAGACCTATCAAAATAGTCGTACCTGATACATTAGACGGAAGAAAATACCAATCTGTTCATGTTCCTGGATTGTAATGAACAAGAGCACTTAACCAATAAGGAAGCTCTGAATATGATTTCTCCCAATCACCAAACAGAGCAATCAATGCTTTTCTCTTGGCTTACTACACCTGTCTATAATTAATGTTATAGCCATATTGTTTTTTAATTGCTTCTTGAATAAGGCCACAGGTACCCCAGGATCAACTCTAACCAAATTTTGGATTTCGATACTCATAAAATTTGAATCAAGCTGTGAATGTTCCCGTGTTAATTTTGAAAACAAACATGAGTGTTCCCTTTGAAGTTGGTGATTTCGAACATCTCATGAGTTTTACGCCGACATGTCCATAACCTCCAATCACAACCATCCCTCCATGATTTACATCTGACATACCAAAGATCTTGATTTGATTTCACTACAATAATCTCGTGGTGTTCTGTCACATAATATTTTTTTACAGCAAGTTATAAATCTCCTTTAGTATTAAACAACATTCTTTTCTATAATAAACTACAATTATCTACACCTATACTTCTTTCCTCCAAAATATACCCTAGTTCACATGTTGAATTGATAATTTGCCAATCTATTTAGGTGAATATATCCGATGGTACCAATTCAAGATCATGTTCCCCACTACTATCGTTTCCAAATAATTCATCAATTTCAATATCAATGTCACTGTCTCCATCATTTCCAGGTTCAAGAATAACTAAATCTTCATAATGCATCGACATATTTATTATGATTTTTCAACTGTTATAGTTGACAAAAAATATGTTAATATGTCAACCTAACAAAATCCAATTTCTAAGTTCAACATATAAGATCTAAATATTATACATTTAAATCAACCCAAATCTAAGATCCATAAACTATCCATAAACTATACATTTAAATCAGCCCAAATTTAAGATTCATAAACTATACATTTAAATCAGCCCAAATCTAAGATCCATTAACTAGCCCAAATAATAAAAAAATAACTAATCATGAATCGAACATTTAATCAGCAATTGCATAATAAAATAATATATATAGTATATCAGTTATTAACATTTTATTTTTATAAACATATACATATATTTCTAGGTTCAACCCAACAAATTAATCATAAAAAAAAATAGCCCATCAAATAGGCCAACATAATCATCCAGAAAAATAGCCCAACAAAGTCTAATTTCTAAGTTCAACATATATCAAAAACTAAATCATGAATCCATAAACAACACATTAAGTTCAGCACAAATGCAAACAAAATGATATATATATATATATATGTGAAGATTATACATTTAAATCATGAATCCATAAATTATACATTTTCGAACTTCATCCTCATTTTTATAAACGAATACATATATTGGAAAAAATTAAAGAAAAAATTTTACCTCAAAAGAAAATTGAAGGAAGACGGACGGTTTAATGGAGAAGGAAGAAGACGGAGGAAGATTAAAGTTTTCGGACGATGTTTGGACGGACGGTTAAATTCTCGAATATATTGGGAGGTTTTTGGACGATGTTAGACGGAGGAAGACGGAGAAAGAACGAAGTTTTCGAAGGAGAAAGGTTTCAGATGGAGGAAGAAAAAGGGTCGTGGCGGTTTAATGGAGAAGGAAGTCGTGTACCTGGTATACGACTTAAGGTAATCGTGTACTGGGTACCATGACTGCCACATTGGCAGTCTGCGCGTGCTAGATCAACAGGTACTCGTGTACCGGATACACGATTTAGAGCTAATCGTGTACCAGATATACAATTCAGGCGTAATTGTGTACCGGGTACACGATTAAGAAACCTATTTTTGTCCATCTTTTCAACCCTACCCTATTTTTGTTAATATATATTAAAATAACATTATTTTAAAAAAAAATCTTAAATAATTGAATTATGCTCAAGTTACATTTTTTTTTTGTTGGATATGTATTGGCAAGTTTAGTTAAAACGGAGTAAAGTTTATGTATATGCGAGTATGCACTTTTTCCACCGAGTCCCTCCCCCTTCTTCTATATTGTGAAACTCGTTCTACCTATGATATTAAATTTTCTTTAACATGCCAACATTTGTATCGAGATTTCCAAATTTGCAAGGGTTCAAGGGATAAATCAACTTATCATCAACATTTCCATTTTGTTCCTAATATGAATATAATTTAAATAATAAATATTATTTTAACTAGATTAAAAATAAAACTATTTTTATTTATTAATTTAAATAATTTCATTGAAATTTTATAATATTTTTTTTTAGATTTATCCACCGATATCGATATTTTATCGACATTTCCATAAAATTGATGCCTCAACCTTTCGTGTACTAATTATTTTTTTAGCGTACCATCAAAATAAAAGGAGATTATTTTAAGCACACCAATGTTTTCTCACTTTTAATAATAATGATAAGGTTAAAATACTACTTTGGTTATTGTATTTTTTACTTTCGTTCATTTGGATTATCTTATTCGTTTAAAATGTTCAGTTTGGTCCTTTATTTTTAACTTTTGTTCATTTTAGCCTCTTGTACTTTTAAAATGTTCGTTTTTGTCCTTAGACTTTTAAAAGTGACCATTTTGGTTTTTTCATTTTCATTTTTAGGGGGACTATAATGGTACTTTTTTAAAATTCAAGGACCAAAATACACTAAAATTGAAAGTACAATGATATTTGAAAGTATATGAACTAAAATAAATAAAAAATAGATTGTCGGTAAATTGGCTTTTTGATGTATATAGATACGATTGGGATCCAGTAGATTTTTGGAGGTGGATTGTCAATCCTCTCGATGAAAAAAGAAGTTAGAGCGGTTGTGACCTCGCTTTGGTGTCTATGGGAGTCCTAAAACTCTACTAAGTTTAGCCATTCAAAAGTCTCATTGGAGTAGTTAATTATGAAATTTCAAACTCACATGGATGAAATGAATTCAAATCAGAAGTTGGGGGAGCATACCGTTCAAATGGAGAGCTTGGTGAGTCAGGTATCTTGGAGTCCTCCTGGGTGAAACGAATGGAAAATGACTATCGACTCTTTTTGGAACACTGGTATTGGTCATGGAGGGTTGGGATGGTTGGTACGCGACTCTCTTGGAAATTCGATCTATTTTGATTTCAAGCATGTCTTACGTGAGTGGCCAATTCGGGTACTCGAAGATCAAGCAATTGTTGAAGGCCTCAGAAGTCTCCTGTCCTCTAATCATGATCTCTTCCATTCTATCTTGGTTGAATCCGACTAAAAATGGGTTGTGGACTAAATCAACCAATTTGCGGTTGATCTCACTGAAGTTAGGAACTTCATCGATGAAATCAAAGAGCTATTACTCTCTTTGGGACCATCCATATTGTCTTTTTCATTTTGCCACAAGAATGTGAATCACATAGCTCATTGTATAGGTTGTGTTACAGCTGGTTTTGTGAACCTTTTTTAGGAGAATCTTTCTTCCTATTCGAAAGGTGATAGTGTAATTTGAGATTTTTTTTTTCACAATTGGTTGTTGAACGTTGTAAATGAATAGTTTCAGTTTTTATGGCACTTGATTTTTTTTTTCTTTGAATGAAATTCTCTTTCAAAAAAAAAAAGGAAACATATGAACCAAAATAGTATTTAAACAAATCGACTCAATTTGCTATCACTCAAGTCAAAAACAAGAAAGTAGGACATCTGTTAGAATATAAGGTTACGTAGTTAGGTTGTACTAATTAGAATTTTAAAACTCACCAATTAAAAAAATGTTAATTTTTAACCATTAAAGGATACTTAAATTAGTGAAAAATTTACAAAACTTACAGCTTCCAGAATTAAACTAATAAATCCCTTGAAAAAATTAATATCCTCTCCAAAAACACCGTGAGTATTATAGATATCATAAAAGTAGATGTCCATAAAAATAGGTCTCCAATGTTTAGTCCTAAAAGTCATGTGTCATTTTTCATATTGTCCATATATCTTGTAATAATTCATGTTTGGTGTCCATGTAAATTCACATCCTACTTTCCATTTTGTCTATAAATAGTGGCATTTGGTGGATCTCAATATAATGCACATTGGTGAGAAATCCATTTCAAAATTCTATTAATTTTCATATCTAATTTTATAATTTTAGTTATTTTATTTTAGATTATATTTTATTTATTTATTAATTATTATATTATATTTTCTCCATATCCGTATTCTCGTTGTGCTCCTAAATTTCACAATACGTTATCAACACGAGCTCCTGTCATTTTTCCCGCTAAAGGTAGGTCCTAAAGGTATGTTGATGTTTTTCCACATCGTTATAATTAATAAATTTAATGTTATTTTGCATATTCAATATCTGTTCAATTTATAACCTAAGTACAATATTTTATGATTGTGTTGTCATGGCAAATCTCACAAAATTAGAATTTGTCGCCCTTGATATTAATGGTGATAATTATTTGTCATGGGTACTTGATACCGAAATCCACCTGAATGCTATGAATCTTTGGGAGACTATTAAAAAAAGAAATTCGACATCCAATCAGGACAAAACAAAAGTTATGATTTTCCTTCGTCATCATCTCCACGAGGGATTGAAAATGGAGTATCTTACAATAAAAGATCCCCATATATTGTAGAAAAAATTGAAAGAGATGTATGATCATTAAAAAAACAATTATTCTTCCTAAAACTCGTTATGAGTGGATGCACTTAAGGCTACAAGATTTCAAATCAATAAGTGATTACAACTCCGCATTATTTAAAATCAGTTCAAAATTGTTGTTATGCGAAGAGAAAATTACTGATGCTGATATGTTAGAGAAGACATTTTCTAAATTTCATGTCTCGAATATACTCATGTAGCAGAAATATCGAGAGAAAGATTTTAAACAATATTCTGGACTAATTTTATGTTTTCTTGTGGCCGAACAAAATAACGAGTTATTGATGAAGAACCACGAATCTCGACCAATTGGAACAACACCATTCCCTGAAGTGAACATTGTGAATGTTAATAATCGTGGTCGTGGTCATGGTTGAGGTCATGACTGAAGGAGTATTATAACATGCAATGGAAGAATTCATAATCAGTAAGCACTTAAACTACACTTAATTTGAGTTTTAAACATGCTACTCATGAGGTTTTCATAAAAGGGTTTGAACAAGGCAACACCTTTGTAGTTCTCTTCACGATTTCAACAGAATCCCCACAAGTTTGAGCTAGATTCTTTAGATAGGCCACCAACAAGATCTTTTCCATTATGCTCAAGAAGGAATGTGTGGTGGAAACATTCTAAACAAGTTGAATTGAAGATGAACTTGAGAGAGGGTGTTAGGGTTTTTAGTTTTGCAACAACTTGGATAAAAATCTCAGAGATCTCTCTAAATTCCATGCATGAAACTTCATTATATAGACTCATTTCATGCATTAGAACATGGCTGCATGTAGGGCAGCTCCTACTTGGTATTGATTGAAGAACTCATGGTGGAATTTGGTGATAAAACACTATAAGAGATGTTAGTGGAATTTTCCAATTTTTGGGAAAAATCCAACTCAAATCAATTTCAATGAAATTGATTTTTAAATAAAACTATTTTATTTAAAATTTAGTTCCATAAAATTTAATTCAAAATTTATTTAAATAAAACTAATTTAATTAATTTAATATCTTAATAAAAAAACATCAATTCTACCAATATGATTCAAATTCATATAATCAATATTTAAATCATAATTTAAATATTAACTGATTCTCGAATCTCGTTTTAATTTCAACTAAATTAAACGTTTTAATTGCATCGTATACAATTAATTGAAAACCCTAAAACCGAATTTGAACATTTCAAATTCATAACCCTAAAATCTAAATTCATCCAATCAATGCTCAATTTATTATTCCAATTTATGAGCTAGTAGAGGGACCTATTAGACTTACAGATCATGAGCTCCAACGATTTGTAATCAATTGGTTAAACTCTTTAAACCGAATTAATTACTATTCGTTAACCATCAAGACATACTACTATAGCTCGATAGTTGCACTCTCCTCACTGTAGATGTGTTTCTGTTCATATTAACTATAATCATTAAGTCGATCCTTCACAGGTCGTTCGTATTTACAGTTGAGTCAAAATTATCGTTTTACCCTGTAAATACATCTTGTTCCTTAAGTTTCCACTGACCCTTTAATGAACACCTGATTCATAATACCACTTATGAATTATGTTCCTATCTATCATGAGAGGACGGGGCCCCGATTGTTCAAGACCAGGATTTAGCACTTAAGAGAACAACCTATATGTTAACCCTAAAACGAGTAGGAGTGAACTTCATCTCGCAAGGTTATGTCCCCAGCTATCTATCCGGTCTTATCCCCAAAATGGAAGGCTTATTGAGCGGTGCTATTGGACTACCCTCATCCATGCAGATCAAAGGACAATCCCGAATAAACAGGAGTTTATAGCTGGCTCAGGATTAAGATTGAGTTATCCTAGGTTACTTTTGTATAAAATAGTCAGTTTTAACAGTAAATGACCGTTATAAAGAAAAGTGACTATTTCGTGGTCTAGTCTTTATGCAAACTCATTGCATAGGATGCCCCCACTCACATGTCTCTACATGAGTGATCTGTGGATCACATTATTTGTATTACTTATACACAATGGGCCGCATCCAATAGTGTTACTAGGATGAGATACCCAATTTCATCCATATACTTATAGACCATCTAGACTACATATTATTAACTTGATCCTGTTTATGTCACTATATAGAGTTAAAGTATTCATACTATAGCCATGGATATGTTTATTAGATTTTCATAATAGAATGCAATATCAATCAACTTCATCGAATAAGATACTCAATAATATTTTATTGATAAATATAATGTTTAACATGAAATTTACGAATTGTGAGTTCTAGGATATTCCCAACAATCTCCCACTTGGACTAAAACTCTAGTGAGAATAAAAATATATACAATGTTGAGAAATATAGAGGGAAAATACAATAAAATAGGGCATCTATAATACCATAGATATTCTCCCACTTGCCCTAGATTATGTTGCTCGGATTCCTAGTCCAACCAGGTGGCCCTCGAACACTTTAGCCGAGAGGGCCTTCGTAAATGGATTCGCAAGGTTGTCTTCAGAGGCTATCTTCGTGATGATCACGTCTCCTCGGTGTACTATCTCTCTAATGATATGGTACTTTCTTTCAATATGTTTTCCACGTTTGTGACTCCTTGGTTCTTTCGAGTTGGCAACGACACCACTATTTTCACAATATAATGTGATGGGTAGGTGCATATCTGGAACTATTTCCAAGTCAGCCAAGAATTTGCGTAGCCATGCTACTTCCTTAGCAGTTTCACATGCAGCTACGTATTCTGCTTCCATTGTGAAGTCAGCGATACAACTCTATTTAATGCTTCTCCAAACTATAGCTCCTCCATTGAGAGTGAAAACTGATCCTGAAGTAGATTTCCTTGAATCTACGTTAGTTTGGAAATCAGAATCAGTGTATCCAGTAAGGATCAAATCCTTAGGTCCATACACAAGCATATAGTCCCTCGTTCTCCTTAAATACTTGAGGATGTTTTTAACAGCAGTCTAATGACTGTGTCCTGGATTGGATTGGAACCTGCTGACGATTCCAACTGCAAAGCATATGTCAGGACATGTACATAACATTGTGTACATCAAACTTCCAATTGCAGATGCATATGGAATTCTTTTCATTTCCTCAACATCTTGAGGTGTCTTAGGACACCGTTCCTTTGACAAATGAATTCCATGTCTAAAAGGCAACATACCTTTTTTTTGGAATTTTGCATATTATATCTTGACAATATCTTGTCAATATAGGATGTTTGAGATACTGTTAGAGTTCTATTATTTCAATTTCAAAAAATTTGTATCCCTAGAACATATTGAGCATCACCTAAATATTTCATTTGGAATTTTGTTGCTAACCATCTCTTTAAGTCAGCAAGGAAGCTTGTCTCATTCCCAATGAGTAAGATATCATCAACATAAAGTACTAAGAATGCTACAGTTTTGTTGACTTTTTTTTTTGTATACACAAGGTTCGTCAACATTCTGTTCAAAGCCAGAAGATTTGATCGCAGTATCAAATCTTATATTCCAGGATCTTGAAACTTGCTTTAACTCATAAATGGATCGTTTAAGCTTACATACTTTCTGTTCCTGTCCTTGTTCGATACACCCTTTTAAAATACTTTCATCAAGATGGTCGTTCAGAAGAGTTGTCTTGACATTCATTTGTCATATTTCATAGTCATAATATGTGGCAATGGATAGAAGTATTCTTATAGATTTTATCATGGCAACAGGAGAAAAAGTTTCTTCATAATCAACCCCTTCTCTTTGGGTAAAACCTTTTGCCACTAGTCTGACTTTGTAGGTTTGCACCTTGCCAGTTTGGTCTCATTTTCTATTGTAGATCCATTTGCAACCTATAGGTTTAACCCCATGTGGTTGATCTACAAGTTTCCAGACAGAATTGAAGTACATTGACTTCATTTCAACATCCATGGCTTTTATCCATTGTTCCCTATCAACATCTTCCATTGCCTTTTTAAAGGTTAATGGATCCTCTAAACTATCAACATGTATGATGTTTTGAGTTTTTGTTAAACCTATATAGCGTTTAGGTTGCTGAATAACCCTCCCACTACGTCAAGACATACTTAATTCTTGAGAAATACGTGACGCGGCAGCAACAGTAGATGTATTTCTCTTCAAGTTAACCATAATCAGTAAGTCGATCATTCACAAGTCGTTCGTATTTACAGTTGGGTCAAAATTACCGTTTTACCCTTATAAATACATCTTGTTCCTTAAGCTCCTACTGACCCTTTAATGAAAAATTGATTCATAATACCACTTATGAATTATGTCCTTTTCTATTATGAGAGAGTGAGGCCCCGGTTGTTCAAGACTAAGATTCAGCACTTAAGAGAACAACGTATCTGCTAACCCAAAAACGGGTAGGAGTGAACTCCATCTCGCAAGGCTATGTCCCCAGCTATCTATCCGGTTTTATCCCCAAAATGGAAGGCTTATTGAGCAGTGCTGTTGGACTACTCTCACCCATGCAGATCAAAGGACAATCTTGAATAAACAGAAGTTCATAGCTAGCTTAGGATTAAGATCGAGTTATCCTAGGTTACTTTAGTATGAAATAGTCAGTTTTAACAGTAAACGGTCATTATAAAGAAAAGTGACTATTTCGTGGTCTAATCTTTATACAAACTCATTGCATAGGATACCCCCACTCACATGTCTCTACATGAATGATCTGTGTATCACATCATTTGTGTTACCTATACAAAATGAGCCAAATCCAATAGTGTTACTAGGATGAGATACCCAATTTCATCCATATACTTGTAGACCATTTAGGCTATAAACTATTAACTTGATCCTGTTTATGTTACTACATAGAGTTAAAGTATTCATACTATAGCCATGGATATGTTTATTGGATTTCATAATAGAATGCAATATCAATCAACTTTATTGAATAAGATACTCAATAATATTTTATTGATAAATAGAATGTTTAACACGAAATTTACGAACTGCGAGTTCTAGGACATTCTCAACAATGACCGTGGTAAATGAAGAAATAATTATTATTTTCGTGGTGGTCGTTCTAATCATTTAAATTTCAAAAGAACCACATAAAATGATGATAAAAAAGGAAAATCTCCACAAGATAAAAGTTCAAAGAGTGTTGAAAATAAATGTTTCCAATGCGGAATGACTGGGCATTACTCATGTACCTGTCGTACGTCAAAACACTTAATTGACCTCTATCAAACCTCCCTGAAGGAAAAAGAGAATAATGTGGAGGCAAATCTTGCATACCAGGATAATGACATATTTGACCCATCCCACATGACAAATTTGGATATGGCGGACTTCTTTGAATCTTCTCAAGAGAAGATTTGGAACAGTTGGTCGAACATCAAATGTTTCTTTTGATTTTGAGAATATCTAGACTTAATGTTGTTGTTTTCTTTTATCTATCTTCATGTTATTTTAGTAACTTTTATATATTTTAAGTGTTGTTTTTCTTATTGTAATTATTTTCTTTTAATGAAGAAACATGGATCATTTTCATATGTTGGGTGTTTAAAAAATGAGTAAAGAAAATCTATGTCTAGCAAATAGTGCAACTACACATACAATACTTACAAGTAAAAATATTTTCCAAATTGACACTGCTGGAAGCAAGTCAATACAATATTAGGTTATGCAAACCTAATTGAAGGTTTTGAAAAAGCAAATATTATTTTGCCTATAGGAACAAAACTTGCAATTGACAATGCATTGTTCTCTAGTCAATCAAAGAGAAATCTTCTAAGTTTTAAAGATATACGTTGCAATGGTTATCATATTGAGACTGATAGTAAGAATGTGGAATATCTATATATCATATTCATTGTCTCAAATGAAAAATGTATATTGGAAGAGTTGCTTAGTTTATCTTATGGATTATACTATACTCATATATGAGTAATTGAAACATATGCAACAATGAACCTGAAGTTCATGAATCCAGATATATTTATAATTTGGCATGACAGATTGGGTCATCTAGGATCTATAATGATGAGGAGAATTATTGAGAATTCAAATGGGCATCCATTGAAGAGCCAGAAGATTCTTCAATCTAATGAATTATCATGTGATGCTTACACTCAAGGAAAATTGATAATTAGACTATCACCAGCTAAAGTGGGGATTAAATCACCTGTATATTTATAACGAATTCATGGTGATATATGTGGACCTATTAACCCACCAAGTGGAGCATTTAGATATTTTATAGTATTAATAGATGCATCCGGTAGATGGTCACACGTGTGCTTATTATCAATTCGAAATCTTGCATTTGCAAGATTACTTGCTCAAATAATTAAGTTAAGAGCACAATTTTCTAATTATACAATTAAGACCATTCGTCTTGATAATGTTGGTGAATTTACATCCCAAGCTTTTTATAATTATTGTATGTCAATTGGGATAAGTGTTGAACATCCTGCAGCTCATGTTCATACACAAAATGCTTAAGCATAATCGTCCATAAAACGTTTGCAATTAATTGTAAGACCATTACTTATGAGAGCTAAGATTTCTTCATCTGTATGGGGACATACTATTTTACATGCAATGTCACTTGTACGCATTAGACCAGTAGCTTATCATAAGTACTCGCTATTACAATTAGCTTATGGTCATGAGCCAAATATTTCCGACCTGAGAATTTTTGGGTGTATAATATATGTTCCAATTGATCCACCACAATGTACTAAGATGGGGTCCTTAAAGAAGGTTAGGAATATATGTTGGATATGATTCCTCATCAATTATTAAATATCTTGAACCCCTGATGGGTGATATATTTACTAGACAATTTGTTGATTGTCATTTTAATGAGACAAATTTTCTATCATTAGGGGGAGGAATTAAGAAATTAGAAAAAGAAATTACATGGAATACATCGTTATTGTCTCATTTAGATCCCCGTACAAATCAATGTGAATTTGAAGTTCTGAAAATAATTCATTTGCAAAATATAGCAAACCAATTACCAGATACATTTATAGATGTAAAGAAAGTAACTAAGTCATATATACCAGTTGCAAATGTTTCATAAAAAATTGATATCCCAACACAATAAATTATTGCTAATGAGTCTGGAACATGCTAGAAGCGTGGTAGACTAGTAGGTTCCAAAGATAAAAATCCTCGAAAACGAAAAATAATTAAAAAAAAGACTTGGTTGAGGATGTAAATACCCATGAAAAAAATCCTCGACATGACTAGTGAAGAAAGTGAAATACTTAAAGATAATAATGAGATTTCAATAAACTATGTCATGACAGGAAAAAGATGGAATCAAACTAATGTAGTTATTGACAACATTTTTTGCGTATAATGTTGCTCTTGATATTATATCTAAAAATGAGGATCCTGAACCAAAATCTATTGAAGAATGTCGACATAGAAAAGATTGGCTTCAGTGGAAAGAAGCAACCGAGACAGAATTAAACTCACATTCAAAACGATAGGTTTTTGGACCAATAGTCCGAACACTAGAAGGTGTCAAACTTGTGGATATAAATGGGTATTTATGAGAAAAAGAAATAATAATAATGAGGTCACAAGTTACAAAGCAAGACCAGTTGCACAAGGTTTTTCACAAAAACATAGTATTGATTATGAGAAGACATATTCTCCAGTGGTGGATGCAATCACACTAAGGTATTTAATTGGCCTGACTACGTATGAAAGTCTGGATATGCATATTATGGATGTAGTCACAACATATTTATATGAATCTCTTGATAATGATATTTATATGAGAATCCCATAAGGATTTAAGATGCCTAAAACATATACATCAAATTCCTGAGAATTGTATTCAATAAAATTACAAAGATCACTATATAGATTGAAACAATCAGGACGGATGTGGTACAATTTCCTGAGTGGATATTTATTGAAAGAAGGATATCAAAATAATCCAATATGTCCGTGTGTTTTTATAAAGAAATCACAATCAAGATTTGCTATTATAACTGTATATGTTGATGACTTGAATATAATTGGAACTCCTAAAGAGCTTTAAAAAGTAATAGAATATCTTAAGAAAGATTAAAAAGTAATAGAATATCTTAAGAAAGAATTTGAGATGAAAGATCTTAGAAAAACAAAATTTTGCCTTGGTTTGCAAATTGAGCATTTAGTAGATGAAATATTTATTCATCAGTCAACTTATACAGGAAAAATTTTGAAAAGATTTTATATAGACAAAGCACATCTATTAAATATTCCAATGGAAGTCCATTCATTGGATATAAAGAAAGATATATTTCGACCTCGAGAAGATAACGAAGAACTTCTTGGTCTTGAAGTATCACATCTTAGTGTAATTGGTGCACTTATGTATCTTGCTAATAATACAAGACCATATATTGTATTTTCAGTAAATTTATTAGCAAGAAATAATTCTTTTCCAACAAAAAGACATTGGGAAGGAATTAAGCATATATTTCGTTATCTTCGAGGAACAATCGATATGGGTTTATTTTATTCAAATAAATCAAATTTTGATCTAGTTGGTTATGTAAATTCTGGATATTTATCCGATCCACACAAAGCTAGATTTCAAACAGGTTATCTGTCCACATGTGGAGAAACTGCTATATTATGGCGATCGGTGAAACAAACCATAACGACCATTTCCTCAAAGCATGTTGAAATTCTTGCAATTCACGGGGCTAGTTGAGAATGTGTATGGCTAAGGTCAATGACTCAGTGCATTCGTGAAACGTGTGGCTTGTCTTCTAATAAAAATATTCCAACAATATTGTACAAAGACAACATAACTTATATAACCCAAATCAAAGGAGGATATATTAAAGGAGATAGAACAAAGCATATTTCGCCAAAGCTTTTCTACACTCATGATCTTGAAGAAAATGACGATATCACTGTACAACAAATTTGTTCGAAGGATAACCTGACAGACTTATTTACAAAGGCATTACCAACCGCAACTTTTGAAAAATTGGTGCACAACGTTGGAATGTAACAAGTCAGAGATCTTAAGTGATGTTTTCGTGAGGAGAAGTAAATATATTGTATTCTTTTATGAGTATGTATTATATGAAATATGTATTCTTTTTCCTTTTCTAGGGTTTTTTTCCCATTGGATTTTTCTTAATAAGGTTTTAACGAGACATATTTCATATATATATATGGGCAGGGAAGTATTATAAATATCATAAAAATAGATGCTTAATGTTTATTGTCCTAAAAGCCATGTGTCATTTTTCATATTATCCATATGCTTTGTAATAATTCATGTTTGGTGTCCATGTAAGTTCACATTCTACTTGCCACTTTGCCTATAAATAGTGACATTTGGTGGATCTCAATATAATGCACATTGATGAGAAATCCACTTCAAAATTCCATTAATTTTCACATCCAATTTTATAGTTTTAGTTATTTTATTTTATTTATTATTATATAAATATATTATTGTATTATATTTTTTCATATTCGTGTTCCCATCGTGCTCCTCAATGAAATGAAAACCAATATTTTACTTGCATCACAAAGCACCACTCAACGATAAATGATTTATTCGTGATTGTGGATCTCTCTCATCGTAAATTGATGACACTTCGAACACGATTTCAAATTCGAAAAAAGTCAAAACATCCTGAAATTTTAACGATAGACAAGAATTTGTAATTTTTTTAATATAAAAATCAGGATGTGCCAAATTTGGTATGAAAAGAAAAATCAACTGTCAACCAAACGGCCAGTTTCGAACCTGCGCCGAGGAAGAGGAACCAAAGAAAGAATATGAGACTTCTCTCTCAAACATTTCGTACCCAAAAACCCTCAAATTCAAATTCACAGCTTTCCAAATCTTCTTCTTCCTCAACTAAGGATCCAATATTGATCGTCAAATCAGAGCCGAAGCCGAAGCAATGGTGTGTGTATCTCATCATCTCCTCCAATTCCCCCATCAAAACCTATGTAGGCGTCACCCTCGACTTCGATCGGCGGTATCTCGAATTTCTTCCCTTGCGCTTCTTCTTTGAACCACATATTACATGATTTGATGTTGAAAATTTATCTGGGTCGTATCCGATTAGCCTCAAAAAGTGATATTTCGTGCTTTAAGCTTAGCTATTTGACTTGATATTGTTAAATCATCGATTCAAGCTCTAAAGAATGGTTATCAATGTTAAGTTGAGAGGAAATGACATAACACTATATTTATCACCAATCAAAAAGCTCGAGCTTACATTGGTGGATTATGGTGGTTTTAATATTTTGTCAATACGATACACTACACAGCTCGTAACTAGGTGAGATAGTGCAATTTCTTTGAAGAAACATGCTCAAATTGTGTCGTTTGTTATGGATATAACCTTCTCTAAAGAATGGTTATCAATTTTAAGTGGAGAGGAAATGACATAACACTATATCATTTTTTATCACCAATCAAAAAGCTTGAGCTTACATTGGTGGATTATGGTGGTTTTAATATTTTGTCAATACTATACACTACACTGCTCGTAACTAGGTGAAATAGTCAATTTCTTTGAAGAAACATGCTCAAATTGTGTCGTTTGTTATGGATATAACCTTGTAAAGTTTCGATTGGTGCATGTATGAAATAATGATATTAAACTAAAACAAGAATACCATATTCATGCATATTGAATTGTTAGAATTAAGAATATAAACGATCAAACCTAGAACAACAATTCAACGTTCAAAGTAAGATCCTCCTCAACTAAACACACAAGAGTTCTAAATTCTTTATATGAAATGGGAAGCAAGAGAATTGAATATGTTTAGCATATTGGAGACCATAATCCTTTCATCCTATTTATAAACCTTTCACTGGACCCTATTAATCCAGTAAGAGTTATTGGGTATCCACTTAATAAAACTCCATACTCCATAATAGTTTATGAGCCTATTTAATTATAGGCTATTTTAATTAGCCCATTTAAATAGCCAAATAATATAAGTATACCAATATGTTGTCCACATTTTGATTATCACAATAAAATTGATTAAATATTCTAACGGTGTGAAGATGGGGTTGTTCATTGAAAAAAAAAACTTGGGCCTTAGTTGTTGAACTCTCGATTAATCAGTTGAGGTATTGATTTTCAGTATACTTTGTAAGTTAGGGAAAGTCTTGGGATGATATTCACATTGTTGTGTATTTTAGAAGTAATGTTATGAGAGGATAGTGGAGGTCGAGGGAAGAGATGTTTCAGTAAGTGTAAATATGCTTCTGACTGGAAATCAGTAATCATTTCTGAAAGTTAGATATTTTGTTCAAGATGTTTCATGGTTCTTATTAAGAGATATGCTTCAAATGCTTTTTTTCCCCCTCCAGATCCTATCCTCTAGTGAATTCCATTGCCAAAGAAATTTGCACTTTGCAACTTTTAGATGTTCTTTATGTATAAGAGGTATTCAAATATTACTTAATGTCATAAATTTGTATTCTTGTACAGTTTGAAACAACATAATGGTGAAATAAAAGGTGGTGCAAAAGCAACTCGGACAGGACGACCTTGGCTTTGTGCGTGTACAATTCATGGTTTTAAAGACCAAGGTCAAGGTATTCATTTAGAATAGAACTTAAGAATCATGCTGCGAGTTGGGCTCCAATGTCGAGGACATTGCTTGATTGTTTGTGATTGTAGTCATTCTAGACATTATGTTTCCTTGGGCTTTTGAAAACATGAGATATTTCCTTGTTTCTTTGTTGTGGCAGTGATCTTGCTAAGTTAGACAACAATGGTAAGTTGTATTTCATATTGTATGGCATCGTGAGAACTATTTACTTGAGGAACAGTTTTTCTTCATTAACCTACCTCGATATTTATTATAAGATGCATCCTAATTACCATGAGTTGGTGTTGTGGTTAATGAGGACCATGTAACTGATGAAAAAGAAAGAGATGAGAGAAAAAGGACACACAGATTTACGTGGAAAACCCTAGTACAGGAAGAAAAAAACCACGATATAGAATTTTCTTACTAGAATTGATACACAGGATACAAGGAGACTGCACGTATAAATAGAAAAGTAGGAAACCCTAGAGTATTGTAAAAAGACAAAAAATACCCCTAGGGTACAAACCCTACCTTCAACACTCCCCTCAAGTTGGGGCGTAGATATCAACAAGGCCCAACTTGTCCAACACAAGAGTCAAAGTTCTGTTTGGGAAGCCCTTATGTGAGAATATCTGCTTTTTGTTGACTGGAAGGAATGTAGGGGATACAGACGTTATCATTGTCAAGTCTCTCTTTGATGAAATGTCTATCAATCTCCACATGCTTTGTTTTGTCATGCTGCATCAGATTATTTGTGATGCTTATTGCGACTTTATTATCAAAATAGAGTTTCATCGGAAGATCACTATCTTGATAGAGATCAGTTAGGACCTTTTTCAACCAAATTTCTTCACATATCCCAAGACTCATGGCCCTGTATTCCGCCTCGGCATTGCATCTGGCAACAACTCCTTGTTTCTTACTCCTCCAAGTAATGAGGTTACCCCACAAGAAGGTACAATACCTAGATGTCGACTTTCTGTCTATCACAGAACTTGCCCAATCAGCATTCGTGTACTCCTCGATGCATCGTTTGTCAGATTTCCTGAACATCAACCCCTTACCAGGAGAGGTTTTCAAATATCTCAGGATGCGCTCCATTGCTTTCATGCGTTCTTCGTAAGGAGTTTGCATAAACTGATTGACTACACTGATAGCATAAGATATGTCTTGTCTAGTATGAGAAAGGTAGATCACCAACAAGCTGTTGATAACTTTCCTTGTTGACGGGAACACTGTTATTCAAGTTACTGAGTTTAGCATTAACTTCCACAGGGGTATCAACTAGTTTACAACTTGTCATACTTGTCTCTTTAAGTAAGTCGAGAGTGTATTTTCGTTGAGAAACTGAAATCCCTTCTTTTGACTGAGTCACTTCCATTCCGAGAAAGTACCTCAATTTTCCAAGGTCTTTAATCTCAAATTCCTTAGCCATTTTCTTCTCTAGCCTGTCGATTTCTGAACCATCATCACCTGATATGACAATGTTATCTACATACACAATAAGAACTGCAATATTCCCTGATACTAACCTTTTCGTAAAGAGGGTGTGATCAGAATGTCCCTGACTGTACCCTTGTGATTTTACGAAGGTAATGAATTTGCCAAACTAGGCCCTTGGAGACTGTTTCAATCCATACAAGGACTTTCTCAGTTTACAAACTCGGTGATTAAACTGTTTCTCGAACCCCGGGGGAGGACTCATGTAGACTTCTTCTTCTAATTCTCCATTAAGAAAGGCATTCTTCACATCAAACTAGTGGAGAGGCCAATCTTTGTTAAATGCAACTGAAAAAAGGACATGAACAGTATTTAACTTTGCCATTAGGGAGAAAGTCTTGGAATAATCTATTTCGAAGGTCTAAGTAAAGCCTCTAACAACTAATCTTGTCTTGTACTTGTCAATCGTTCCATCAGGTTTGTATTTAATGGTAAACACCCATTTGGACCCAACTGCCTTGTATCCCCTTGGAAGAATAACCCGGTCTCAAGTGTTATTTTTCTCAAGTGCCTCCATTTCCTCCATAACTGCAGTTTTCCATTCAGAAATCTCCATCGCTGCATGGATACTGTTTGGTATCGTAACTGTGTCCAGGCTCGTGGTAAGGGCCTTGAATTCGGAAGATAGGTTACTGTAAGATAGGTAACTTTGCAGTGGATACTTCGTGCAAGATCTCGTACCTTTTCTCAAGGCAATGGGATGATCAAGAGAGGCATCATGGCTTTTCTTCCCATTCTCCACCACATTCAACCTTTTGCTCATGAGTCTTACCTTCTAAGTGATCTCTTTCACCTTTAAGTGTACTATCCATTGGAATAGGTTTTTCAAAACTGTCATCACTTGTACCTACACCCTCGTCGCATAAGGTGTCCTTGGTACAATTTTCGGTACTATCACCATTTTCTCTATCTTTACTCACATCATCTTCAACACAAACGTCATTATCAACACAAATGTTACTATCATCAGGAATAGGAATACCAGTAACTGGAACTGATGTTGGATTTGACTCCTGGGCTGGAGCCGAAGAGGTGACAGGCGACACTGTTTCCTTTCTAAGATTCTTCCTATAGTACGTTATCCACGGAACTTGTTCAGTAGGAAGGATAGTCTCGTTGACACTTATGACAGGTTTAGTAAGAACAAGTTCAGTAAGAATGCCTCACTCCCAGGTTCAGTAACACTAGTGAATTTGGTCTCCAATTAGTCTCTTCACTAGTACTCTCCCCCTGAAGATGACCAATGGGGAAGAATGTTTGATCTTCAAGGAAGGTAACATACATGGAGACAAAATATTTTCGTGAAGGATGGTAACATTTGTACCCATGCTGATGAAGAGGGTACCCCACAAAGACGCATTTCTGAGCAGGGGGTAAACTTGGTGCGATTAGGACCATGAGTATGGACAAACACAACACACCCAAACACCCGAAGTGGTACATTAGGAATAAGGCGATTATTGGGGTAGGACTCCTCGAAACATTCCAGGGGGGTTTGAAACTTTTGAGACACGGGAAGGCATCCGGTTTATCAAATGAACTGCTGTTAAAACATCTCCCCATAAGTAGGAAGGAAGAGAAGTTGACAACATAAGGGAGCGAGCGACCTCGACAAGGTGACGGTTTTTTCATTCAGCTACCCCATTTTGTTGAGGAGTATACGCACACGAACTCTGATGGACAATCCCCTTCGAGGCTAAGAATTCCCGAAAAGACTTATTGAAAAACTCCCGACCGATATCACTCCGAAAAATAGCAATTTTTGTGTCGAATTGGGTTTCTACAGTAGTATAGAACTGTTGAAAAACCGATGAGACCTCAGACTTATCGATGAGAAGGAAGACCCAAGTTAACCTAGTATGGTCATTAATGAAGGTTACAAACCAGCGTTTGCCAGTAGAGGTAGTAACTGGTGAAGGACCCCAAACATCACTATGGAAGAGTGTGAATGACATGAAGGCTTAAGGTTGAGAGCTCAGTGAGACATGAGGTTGCTTAGCCTGAATACACACATCACAAGTCAAAGTAGAAATATTAACATGGTGAAATAGATAGGGAAATAAATATTTCATATAATGAAAACTAGGATGTCCGAGACGATAATGCCATAACATGTAATCTTTTTCAGAAGTAGAAAAACATGATGAAAGTAAACTAGTCCTATCACATATCCTAGAAGAAGTATTTTCAGTAAGGAAATAGAGCCCCCTGTCATATCGGATAGTGCCAATCGTCATCCTCAAGCTTAGATTCTGAAAAACAATAGCATCAGGTGAGAAAGTGACTCAACATTTCAAATCTCTTGTAATCTTACTAACAGATAATAGATTATAGGAGATTTTAGGAACATGCAACACATCTTGTAGAGTTGAATCCCTCAAAAGGAGACGGACGACCTTTCCCAGCCACAGGAGAGAAAGATCTATCAGCAATTCTGATTCTCTCACTTCCAGCACTTGGACAGTAAGAAATAAACTAGTCAGAGGAGCCAGTTAAGTGGTCTGTAGCCCTCGAATTTAGAGTCTGCAACTTGCTACCATTTATACTAACAAGGCCAAAGGATTGAATCGTACCTGACTGGGCAATCGCGCTCACACCCACAACACTGAAGTTATTTTGGCTAGTCTCTTGATTTTGAGGCTGAGGACCTCCATTTGCTGACTTACTTGCCAGTGCTCGTCTAGAACCTGACTGACGCCGTTTACCATTGGGTGGACGACCATGTAGCTTCCAGCACTGGTCTTTGGTGTGCCAGGGTTTCTTACAATGCTCACACATCGGGGAGACTTACTGTCTATGAAACACAGATACTTCATGTGAGGCAAAGAATCAGTATCAGACACGTATCGAATACCGATACTTTTCAGATACGTATCTGACACGCGATTTGACGTATCTATATTTTCAGATACTTTCTAGATACGTATCTGACACGTGATTTGACATATCTATTTCTATGCATATTTTTTTTTAATAAAAAAGACAAGTAACTTATTTAATCTTTCACAATCTAAAATTAGGCAACCTATTTAAAAAGCTCACTACTCGAGTCTAACACTAAAAGAGAAAAAAAAAAAAATAACGGACCAAACCCTAGACTAGAATCATCTAATCTCCATCTTCACATTTGAATCCCCACAAAGTCCACCAAAATATAAACCATTTGGATATCTTCAACAATAAGTTCTTCGTTAATCTTCATACTTCTCTCTCTAATCTTCTTCTTCTTCTTCTTTGCAATATGAGTCACTTTTCTATTGCATTTTATTAACTATTATACTTCAACATCTTAGATGTTGCTTTTTTTGTATTGTATTTCAGTGTTTGTATTCTATTTTGTGCTATTGTTATTAACTTGTATGTTAAATTTATCTATATCCTAGATTTTTTTAAAGAAAAAAAATGTATCTTCAACGTATCAGTATTCTTGTTTTTTAGATAAAAAAATGGCGCATCCTTAGATGTATCCGTATCTTAGTTTTTTAGAAATTGACGAATCGCCGTATCCGATCGTATCTGTATCGTGTAGCTGTATCTGTGTCTGTGCTTCATAGCTTGCTGTTCTGTTTGTCATTGACAGGACCTGATGTCTTAAAAGCAGCAGAATCAATTGACGAAATCAACATATTATTCATAACACTAGACCTGTCTTCCTCGAGGTGAATTTCAGAGCAAACTTCCATCAGGGATGGTATTAGACGATGTCCCAATATTCGGCTCCGTACAACATCGAACTTAGAGTTCAGCCCAGTAAGGAAATCATAGACACGGTCAGTTTCCTCAGACTTAAAGTGTTGGACTCCCCCACACGGACAGTCCCAGACCATCTTGCGACATAGGTCCATCTCTTGCCAGAGAAGAGACAAATTGTTGAAGTAAGCTGTAACGTCCATTGTTCCCTGCTTGCATTCGTGAACTTGCTTGCATAAAGTATAGAACCGGGAAGCATTTTGTCGTTTGAAATACAACTTTTGAACAACCTCCCAAATATCCCGCGCGGTGGCATCATATAGTAAAGGTTTATCGATCTGAGGCTCCATACTACCTATTAAAACAGACCGGAGTAAGGAATCCTCCCCCTTCTAGATACGTTCTTGGGGGTCACCTGGTCTCGGTTTCGGTATTTCGCCCATCAAGTATCCGAATTTATGACGACCCTCGAGGGCCATTTTAATATATTGAGACCATAAAAAATAATTGTGACCATTTAATTTTTCCCCAACAATAAAGCCTGCAGAATTTCCCATAGCCCCAGAAAATAAATTTGCTGTAGGTAAAGCAGGGAAGGAGGTTACCGGATTTCCTGAGTAAATCGGTAGATTGGAAGGGAGGTCTGACTGGACACTCGGGGTCGTTCCAAGAGCTTCTCCGAGAGCATCTATTTGTTGTTGAATAGATTCGTTTTGTTGTTTAATCTGAAGTTGGGTAAATTGATCTTGGATTGTACTGTCTTGACCTCGAGGGTAGTGAGATGATGACTCCCCAACTTCAAACGACTGACCCAGGCTACTGCTCAAATCCGGCTGAAACGGAGGGTTGCTACTGCTCGGCGCTGGGTGGCAGCTGCGGCTTGGATCGGCTCCAGCAGGCTCGGCTGGTGGTGGGAGCTGTGACTAGGGTTGGCTTCAGCAGGGTGGAAGTTTGTGTCAGCTGGAACCGACTGGAATCGGTTGGAATTGGGCTGCTGTTGCAGCTGGATCCAACTCGTCGGAAGGGTTGCACTCGTGGCTGTGACCGCCAAAGACCGTCCATCGAAGGGCTGCGCGGTTGGGATCGCGCCGATCAGCTGCTGTGGGGCAGTGTGGATCGTGCTAATCAGCGGTGGCTGGGGCATCGGCTGCGGCTGAGCTCCAGCCATCTGAGGCGTGCCGTGAATACCTGCTCCGGTTGGCTGGTCAAGTATGTGGAGATGCGGAAGAACCATCTGAAAATACCGTTCTATGGCATTCTGCACGAGAATGGCTATATCGGTGCCATTGTTGTCAACTAATGGCACTTGTGACTCTTTTGTTGGGTTCTTCTCAACGATGGCTTGGGTTTCGTCTCTATATTCTGATATCATGATGAAAAAGAAAGATAAGAGAAAAAGGACACATAGAGATTTACGTGGGAAACCCTAGTACAGGGAGAAAGAACCACAATATAGAATTTTCTTATTAGAATTGATACACATGATACAAGGAGACTGCACGTATAAATACAAAAGTAGGAAACCCTAGAGAATTGTAAAAAAACAAAAATACCCTTAGGGTACAAACCCTACTTTCAACGGTAACTAATAAAGAGCTTAGAGGGTATATGTTCCAGTCGTGATGGTCACCTATCTAGGATTTAATGTCCTACAAGTTACTTTGACAACCGAATGTAGTAGGGTTAGGTGGTTTTCTTGGGAGAATGGTTTAGGTGCGTGTAAGATGGCTTGAAAACTCACAAATATTTTTTTTCATTTAAAAAAAAAAATGCATCTTTTGATGGAAGCTTACATATGTCTATGTGAGAGTTGAATTCAAGCGTTACTCTATAGAACTTCTACATTTTCTTAAAAGCTTGAAAATACTTTTCGTGGAGGAGAGCAACCTGATAGCATTCCTCCTCTTAGATCCATATATAAGTGCTGATGTTTTCCTTTTTTATAAGAATAATGAATCAGTAGAATCAAGGCCAGAGAAGATATCTCTGATGAGTGAATCTGTAAGTACTGCAGAAAACTGTCCTCGAAGAGCCATGATTCATGAAGGATATGTGCCAAGTGCGAAAATATTTAGTACTTGCAATTGAAGAAGTGATGGGGCCAGAGGAGGCAAAAGATAACGTGGGTGACTTGGGATTTCATTTTATACTCTAAAATTTCATCATCACACCATAATAACCGGCGCATGGAATAGGAAGAAACTTTAGATCATCACACCAGCACACCCTAAAATTTCATCAATTAAAGGGTGAATTTTTTCTTTATCTGTTTAAGATACAAATATAAGTCCATTCAAGGTTGAAGATACTACTCTGGTGAGCAGACCATCAAGTGCCGCAAGACCTTGTGCCAAAATACTGTAGGCATAAATTCTGGTATCTGAAGCTCTCTTATTCTTGCAACTGTAAGTACTAATGAAACTGAAAATTGGCAAATCCTTTCCAGAAATGGCCAGAGTCTTTTGACGGGAGATAGTATTGAATCCGAATTCAGTGATTTCTACTCAAATTTATTCACCAAGAAATCTGGCTTTCGATTTCTTCCTACTAATGTGGACTGGAGCCCCATCACTAGTTCCCAAGCAACCGAGCTCGAGCGTCCATTTACAGAGGAGGAGGTTTTTGGGGCTGTCTTTTATGGATGTGGATAAATCTCCTAGTCCTGATGGTTTTACTGTAGAGTTCTTCAAATTTTTTTGGCCTACTAGAAGCTTGATATTATGAATATGGCTCAGGATTTTTTTTTATGCTGGAACCATAAATGCCTCATTGAACGAGACCTATAGTTATCTCATCTTGAAGAAAATTGGTTCCAAGTCGGTTTCTGATCATCGCCCTATTAGTCTTATTCCTTGTGCATACAAAATTCTTGCACTTGTTTTGTCTAATCGTTTGAAGCAGGTTCTGCCTTCTATCATTGCTCTGAATCTGCTTGCTTTTGTGGAAAATGGGCAGATTCTAGATGCCTCTCTCATGGCTAATGAGTTGATTGCTGATTGGTCTCAGAAAGGTAGGAATGGTGTGGTTCTTAAGCTTGATCTTGAAAAAACTTTTGAATTGTTGATTGGAATTTTTTGGATGCTGTTCAGGCCAAAGGTTTTGGATCAATTTAGAGAGCTTGGATACAGGGTTGCATCTCTAGTGCAAATTCTCTATTATCATAAATGGACGACCTCGTGGTAAGATTATCCCTTCTCGTGGAATCAGATAAGGAGACCCTCTCTCCTTTTTTATTTATCTTGGTTGCGGATTGTCTTAGTCGTTTGTTGGATCATAGTATGTCGAGGGGTCTTATTGCAGCACACCCTATTGGTGATTCCTCCTTCACCTCGAGTCATTTACAGTCTGCTGATGATACTTTGCTTTTCTCTACTACTGATAGATCTGTTTTACAACATCTCTTTGAGGTTATTCATATTTTTGAGCATGCATCTGGTTTGTCTATTAATTTATTTAAGAGTGAGATATTGGGGATTAATCTTCCGGTTGATGAATTGGATTGGTTGGTGAATACTTTTGGATGTAAGCAGGGTCATTGGACTGCCCTTGGGTGGTAATTGATCATCGCCTAGGTTCTGGCAACCTGTGATTGAGAGGATTCAACAGAAGCTTTATAACTGGAAGTATGCTTTTATCTCTAAGGGTGGTAGGCATATTCTTATTCAGGCTACTTTATCTAGCTTGCCAACCTACTATCTATCTCTTTTTCGGGCTCCTTCTGAGGTTATTTTAAGTTTGGAGAAATTGACCCGTGATTTCTTCTGGGAGGGTTCTCGTTGTGATGATGGATGCACAATGTGAATTGGGGGACTATCCAGCATCCTAAATTATTGGGTGGCCTAGGAATAGGAAATTTCAAGTGTCGTGATTTTGCTCTATTGGCTAAGTGGATTTGGCGGTTTTTGCATGAACATGATGCTTCATGGAGGATGCTTAATTGTGGCTAAATATTACTCTCCTTGTATTTGGCCATTTGTTATTCGTGGTTCAGCTAAAGCTCCATGGTGGTTTATTTGTCAAACCATTGATATGGTGGCTTCTCGTACTTAGTGTTGCCTTGGTATTGGTTCCACTATTTCATTTGGGAAGGATCATTGGCTTAATCGTGGTGTTCTCTTTGTGACTTTCCCATATTTATTTCGACTTGCTCGTTTTCCTGATATTAAGGTGTCAGAGGTGTGGGTTGCTTGGGACTTGCGTCTTCGTCGTAACCTTAATGACCTTGAATTGATTGAATAGGCTTCATTATCTCAATTGTTCTCTATCAGGTTTCTTCTTGTTTCTGATTCGTGGAGATGGACCATTGACCCTTCTTCATCGTTTTTTGTGAAATCTCTCATGAATGACTTGGTGGGTCCAGTTGCGCATCTTGAGAATGATATTTATTCTGTCATTTGGTTGGATCACTACCTCAAGAAAATAAAATTTTTCTTCTGAGAACTTAGCCTTGGTGCTGTTAATACTATTTATCGGCTTCAATGTTGTATGCCATATATGTCTATTTCTCCATTTTGGTGTATTATGTGTCAGTGTCAGTGTCATGCTGAATCTCCAACTCATTTATTTTTGCACTGTACCTTTGCTTCCTGTTTCTGCCATATTGTTCTTGATGCTTTTGGTTGGGCTACAGCTTGCTCTAATAACATATTCGACCTCCTTGCTTCTCTTTTGATGGGTCACCCGTTTTCTGGCATTTAGAAGACAATTTGGTTGGCTATTCTTCGAGCTTTCTTCTGGACATTATGGGACGAGCATAATAAGCGTCTTTTTAAAGATTCTTTTTCTTCCTTTGATTCTTTCGTAGATTTAGTCTTGTCTACTACGTTGTATTGGTGCAAAACTAAGCACCCGTTTAAAAACTTTAGTCACTCTTATTTAGTTTCTAATTGGCAATCTCTTTGTAATCACCATTAGGTGCTTGGGTCTCCCCTATTTCATTTTATCAATGAAATGTTTCTTATTTAAAAAAAAAAAAAAAGAAAAAAGAAAATAGGCAAACACACAATGTAGTATGAGACATTTGAGACTGAAAATAGGCAAATACTCTTAACTTTTTTGAAAATAGGAAAATAGGAAAATAGGAAAAAAGAAAGTATGCAGCATTTGAACTTTTTTGTACTCTTAACTGCCCCCGAAAACAGCACTGGCAATTGGATGTCTAAATTAAGGGTGCATTTCAGGGTGGAAACTAACGCAACATCAAGTAAGAAGTAAAGACGTTTAGCTTGTATGGGCCATCGTCATGTAACCACATCCATGGAAATGGTCTCTCATATTGGTTAAAAGTGCAACATTTATAGCTGCAAAAGGAGGGACGATGGTACCAAAAATAATAGTGGGCTAGACCTTTCGGGGTGTGGCCCAAGGAGTTGGAAGAGTAGATTTGGGGGAGTGGAGTTTACAACTCTACTCCTTATTTGGCCTAAGGGGTCCCAACTATGCGAAATCAATTTTATGTCTTATTAACTCCTTACACTGTGGGTCCCAAGTGTTCACTCTCTAGAGTTCTAGACTTCACAACTCCTTAGAGTTTACAACTCCACTACTTGCTCCAAACACCCCTTAGTAAGTAAGTGTGAAACATAAGAGAGTCGGTAAAGGGACGGCTTAGCATTAATTGTGAATTGTATTGGTAAGGATGGATGTAACTAGTTAGTTATAGACCAGTAAGTGGTGTGATTTGTGAGTTAGTATTATTTAGAAGTGAGATCAGGACAGTTAGGAAACTCTTGGATTCTCCCTTAGCTACACATTATTTAATAATTGAAAAGTTGCTATCATATTTGTTTCTTTTCATAAAGTGGAGATCTAGAAACACGCTCATGAATTTCATTAATATCTACCAGAGGAGCACGAATGAAGGCAATATTAAATACAGATACTGTGATAAGATTATAGTGGAATTCTTTTTCCTGTTTGGGAAAGGAACTGATACATTTTGCAGGTGAAATGACCAAGGGGACAGTTTCAGGGCTCCATAATCCATGCCCCAAATTTGTAATACGCCAGCCATGATATTTATGATTTCCATGGCTGAGACAACTACATGCATAAGAAGTACTGCTGTTTGGATTTTACTTATTTATGCAAAGAAACAAACTTATTCAATATTTTATACAGCTTGCTTGGTGCAAGTGGCATTCCTCTTGCCTATCCCTTTGGTTAATCATCAGCTCTCAAATTATATGCATGTTAGGATTCATACCTACCAAATTGGGCCTTCCATCTTTAGTGTATTTAACCCTTTTTTTTCCCTTTAGAAATGAAACAAGTTGCAATTTTTGCACCACCATATATGGTATCCCATTTATCAATCACATGATATTGGAAGGGAAGTAGTTTGGGGTGTATTTATTGCCGACGAAGCAAATGAAGCAACTAGGAAGATTTCTAGCCCTCCTGTCGTATCATACACCCTTTACTCACATTATAAGTTGATCTTCATAAATATCAGCGGATTCCACTCAATTTTTAAAAACTTGTTGGCGTAGCATGCATACAATAAATGGAGTATGAAAAAATCTCCATACTCCTCCAGTATAGGAAGATTTCCCCAACTTGTCATTATATTGGACGTCTTTTGGTAAGAAGTAATTCATAGTAATCACTGTAGAACAAAAACCGTCGATTTTCACTTGTGTCTAATGATTGTATGTTATGTATGGGGTGCTGAATTAATTTGATGAAGGTCTTGTTACTGGTTGCATTTACTGTCTTGTATTCTTTATATGCAGCTTGTGAGTTTGAATCAAAATGGAAAGAAGTTTCAAGGAAAATATCCTACAAGAAGAAGGAGGATGATATGGGAAAGCAAGTAGATGATCAAACATTAAGGTTGCTCAAACACAGGCAAAGAGCTCTAGGAAAAGTGAAGTGTCTGTTTGATTGCAGTCAATTTGAGTTTAATTGGAAATTGGATCCTTTCTGATTGTTTACATGGTTGGGGTTTTTCTTTTTCTTTTACAATATTTATATATTTATCTTCAATTCTATGAATTGAAATGATTGTTTATAAGATAAATACATCATCTTTAAAATTGTGTTAAAAGTAGTATTTATGATTATGTTTTAATTCTGAAGCAGCATTTATTTTCTAAATTCAGGAGACATTAGAAAAAGATGAGCTTAAAAACAATAAAATGTAATGAATTGGCATTGATGCATTATAGACCATCCATTGATGAAGAAAATAAATGGAAGACGTGTCTATAATTGATATAAATTTAGCTAAAATAAAGTAATTGAAAGGTTAAAAGACTAAATAATTTTTCTTGATCCAACTAGTTCAGCCAACACATATATGGTATGGTGGAGATTGGAATCTCTAACCTAATTGAGAGCAAAAATGACTTGACAAGGCAAAAAAAGAAAAAGAAAAGAAAAGAAAAGCTAGCTCATGAAAGAAATTATAAATTAAATGATTTTACTTCCCAACTTGAGATCAATTACAAACTTGATTGAAGAAATTCGAGGATGAAACTAAAAAATAGTAGAGAGCAAATAATTAGAGCCATAAATCGATTAAAATCGCTACTATTTCAGAAATTGATTGTTGGATCTAATATCGTTGTAATTTTTGAACAAAAACACTTTTGGCCTTAGGAATTTGAACTTAATTTTTATTTGGTCTTAGGTTTCAAAACTAACCATTTTGATTTTTAGTATTTGAATTTAATTTCTATTTGGCCGTATGTGTTTGATTTTTAATTAATCTCTAATGTTTGAAATTGGTTTCTAAATTATTCCCAAGCAACATTGATTATTAAGTGATATAACAGAGTGATGACATGAAAATTAAACTATATTGAAATAGAATTTGCTTATACATGTTTTTTCAATGAATAGAAAATTTTTAGTACTCAATGATCCATTAGAAACTAAATTTAAATCTTGGGAACCAATTATAAACCTCAATGACTAAATATAAACTAAGTTTAATTCTAAATATAATTAAAAGTGTTTTAGTCAAATATAACATAAAGTAGAAGATACTAGTGCCAACTTGAGTATAATTCAAATAAAATTAACTAAAGGGAAAAAAAGAAGCCTAAGAATATGACTAGCTAAACTAATTAACCCAATGCATCATTCAATCCAAATATAACTCAATTTGTTAAGACATTATCTACACTCTCCTATATTTGTAGCAGTAAAAAGAAACTAATTAAGATATCCTAGCCTCAACAAAATGGTCAAAATTTTCATTTACACTCCACATTGTTACAGTTGGAAAAAAAAAAAGCCTTAGTTCAACCAGGAATATAACTAAGCAGAGAATTTTCACTCATATATAATGTTGAACAAAAGATTTTATAGCTAATTCAAGTATGACTTGAATAAAATTGACTAAAAGAAAGAATACAATAAACGTAAGACATTATGACTCACTGGACTAATTTACTCAACACAAGTAGTCAATAAAAATTCACTATACTCGCGATCTAACTTGGACACTGTTGATGTCAAATCATGGATAATGAAAAATCATTTGACCTTCACGTGACACAAGTAGTGAATTTATTTTAAGGGGAGAAGAACGTGACCTGTAAAAGAGAAAACTTGTACACCGATGTGGCACTTGCCACAAACACTCTAATGCTTGAGTCATAGAATGGAAGGCTGTGGAAGCTAGCTAGAGATTTTGAGAGTATAATTCAAGTTATCTTATATGAAGTTATAATGATATATGTATAGAGAAAACTGACCTACATTGTTCCCTAAGATTTCAAGTCACCTCAGGATAATTAGATAACCTATTACATCAAGGGACGTGCTTGATTTCATGTTTGACTGGGGTCGATCTCGACCTTGGTCGAGGTCGAGCATCTTCTTTGGATTGTATTCCGTGTCTAAAATAATCCCTTGGGTGCCTCTTAAGTTATTTGGTAAGGTTCAGCCTTGGCCAGCTTGGCTGAGACCTATTTTGGTCTTAATAAGTGACATCTATATAGTATTAGTATAAATTCAATGACATCTAAACCCTAATATTCCAAATATTTTTGACAAAATAGTATAAATTAAAGGTTAAATTATAAAAAAAATGGCTACGAACTTTACACTTTATGTAAAAAATGCCCAGTTTTAAAAGTTTCAGATATACCTTTAAACTTTAAAAAAGAGTTCAAACAATACCCTTGTTGTTAGTTTTGGATGAAAACCGTTCAAGTTTTGTTTAAAAAATACTCCTAAACTTTAAAAACATTTAAAAAATACCATTAATTTAATAAAAGTTCAAAAATACCTTCACCGGTAGTATTTGAACAAAAGTCGTTATTTTTATTGGGTTGTATGTCCTAAAACTCACAGTTTGTAAAGTTAAACATTTTTATTTTTAATAAAGATGTTATTTTATATTTATTCAATAAAGTTGTTGTTTAATATGTAAATTGCACTTGTAAAGACTAAACAAACTAATATCCATGACTTTTATATGAATACTTGAACTTTATGTAGAGACATAAAGATGGATCAAGTTCGAGTAAATAGCCAAAACGGTCTATAGTATATGAATAAGGTCTGGTACCTTATTCTGGTAACACTATCGGATGCGGCCCGCTTTGTAGATAGTACAAACGAGGTGATTCTGAATCATTCAAGTAGTGATATAAGGAGTGGGGGTATCCTATGCAATGAGTTTGCATAAGATCGGACCTAGAAATAAGTTACTCTTACTTTATAACGTTGTTTACTGTTTTGGACTGACTATTTCAAATAGATGACCTAGGTAACTCGACCTTAATCCTGAGCTAACTATGAACTCCTATTTTTTTTGGGGTCATCCTTAGATTTGCATAGGTGAGGGTTGACTCAACAATGACGACTTAATAAGCCTCCCATTTTAGGGGTAAGACTAGGTAGATAGCTGGGGACGTAGGGTGCAAGAAGGAATTCACACCTACCTAATTTAGGGATAGGAAAAAAATTGTTCTCTTAAGTACTGAATCCAAGTCTTGAACAAGGGGCCCCATCGTTATTACGAACATTGATTAATTCGATATAAAGAGGGATTCGGTTTAGTGGTTGGATTCCAAACCAATTGTTCATTAAAGGATCAGTGAAACTTAAGGAGCAAGATGTAATTTCGGGGGTAAAACAATATTTGACCTAGTCGTTATTACGAACATCTGTGAAGGGTCGACTTACTAATTATGGTTAAATCAAGTAGACAAAAATATATCTACAGTGAGGAGAGTGCAATTATCAAGCTATAGTGGTGTATCTCAGTAGTTAACAAATATTGATTAATTCGGTATAAAGAGTTTAGCCAATTAATCTCAAATCGTTGGAGATCATGATCTGTAGATTCATAAGGTCCCTTTACTAGCTCGTAATGAAGGAAACTCGACATTAGAAGATCCTTGAGCGGAAGCAGATCATCCAAATTCCATTAATTATTTAATATAAAATTTACAGTAAACATACAAATAGATATGCATTCAAGGTTAAATTACAACATGCTTTTACAAAGAAACCAGATTTCAAGAAACCTCACATTTGAAAAACCTTTCTTCAAGTAATCCCTTGTACTAGTCACGAACAAAACTTCTTCTTCGTGCATCTCCTTCTTCACGCACGAAAACTACCAGTCGAGAACCCTCTGTATTCTCTTTTTGGATTAAAAAACTCAAGCAGGAGTCGTGGACTTTGCTTGAGTCCTAGGAAGAGGGAAGTAGATGGAGAGGATGAGAGGAGTTTTCTTTAGAGAATTTTTCTCTTTCAGATTGTGGATTCTCTGTATCAATTCATGGAAGAAGATGATCTCTTAACTTCTTTTATCACAAGTTAGTTGTTGAGAGAATAATGGGAGAGAATTATAACTCCTTCCCTTTTATTAATTTCAAATAAATTAATAAAATAAAATATATAATAACTACTTTCTTATATATACACTATATGTTATATCAAATATAACATATAACCTATAGTTTTATATTGCATCAAATACAACATAAACTATAGATTTTATTCTCTCTTAACTATATATGAAATTTAATATAAATCACATTTATATTAAATCCATTTATATGAATCTCATCCATATAATTGATATTTAGACCATATCCAAATATTTTAATTCCTCTCAATATAAATCATATTTATATTTAATTACATGAATCTCATTCATATAATTGGTATTTGAATCATATTCAAATTTCTCTCATAATGTGTCAAATACATTATAATTAATTATATCATATATAATTAATTCCCTCAATTAATTTGAACACTTCAAATTAATCCAAAGATTAAATCTCTGTTGAGCTACAGTAGGGATCTTATAGACCTATAGATTGAAGCTCTAACGGTACTAGGATAATTAATTAAACTCTTTAATTAAATTACCCAACATCCGTTAACTACCGGTCACTCCACTAAAGACCGACAACTGCACTCTTCGTACTACAGATAAATTTATGTTTCCACTGGATATAACCAATCAACAGAGCAATGACCCTTCACAAATTGCTCGTAAGTACAGTTGGGCCAAAATATCGTTTTACCCCTGTAGTTACATCTAACTCCTTAAGTACCACCGACTCCTCTAATGAACAATAAGTCATAGTCCCATTGTGACTAAGTCCTCTCGGGCTATGAGAGTGTGTGGCCACTATGTTCAAGACCCGGAATTAGCTCTTAAGAGAGTAATTTATCTACTTGCCCCTACATCAGGGAAGAAGTAAATTTCGTCTTGTATAGCTGAGTTCCTAACTTCCTAGTCAAATGAATCCCCAAAATGGTAGACTTATTGAGTTGGCAATTTGGCCACTCTCACACATACAAATCAAAGGACCGCCTTCATGAGCAGGAGTTCACAACTCACTCAGGATTCAGGTCATGTCACATATGGTCATCCTAGTGAAATATAAGTCTCTATTATTAACGACATTATATAGAGACTAATCATTTCATGGTCCGGTCTTATACAAACTCTTTATATAGGATACCTCTGCTCGCATGTCTCCACATGAGTGATTAAGATCAAAACATTTGTAGCACTTTCAACACTTGTAACACCTAGAAAGCGGGCCGTATCTGTAGTGTCACTAGGATAAGGTACCCAACCTTATTCATCTACTACAGACCATTTAGATTATCATTTAAACAAGATCTACTTGTATGTCTCTACATACTTGTTTAAATTACATGAAATAACCTCGGATCTTAGTTTATTGGATTGAGTATATGCTTATAAAATAACACTTATTTTATTAACAAAATGTTTATACGGAGTTTACAAACTACGAGATTACAAGGAGATTTAGGACACCATTTCCAATATGTAAAACATGAACACCTTGGATCAGTGAATTGAGTGATGTTGAATTGTTCAAAATTAAAATTAAGTTTTCAGTTTGAAGTGTTCAAATTGAATTTTAATTTAGAATGTTCAAATTGCAAATTAGGGTTTGATTTTGAATTGTTCATTTTCAAATTAGGATTTGAATAATTATATTTGATATAATTAAACGTTTAATTTCGAAAAATTAGGTGTTGAAATTAAACGAAATTGGAGAGTTTAAAATATTTAAATATTGATTTAAGTATTAATTACATAAATAGGATTCACGTATAAATTAAGTGTTGAATTAATTTAATATTTGATATTAAATTATTAATTAATTAGTTAATTAAATTTATTTAATTAATTTTTTAAATTAAATAAATTTCAAATTAATAAAATTCAATTTTGGAAATTTATTATTAATTCAATTTTAATTGAAAATTGAATTAGTTATAATTTGAAATTGATTTTTAAATGTTGTAGCGGAAATCTCTAAGATTTTGAAGTGTTTTCTTCTCTATGCAACACGTAGACCACTTCCAAGGTTAAATTGAGGTGTCTATCAACATTAGAGCTGATGAATTGCATGTATCAGATACAAAACACCTCAATTTTGACTTGAGGAGAAGAGAATGCTGGACATCAGTTTTGTTGCATAAATTAGTTTCTGCTCTAACCCTCTTCATTTCTCTACTAAATTCACTTCAGTCTTGAGTTCCACTACTCAAATCTAAGATTGAGAGTAGTATAGAAGATCTCTTGGTAGTTCACTGTGGATTTAAAGCTTAGAATTCGTGGAGAGTAGCTTGGATTCAAAGAAATTCTTCAAAGGTAACAATTTTGAAACCCTATTTGTTACAAAAACTGTTTTGCATGCTTTTAGAACTCAAATTAAATGTGTTACGAAATTGACAATGAAAGAATACAAAAAGAAACATAAAGATAGAGAGATCGATACACAGATATACGTGGTTCACTAATGGTGTGTTAGTTACCGTCCACAGGCAGAGGGAGAACAGTATTATTAGGGAGAATGTTTTCAGAAAAATTACATCAAAACGACGCCTCTAGGATTAGAGCGTTTACATCAAAACGGTGCTCTGAACCCCCATCAGGGCGCGCCGCCCTTGGACCCCGGCTCGCTGACCGGGCAGCGAGACCCCCATACTTGGTTGTTCAAAGCGCCAACAAACAAATTCAAGGCATTCTAACAAAATGTAATTAGAGCGCTTATTGATTTTGATTGTTTCCGTTGCATGCTTGTATGTTCTATAAATTAGTATGAAGGCATGATTTAAACACTCAATTAACGTTAATTTGAGTTGCGTTGGTGAATTTCTATAGTTGCATGTTTGGAGACTGATATGGTGCTTCAATCAATTTTGGCATTATATTTCTCTTTGATTCATTTGTTAAATTTGTAACTAGCTCTTGATTGATGAGCTTATATGTGTGCTCTAGAGTTTGTAATTTAATTGGAGTCAATAGAGTTGAAATTAGGTTGTAATTGAAGTTTGAAGGAAGCTTGGTCAGCAGCAAAAACTGGGAAAAGAAGCCACTGTCAGGCAGTATTGCAATGCTGTCCACAGAGCGTTATGATGCTGCTCATCTTCAGCCCGTGGCATTGCAACGTTGGGATGGAGCGTTGCAATGCTGCTCATCCCAGCCCAACAACGCGTGCATTTGTGAACCGGTTCGCACGGGAGAAAACCAATTCGAACAGTCTGGCTCTTCTTCGGTTCAGATAATTTGGAGTCTGGTCCAACCCTTTTTTGATCTAGTTCAACCTCATTTGGAGCCTTGGAGAGTCGGTTCGAGCAGTTCGGGTCCATTTTAGGTTGGGTCGAGCGGTCCATAACTGTTTTGGAGCTATTTTTGTAATATTTAGTTATTATTGCTTGCTTAGAATGCCAAAGTTGAACCATATTAGTGTTGCTTAAATATTTATGCATATGATGTATGTTATATTTAAATTGAAACATATATGTACATATTGTATGCCATGCAAATTTTAAATCCCACCATAGGAAACATGTTTCATGTATTAGATATATATTATAAAGAGTTATAATTAGGGATGACAAAATTTCCCGCGAGTCCTAGACCCGATCGGGGTGAAAAATCCCCAGTTTGATCAGGTATGGGGGTCAAACCGGGGATTTTAAATCAGGTCCCCAGTCGAGGACAAGGAGGGGATCCCCACCCCGTCCTCAATCTCAACCTCGATCCCTACCCTCGTCCCGATTTTTTTAAATTGTTCATATATATGTAATATATATATTATAATAATAATTAAAAAAACTGACACAATAACTTAGCTACTGTTACTGATTTTGTTTTTAATTTTAATTATTATTATAATATGTGTCAACGTATCCTGCGGTTCGGCCCCGTTGCCATCCCTAGTTATAATATATATAATATGCATGTTTAAGGTTTCTAAAGTTTAATATAACACTTATATTAAATTTTGAATACATTTGTTGAATGTTATAGATGTAAAGCATGTCTATTATTTTATAAGTTGTTATAAAATTAGATTAGACATTAAAATTCATAACAAAGATAAGTTGCATGCTTATGTAGGTTAACCACTTGTTTTAATAGTTAAAATAAGTCGTTATCTTATAAAATATGGTTACAAACTCAATGGGTATATAATCCTGTCTAATGCTAGAGGTATTTAAGTTGACAGTCTACGGGACACCTCCTACCTGGGGATTATGGCCGGTTTATTGAGCGTTGTTAACCGATTTTATGAACAATATGTGAATGGTTTGAGGTAATAAAATCGGTTTATCACCTAGATATCATAGGTTAAATCCATTTATAAACGTTATACTTGGATAAACCACATAAATTTAGGTTAAACAATTAGTTGGAATAAACCTAAGTAAAAGTATACTAAAAAAAATGTTAGCACACTTCAGTGGGAGATTAATAGCATATATGATATGTTTGAACACTTTAGTGGGAGATTAATAACGTATGTGATATGTTGTTTTTAGCTCTCACATTTTTAAAAGTTCATAACGTGAGAATCATGCTTCGCTTCATGTCACCCTGGGAGTGACCTCCATTCAAAAAGTGTTTTGTTTGAGTCAAGATCAGGTGAATAGGGGAAGTAGTTCATAGTAAAATTAAATATATACGATATATTGATTTTAGCTTGCATGTCCCTGAAATTTCACACCATGAGATTCATGCTTTGCTTTGTGTCACCTTGGGAGTGACCTCCATTCGGAAAGTGTTTGCATGGGTTAAGATCAAGATGAATTGGGGAAGTAGTTCATAGTAAATAGGTGAAGGATATGTGTCAAAGTGTCACACCTCGCCCTGAGCTTACATTCCTAAGCCGGAGGAGAGGCATGATATTAACTAATGGTACTTTGGTTAACCTACTAGTTTCTTTTTAATAACTTTACTTAACAGCAGCGGAAAACTATTACATGTTTTACAAATTCAAGTTACATTTACATGAAAGACACTATCCCGACTACCAATCTTGATTAATACTAAATCTAGACTTGTGGCAGACCTTGTCCAACACCGCAACCTGGACTCGTCAGCTACCTGCAAGAGAAACACAGAGACAAACCATGAGCTTTACAAAGCTCAGTGAGTGGTAATATAAATACAAGTCTTTTACAAGCATTATCACGAGGTTCCAATGCAAACCTCCACCATTCCATGAGACTTTTCACCAACCCACCTACACACATGGTAGATGGTTAACATTTCATAATTAAAAACATCAACTTATGTGCACATAGTTTTCCTTTTCATGGGGTTAGAAGCTAGACCCGTCGGCCTTCTGACCATCCCATTCAAGGTTTTCTGTCCCACAGGCTTAGGAACTAGACTCTTTGGTCTCCTGACTATCTTGTAAGGATTGATTTTGGGCTCAGGTTCTAGGTCCACAGACCCCTTGACCATCACAATGTCATATTCATCTCATAATATAACTACAACATATTAACTCAAAATATGCTTAAAAGAGTAAAAGAAGTAACCACTCTCAGTGATCTTTTCCCAGTTCACCCGATTTCCCTTGTTCCTCTGCTGGACCCTATTTCAGGTTTAACTTTAAGCTTAGATTACACACTCTTTTGGGCCTTATCTCAAGACATTCTCTTCTTAAAAAATGTGTGAAAATGTCTTAACTATAATACCTTAAAGTTTCGCATTGAAATTCCTTGGCAAAAGTTCCGAGTCTCAAGTTTATTCCTCTTGGCCTGACTGATTCCTCATGAGCACCTTTCGGTTTTCCTTGAATTTGATAGCCTTTCGTTAGAATTGCGTTAAGGAAACCCTCACACCGAAACTACATTTAATTTAGAAAGTTTTAGTCCAAAAATCACCTGATTTGCACGAATAGTTTGGAAAAGCTTCCAATTAAAATTTAGCCTATGCGTCTGCCCTTACAATCTTGTTCCCTTCGACATCTTTGCTTGTACCACCGCCCGAACACTGCCTGCCCTCCTTCGAATATCTCTTACTCTTTCCTTTCTTCGTGGTTTTCATGTACTTAACTGATGTGTGTGTTGAAGTGAGGTGTTCTTCCCCTTTTATAGGCGTTCAACCCTTCTTCTTTACCCGACACCTCTTCTCTTGATCTCATCCAAGTGTTTTCCTTATCTTCTGCCAACTCCCAGCCTCTTCCACCTCCTACTTGATGTGTCTTCACCCTACACTATCAATGCATCCCTCACATCAATGCAATCTTAAGTGTCTTCCTCCTTCATAGCCAACACTTAAGGCTTAACTTTGCATGTCTGCTCGTGCACCCACCTCATTTACATAAGGCTTAAGACTCCTTCCTAGCAAGCCACATGTCTGGATGACATCCTTGGATGCATCCATCCACCTTCATATGCGTTTGTCCCACTTCATATGCGGTCATCTAGCCACAAATGCGCCCATCCAATTGCCGCAATATTCCTATGTCTGGACACATCAATTGGCACATGTGTCCATCCTGGCTCATTTTACTGCCGCATAGTTCATCTCCTAACACTGTTGTCGCATACTACCAACGCATAACGTTGCCACATAGCATCGACGTATAGCGTTGCCGCATAGCACCGACGCATGGCATCGTTGTATGACACCAACTCATCCATCGCCGCATGCCCCTATTACCGCATGCCCCCATCGCCGCATGTCTCTATCGCCGCATGCCTTCATCGCTGCATGCCCCCATCGTCGTATGCCCTTGCATCGCATGCCCTCACGTAGCATTACTGTATACCCTTGGTCACATGCCCTCTCGTAGCATCACCGCATGCCCTCGGCTGCATCACCGCAATGCCCTTGGCCGCATCATCGCATGCTCTCGTGTAGCAAGGCTGGCGCATACTCTCGCGTAGCAAGGCCATCATATACCCGACCAATGCGTGCGTATTTCTTCAGCGCCTTGCGCCCATGTCCGCACAACCTAAGGCTGCCGCATGCGTTTTCTAATCTCTTCAAGACATTAGCTGCCGTATGTACTACTAACCTCCCAAATAACCTCTCAAATTTCAATGGCCAACGCATGGACAACCCTTAGTCATCATTTTTTTTTCTTGGCTTCCAACACATGGTTGTACTTAGCCAAATTTTCACTAGTTATGGCTTATTTCCAAAGCTATTTAACAAATTCTATTTAAACACTTAGAGTTTTCCTACTCTTTATCTTAGGATCTAACTCATACTTAGTTAATCTCTTTTATTTCCTGCCATGAAAGAGAAAATGGAATTCCGGGTTACACACATCATGTTCTGCGGTCTCTTCCATTGGTTTAGACCGTGAGATTCCTATATTGTGTCAGATTGTTGACTTTAGGCAACCTTGCTAGTCATTTAACAATGGCTATCCCCTCGGAGGGTTGTAACATGAGATTTAGAATAACTCAAACTCTAGAAATTGATAGGATTTCTTAGGTCCAATCCCAAAACCTTGTCTCTCCAATTCGGTAGCATCGTTGGGACCAACCTTTAAAGTCTAAAATGGAGGGTTACACTTACAGAATTACTAAGTGTTAGTAAATTTTGACTGAAAACGGTAAGTAAATGACTATAAGCATAAAATTTGTTCTAGATATAGTATTTAGTCAAGATTATCATGCTTTAGTGAAAGAGTATTTGACTGCCCCTTGGTAGCACTTATTTTGACTCTCTATAGTATCGTTGCAAATAAATAATGAATTTTGGGTACATTATTACATTTTCTAACAATTGAATTTGGTTTAATCGAAATTTACTAATTGTTTAAAATTTCAGCATGTCAAATTTTTCAAATATACACGCTTCTAGTTTAGTTAACGATTTTAATCATTCAACATGCAATTTAAACATACTAGCAAATGATGATTCTAAATTTATTTTAATAGAGGAATGTCCTCTATCTCCCAACTCATCTATAAATAAAAAGGTTTTGAACATTATAGATGAGAATGCGAAAGTAGAACGGCCAAGTAAATATGATTTACTTGTCATCGAAACATGCTTAATGAAAAATGATAAAAAGACCTAGACTATATATTTAGGTGCTACTAAACATGTCTGTACTTTCTCTCAGGAAACTAGTTCCTGGAAACAGTTTACAGAAGGCGAAACAACCTTTAAAGTAGGGACCGGAGAGGTTGTTTCAGCTAAAGCAGTGAGAGATATGAAGTTATTTGCAGGAGATAGATACATTTTACTTGAAAATATATGTATTACATTCCTTATGTGAAAGGAATTTAATATCTGTCTCATGTTCGCTAGAACAAAACTACAAAGTTTCTTCTGAAAATAATAAAATGTTCATTACTTCGAAAGATACCAATTTTTTTTTTTTGAACAACTAGAAAATAACTTGTACATGTTACAACCAACTGAGGTAAAAGCTATCTTGAATATAGAGATGTTTAAAATGACTGAAACGAAAAATAAGAAATAAAAAATTTCTCCAGATGCCCATCTTTGGCACTTGAGACTTGATCACATAAATCTCAACATGATTGAGAGATTGGTTAAGAACAGTCATCTAAATCAGTTAGAAGACAGTTCACTACCACCATGTGAATCTTGTCTTGAGGGTAAAATGACTAAAAGATCTTTTTCTAGAAAAGATCTTAGAGCCAAAGAACCCTTAGAACTGGTACATTCAGACCTTTGCAGTTCAATGGATGTTAAAACTAGAGAATGGTATAAATATTTCATCAGTTTTATAGATGATTATTCAAGATTTGAGCATATTTACCTAATGCATCATAAGTCTGAAACACTTGAAAAGTTCAAGGAATATAAGGCAGAGGTTGAAAACCAATTATGTAAAAAGATTATAACACTTCAATCGGATCGAGGTGGCAAGTACATTTGATAGGATACGGAATTCAGTCCCAACTCACAACACCTAGCACACCTCAACAAAATGGTATTGCAGAAAGGAAAATTAGGACCTTGTTGGACATGGTTCATTCTATGATGAGTTATGCTTAGTTGCCAAGTTCTTTCTAGGGTTACATAGTAGAGATGACATATATATTGAAGATGGTTCCCTCGAAAAGTGTTCCTGGAACACCATACGAGTTATAGAAAGGACGTAAAGGTAGTTTACATCACTTCAGGATCTGAGAATGCCCAACACATATGTTGGTGCATGATAACGAACAGAAATGCACGTTATTACAGTGCTAAGTTATTAAACAATGTAGGTTTGCGTTAATAAAAATATACAAGATTGCGTCCAAAAGCATTAAGTTCACAATATTGCGGTCGCATGTGTCAATCGCATTAAAACAGTTAACTTGTGTATTTTTGTGCAAAATATGCATTGACGCAAGGCGAAAAATGTGATCACAAGAAATCAACGGTCGAGCGCATCAAGAAAATATTACATCACCGCAAGGCCATGCGGTGATTTACACTCACAAATATCTACTCAAGAAGATTGTCGCATAGAGCCGGCACAACTTGGTGGGCGCATCGGGGTGAAAAGCATAATAAATCATAATGGGACAAAAAACTGATGATGGTCGATTCCGAATTAAGTTGACAAGCCACTAACGAACTACTGTAGCAAGTACACTCAACTTTTCGGTGACAAATATTCGGTGCATCAGACAGAGAATTAATACCATCCCATCCGTGTAATCATAAGAGAGAAGAAGTCTTTCACCCAGAAGCTCTATAAATGCGAAGGCAACCTTCAGTGAAGGAGTTCAACAGTTCGGCTATTCGGCTAGTTAGATAGTCAGACAGTTCGACAGTAGATAATTTTCTCCATAGTTAGAAGTAGCCTTGTTCTTAGTTTTTCTTTTATTTTAGAAGGCGGAAGCGAGAGAAGTGAGATTGTACCGAGGGATCGTTCCAGTGAACTTGGAAGAGTGCCGGAAGCGTCGAGATCAGAGAGAGGGCCAACTCTTGCGGAAGCAGGAATATCTTTTGAATAGAATAGAGTTAATAGTGTAAAAGTCTTGGGAAGCAAGGGATTGCTACCAGGCTCTCTATCCTTATCTTCAATTGTCATTTTATACTTGAACTTATTTATAGAAATGGAATCTACTTCTTTATATCTGTTCACTCTTTGTTTATTACACATGAGTAGCTAAATCTGTCGAATGGGTTGAGAAACACTTAGCTAGCATAACTGGGGATCTTCATTTTATGCGATTATCTTGTATTATGTATGGGTCATTCGTCCATTAGAGATACTCGAGAGGGTAGTCTAAGGATAGAATCTAGGATTGGAAAAGTCAGGTTAGAATCTATGCTCGGGAGAGTCGGATTAGAACGCATAATCAAGAGATGGGAGCTTAGAAATTAGCTCTGTTTGCTATTAACGCATCACATGAATCCTAGAAATAGGTTATGATTGTATGCAGTCACCTTATCTTTGTATGCATCTTGCATCATCGAATAGGCAAAAAGTAGAGACATAGGAATAAGCTCTATGGACATTTCGCATTCATCGCATGCGTCATAGAATTAGGAGTTACCGCATTTACATTGGAAAATGATTTGCTGTCACATGAGTATAGCATGATCGCATAGTTGAACGCATTCTCGGGAAACGCTAAAGACCTTCTCAACCTGTTCCTCTGTATACTCATTGTATCTACCGCATAATCAATCTTTTTCTCAAATCCGCCGCATACTTTTATTACCGCATACAACAACCCAAAAACAACTCTTTGATTTATTGGTTACCACAAAGTCTTCTTAAAAATTATCATCGCATACCGTTTTCCTTAGTTCCTGAGTTCGACCCTGGACTTACCAGGAAACTCAGTAGGATTTATACTTGGATTCACCTGAGAAAACTTGTTGCACAACGCATTTCCATCACCGCAATTCATTTCATAAAATCACCGCATAAAATAACGCATCAAGTTTTTGGCGCCATTGCCTGGGACTTCGGCAATTCAGTGTGTTAACAGTAATTTTTCTGATTTCTTTGCAGCCCTCAATCTCTGGCAAATTACGACCTAGAGATTGAAAGGACGTTTCGACGAAGACTGAGAGATAGCCGCCAACAACAACCACCAGATAAAGACAACATGTGGAGTAGCCTGGAAACGGAGCACCAAATGAAAACAATGTCATGACGAATCCAATCCTACTGGCAAATGATACAATAGGCCCATTCAGGACTATGCATCGCCCAACCTCTAAGATTTCTCCCCAGGAATCATGAGGCCTGCTCTTGATGGATCTCGATTCGAAATGAAACCGGTGATGCTGCAGATGATCCAGACTATTGGGTGTTCGGAGGAAGGCGTGGCGAGGACCCGCACACCCACCTCTGGAGCTTCATAGAAATCTATAACACTTTTGTATTCCCGAATATCTCGATCGAAGAAGTTCAACTAACTTTGTTTCCATTTTCTCTGTGTGATCAGGCATGAAAATGGGCATATTCTCTCGAACCGGGGGAGATTACTTCTTGAGAATAAGTGTTAGTGAAGTTTATGAAGAAATATTTCCCACCAATTGAGAATGCTAGGAGAAGAAAATTAATAACCAATTTTGAACAAGAAACTGACGAATCGCTCAACGATGCTTGGGTGAGGTTTAAGAGCCTGGTAAGAGACTGCCTACATAACGGCTTACCAGACTGCTTACAGATGGAGATCTTTTACCAATAACTGAACCTTGCTTCGCAGACCACTGCCAATGCGGCAGTAGCTGGAGGTCTACTGTACAAAACGTATGAGGAGGTCAAGAATATCCTTGATCACATTTCAAAAAGTCACAAGGACTAGAGAGAAAGCGATCAAAGATTAAGAATTGGAAACAATGACACAAACAACAAGACCATCGCATCCCTTCAGAACCAAATGACCGCGATGATAAGTTTGATACAAGGCATCACAATTAACAGCATTGTATCAAAATTAACAGCACGGAAATGAACAAAGGGCAGGTCAACGCAATTGCTCAAACGTCCGCAAGTTGTGTCATCTGCAGAGACGCGCATCTAATGGAAGAATGCCCAGGAAATCCAGAGTCAGTATGCTTCATAAAGAATAATACTTATTCCGACACGTACAACCCCGGGTGGAGAAACCATTCCAATTTCGCATGGAAAAGTCAACAACAAAGCTTTCAACCAGTTGCGCATAAAGAAGGGCCACCCGAATTTTTCCCGTGAACCAACGGTCCAACGCACAACCAAGCCAGTAGTTCGCAGACATCGCAATCTTCGTCCTTAGAAAGCTTGCTGAAGCAATACATTGAGAAAAACGAATCAGTGCCTCAGAATCAAGCAACATCCATCCGAAACCTCGAAATTCAGCTAGGACAGATTACGGGCGAACTTAAAAATAGACCGCAAGGAGCTTTGCCGAGCTCAACTGAGCTCCTCGCAATGCTGGGGATATGGGGAAGGAACAATTCTTAGAAATTTCCTTATTAAGTGAGAAAACGACTGCGGAAGTAGAGGAGGAACCCATCACGACCAACTTGAATGCGGTAACAACCGAGAACCCGTTGACGTGTAATTCAGAAGGGCCCGAGCAGATGGAACTTGAAGTCGCGTCCACCCTCAAGCCTCTAGATCATGAGATAGAAAAAGTCCAGCTACCACTATTTCCGCAAAGATTGAAAAAGAAACAGAATGATGAGGAAAAGATCACGACAGTGGCAATAACGCAAAATGCAATGATCCCATAAAAAATGTGCGACCCAGGAATCTTCATGATACCATGCTCCATTGGAGGGGTCTATAGTGGCCAAGCACTATGCGCTTATACACATCTAGATGTGTATAAGAGACAGCGCATGCGCAGAGGAAAGGGTGGCGAGGACTCGCACGCCCACCTCTAGAGCTTCATAGAAATCTGCAACAATGTTGTGTTCCCGAATATCTCTACTGAAGAAGTTCGACTAACTTTGTTTCCATTTTCTTTGTGTGATCAGGCACGAAAATGGGCGTACTCTCTCGAACCGGGGGAGATTACTTCTTGGGAACAAGTGGTGGAGAAGTTTATGAAGAAATACTTCCCACTAACTGAGAATGCCAGGAGAAGAAAATTAATAACAAATTTTGAACAAGAAACTGATGAATTGCTCAGCGAACCAATGGTCCAACGCACAACGAAGTTAGTAGTTCGCAGACACCACAATCTTCGTCCTTAGAAAGCTTGCTGAAGCAGTACATTGAGAAAAACGAATCAGTGCTTCAGAATCAATCAATGTCCATCCGAAATATCGAAACTCAGCTAGGACAGATTGCGGGCAAACTTAAAAATAGACCGCAAGGAGCTTTGCCGAGCTCAACTGAGCTCCTTCACAACGCTGGGGGTATGGGGAAGGAACAATGCTTAGCAGTCTCCTTGCTAAGCGAAAAAATGACTGAAGAAGTAGAGGAGGAATCCATTACGACCAACTTTAATGCGGTAACAACCAAGGACCCGTTGACTTGTAATTCAGAAGAGCCCGAGCAAAGGAAACCAGAAGTTGTGTCCATCTTCAAGCCTCTAGATCTTGAGATAGAAAAAGTCCAGCTACCACCATCTTCATAAAGATTGAAAAAGAAACAGAATGATGAAGAAAAGATCACGACGGTGGCAGTAACGCAATGATCCCACAAAAAATATGCGACCCAGGAATCTTCACGATACCTATTTTTATCTTACCGGCGGACTTCCTCATTTTGGATTATAAAGCGGATGAAGATGCGCCAATCATATTGGGATGACCATTCCTCTCAACCGGTCGCGCTCAAATTAATGTGCGCAAGGGGGAGATTGTGATGAACATTAACGGGGAAAGGCTCTGGATTAAGGCAGTCAAGATTCTGGAAGATCGAGAAAAGAAGAAAAAGCCACCGTGGACGTGAAAAGCCTAGCTTGAAATAAGCAGTCCCTGAGTTACTATGCGACTCAACCTCATTAGGGACGCAATTCTTTTGAATATCCTTTTTGTTTCATATCAATGCTTCATGAATTTTTATTGTCTTTTAATTGCTATCATATCTTTGTCTTTATACTTCTTTAAAAAAAAAAAAAAGATCGTGCTGAACGATTGCGGTAAACCATTTTGTTAAACTCTGTTTTTTTTTTTTTATGATTATTTGACCCTTTCAATGTTTTTCTTGCAACGATCGAGGTACACGATTGCGGATGCGCTATATGGAGACGCAACTACTTTATTCCATCACCGCAATCCAAAGAAAGGAGATAGCCGCAAAGTAGGATACGTCAACAAATAATGCGGGTGACAACGCAAATTTGGGGGTTGTATCTTCCCTTGACTTTATTCCAAATTTCGTTATCGCATCGCATTTTAATTTTGAAAATTTTATCACCGCATCCTCTTTGGTTACCACAATCATTTAACATTGATAAATTTAGTAAGTCACCACATAATTTCTTTTTGCCAATTATGATTTCAATGATGAAGCACATGCTTCTATTTTTTCATGTACACTAGAGTCAACTTAATTTTAGGACAGTCACATGAAATATTTCTAAAAGTTAGTGGTCTGCTAGTTTTCTTTCAAATTGATCCTTTACCAAACTTCCTAAGAACATCGCATGACTTCTTTCAATCTATTGGTAATGAGGACATTGTTGCATTTTAAATTTGGGGGTGCGGTATTCTTTTTTCGACCTTGCTATTTTTAGTCTTAAAAAAAATATATCATAATG
>NC_052359.1:39931998-39934347 GCF_009727055.1 Benincasa hispida
CGCTACCTCTGCTCAGCGTCTGACCGCCCCTACACCTTCTTCCACCTCCATGAAAGCTTTGGCCAAGAGATCCAAGAAACCTGTAAACCCTCTGGTCAAAACTTCTCTGCCTAGGGCTAAAACCCCGTAAAAACTCAAGTCTGCCCCTAAACCAAGGGTAAAGACACCAGCCAAAACCAGGACGCGTCCGTCATCTATGACCGCGTCCAAACTTTATACTAAGCATGTACCACCACCATTTATCCCGAACATAACCTTGGTGGGTGCAATGCATGAACCACTTCCTACCTATGCCCATACCGCACCATCTCCAGCGGTGCGTCCACCTCCCCCTCTATCCATTGAACCCTTAGCCACAATTTACCCTGTGGAATTAGACACGTCTAACCAGCCATCACCATCACCCATCCTAATATCCTCTCCGAAGACGCCTCACACCCCGTGGGCACCCTTTTATTCACTCTACCTATTCCAGCTTCTGACAGTCCTGCGTCAGAGCATAACCTTGAAGACTTGGCAGAGTTAGCAAGATGTGATGAAGAGGAAGTATTTGGAGCTATTATAACAACGCTCAACCAAGAGCAAGAAGCAACTCAAGTGACGCGTTCAGAACAACCAAACACATCACTCGATTCTGATGAACCAGAAAGATACGCAACAATGTTAGAAGAAGAGATGGAAAATGAAGAAAGGGAAGAGAATGAAGGAAGAGAAGAAGAAAGTAGAGAAAGGAGAGTTGGCCCCGATGCGTCACAGCCACGCCCATCTGACGCGGATGAAGGGCCTATAAAATCAAAGAGAGTATCAAGGAAGAGAAGTTTGATATTGGAGGAAGAAGAAGAAGAAGAAGAAGAAGGAGAAGAAGTTACACCTGGACCTGAGGGTGCAACACGTAAAAAAGGGCACAATGCATTGGAAAATGAATTGGAAAAATATGCGCCCACAAGACAAGGGCGAAGGAAAACTAGTCTCCAAAAGGAGTTGGAGAATGAGTTAAGAGAGTTGGTTAAAGAAGCAAGAGAACACGCGACAAGGAAACGCGAGGTAACGGAGGCGTTACCTAAGAGAATCACGGGAAGGAAATGTCAATTCAGTGACATATTAGTAGAGAAAGGCTTCTTCCCTGAACGCCACCCATTGCCAGTCTATATCACGGAAACCATAAATGCACTAGGGTGGAATCAATTTTGCATTGGGCACGATCGCATCTGGCCCAACCTTGTCCGTGAATTCGACATGGAAAAGAACACCGCCTTCATGGAAGGGGTGTTAGTGCGCTTCTCGGCAGACAAGATAAATGAAGTGTTTAACTTGAATAGTAATCCTGATGTAGAAGGAAACCGCATCTTAGAGCAACCAACGCCTGGTCAATTCAAACCAACGCCTGGTCAAATGAAAGATGTGTTGAAGATAGTGGGCCAAACCTGGAAGTAAGTGGCAGACATCAAGGAATGATCATAGATGCTTGCTTCCAGGAATCTGAAACCCAGACGCTAACATTGCGTATTATTTTAATCAAACGCACATCATGCTACAACCATGAATGAAACGTTATCAAGAGAAGCGTCATGGCACTTACTGCATAATAGCAATGCAACCCGTTGGGATCTTGGGAGGATTATATCGGACCAGATCAGAGCCATCAAGAAACAAGCCTCGGAGGCAAACCTATATTTTCCGTGGCTGATCTTGCGGCGTTATGCGAATGCGATGCATCCCTCTGGGGGATGAATATGAAGAAGTCCGATGGTCTGATAGACATAAAGGCAATAAGGCATCTTTCGAGGATCACAGCATCAACCAGCCTTACCTGTCAAAGAAGTGGCACGTAGACCTCGACCACAAAATGCACCCCCAAGAAAAGACGCGTCATGGTAGTTAACCAAACGATGAAGCTTTAGAGAATGAAGAATGTGAAGCTGAGCCAGAAGCTTTGCCTGAAGAAGCGCACCTGCACTTTTATTTTCCATGACTCATTCAATTGCCAAGCCAGAAGGGGAGTCCTGAGTAGACGCATCAAGAACCCATATTCATAGATCAGGACATTCCTCACTCCATTCCTTCGCACCAATAAAGCCAATCCAAAATTTTGTGCCACCTCAAGTGATCTTTGAGCCAACTGGGTTAGGTCCAGTAACGCAAGTAGCATTTGAAGACCAGTTGACGAGAAGAACTAATACCAACGCAACATGACTTTGGAGGAGTTGAAAACATTCATCAGTGATCAACTCCGACCGTTGGCCGCATCAATTGAAAGCTTCAACAAAAACCGGGTATTAAGGGATTACTTAGGCAACAGACAAGAACGCATGCAAGACCAATTTGTCTACACAATGCAGTATATCAATC
>NC_052359.1:39934379-40161236 GCF_009727055.1 Benincasa hispida
AGGTCTTGGTGGGTATGTTTTCCTTGCCTCCGTTACCAGCCCATCTCAGAAATCCCTTGCGCTTCATGGACGAGAACCCCGAAGAAGATCACAGAGATGATGCACCAGCGTAGTAGAACTTTGAGGTGTTGAGTTAAAATTATTTTGTAATTTTGGTTTAATTGTCCTTTTGCATCTTTTTGCTGTGTTTATGCAATCTATGTTAAAATATGAAAAATGAATGAGAAGTTATCACTTTGATCCTTGTGTTTGTCCTTAGCATACTTTATTTTTGTTCTTTGATTGATTTCTAAGTCTTGTGCTTAACTTAACCTTAATGATATCAACTATATGAGCTCATAAGCATAAGATAGACGTTAGGAAAATAGACAAGACTTGAACTTCTCTTAAAATGATTAAGTTTACTTTCTAACGCATGCAAGCTTGAAGTCTTAAACTCCTTTCAATTTCTCAAAGACTTTTAAAACTTTGTTTCTCTTTTAGCAATGAGGATATAGCTCATCTCCGAATTTGGGGATGAAAAAAATCCAAGCGTAGACGCATCAATGTATACATTATAATAAAAAAGGGAAACAAAATAAGAAGAATTTTGAACGTAACTCCTCTGTCATTACTTTAAAAAAGAGAGATTTCAAATGACATGAGCTTAAGTGGAACATGCACTTAGCCGTAGTTGGATGCCCGCATGACACCCGTGGGGGTAAGCCAAAACGAAGTTAAGTATCCTAGACCAACACGTCCCATAAAACTCCTCTATCTAATCTGGAAAAAAAAACTATACTTTGAAAAAGGAATGAATATTAGATATGAGTTTAGTTGTAAAGGGTTCTTACCCGTAGTTGGATGCTCGCATGACACTTGTGGGGGCAAGCCAAAACGAAAGTGGGATACCTGGAGCAACGCATGGGTAAACAAGTACACAATCGTTTTCTTTTTATCCAGCATTTGTTTTTCAAAAGAAATAGTATCTAACGCATTGCTGGTTTAGAAAAGATTGAAATTTTTTGAGAAATGAAAGGAGTTGCGATGAGAAGCCTACCGCATCGGAAACTAAATATTAGTCCTTTTAAGAAAAGTGCCAATCTAAATTATATCTTTCCAACTCTTATTTCAGCTTTGAAACTAATATGATGAGAGGTGAAATTTGCACATCTAAGGCTGAGGAGATAGCAAAGAATTATTTTAGAATGCTTGAGGACAAGCATTGTTCAAATTTGGGGGTGGTTGATAACTTGTAAAAAATACAAGTTATCTTTGCTCTTAAGTAGAACAATTAACTTTTTTATGATAAACTCTCCTCATTTTTAATAGAGACGCATGGATTTACTTAAACAATAGCAATTTCATGTAAAAGAAGTTTATCACTAAAAATCGCGACGCTAACGCACTACTTTACAAAATTTCAACACAAAACTGACAATAATGCATAGACAAGTGCCGCAGGAAACGCAATCTGATGGCAAACAATAGCACGCATCCTATGAGAGAATAAGCGTCCCCCGTGCTATATTGATTTCTCTCAAGGAATCATATATCCGACGCCTGATGGAACCAGGTTTGAAATGAAATCTATTATGCTCCAAATGCTCCAGACTGCTGGACAATTTGGGGGTAGCCGTGGCGAAGATCCTCATGCTCATATGAAGCGTTTCTTGGAAACGTGCAATTCCTTTGTGATTCCTGGAATCACACAAGAGGCAATCAGGCTCTCCTTGTTTCCCTATTATTTGCAAGACGACGCAAAGCAATGGGTGAGTTCATTAGAGCCTGGGAAAATCACCACATGGAAAAGTTGGTAGAAAAGTTTATGCAGAAATACTTCCCACCTACCGCCAACGCGAGGAGGCATCAGGAAATCATGAACTTTGAACAGGAAGACACTGAGACCTTGAGCGCTGCATGGGAGTGTTTCAAGGGCTTGGTCAAGAACTGCCCGAACCACAGACTACCTTTGATTATTCAGATGGAGACGTTTTATGGCGGACTAAACAGGGCATCACAGATGGCAGCAGACGCAGCAACAGCCAGAGGACTGATAGACAAATCCTATACTGAAGCTAAAGAAATATTAAACCGCATTGCCAAACATAATATGGAGTGGGTAGATGACACATGTGATGGAAGAAATGACAAGAGAAGAAGATCTCAGAACATTAACTCTATTGATGCCAACGCGATAGCCACGCTCTTCGCTCAAGTGGCTACCATGACCAGCCTTCTACAGAACATAACGCTAGGTAACGCACCAAACTAGCAAAAGGTTAATAAAGTGGAAGCGTTTGGGCAACCCATGGTAACCTGTGTGGGATGCGGAGATTTTCACTCATATGCTGAGTGTCCTCAAAACCGTCAGTCAGTATGTTTCATCAAGAATAACCCATTTTCTAATACTTATAATCTTGGATGGAGAAACCATCCGAATTTTTCTTGGACAAGAGGAAATCAGCAAGAGCACCACCCAGGTGCGAGCCATCAACAAAGGAATGGACCGCCGCCTGTCTTTCAGCAAACGCATCAACAGCCTTTCAATAGAGGTGGCCATGCATCGAGTTCTGGAACTCCGCTGGAAAACCAATAGAGGTGGCCACGCATCAAGCTACTTTTTTTAATTCTCAAAATTTAGCTTAGTTTTTTAAACTATTTGTGAAAAGTATATAACAAAGGAAAAAATTTGAAGGTTAAAGTAGTGTCCATAAGATTAATTTTCAAAAACAAAAACAAAAACAAAATGGTTAGCAAACGGGCCTTAATGTTTGGTTTTTAGTTTTTAGTTTTTGGAAATTAAACCCATGAAAACCTCTTCCACTTCTAAATTATTGATTTGTTATCTATTTTTTATCAATGTTTTTAAAAATCAAGCCAAATTTTAAAAACTTAAAAAAAATACTTCTTAAAACTTGTTTTTTCCTTCGAATTTGGCTAAGAATTCAACTATTTTACTTATGAAATATACAAACCATGGTAAAAAAAAATGAAAAGAAATAAGTTTAATTTTCAAAAACCAAATGGATACAAAACATGACCATTTAGATCATAACACATTTATAATTTTTTAAAATTTTAGTTAAATTTAGGGCCAAAAAATATTTTTTTAAAAAAATCATTTTTATTCAAACTCTTTTGATAAAAACTATTTAAAATACAATTTGAAATTGTTTCAAAAACTAGTTGGTGGGATTGTCAAACACTTCAATTTTTTTAAAGTGACTTATTTTCAAAATTAAACATTTGAAAAGCCAAACACACACTAAGTTGTTATGTTTAAATGTTTTTGATAAGTTAAGGATTTGATGGTACGTTAATTTAGTATTGAAAATTAGCTTGTTAAATTTAGTTCTCATGTTTTATAAGTTTTTGATGTTATGCAATACACGCAAGTTTTGATAAAGCTTTTGATAATTATTTGGTTTTTTATTTTTAGTTTTTAAAAATTAAGTCTAAAAATCAAATCAAGTTTTGAAAATCCAGAAAAGTTGTTTTTGGTTTTGAAATTTGACTAAGGATTCAACTTTTTCACTTACGAAAGATGCAAATTAAATTATTGTAAGAAATTAAGAGAAAATAAATTTATTTTTTTATAAATAAAAAAAAAACCAAATAGATACCAAACATGACTTTAGTTTGTTTTAATGAGTTAGTATTCATTTTAATGATAATTTTGATTTTTCTTAGGTACTTTGGTGTCAATATTATTCTCAAAAGCTATTGTTTACCATGAGATTAAAAAAAAAAAAAAGTAATTTTGTGAAAATTAACTGGATTTTATTGATTTTTAATAAATGTTATAAATTTTTTAATTATTTATAATCTTTTTTTTTTTTCTCCACAATATAAAGTTTGATATTTGGACTTGTTGATCTACTTGGAACAACTTGTTGGCTTGTTGATTTTCTTTAACTAATTAAGGATTGGTATGATGAAAAATAACTAACCATGTTTACTATTTGGATACATAGCAACCACCTTTTTAGTAGGGGAAGTTGGGGAGGGAGAGTTCCTATTTTACCCTTTATATACATATAAGGTAAATTGAAATCCCATAACATATTAAAAAATAATAACAAGAACAATTATCTATCCAAGAATCAAGGCACCATTCAATTGAATAGACAAAAATTAATATAAATAAACTCTTAGATTAGTGGTTAGCTTAAAATACATTCAATTACTAAATATTGATCTTCTTTTTATTTTCTTCATTTTATCGTTTATAATATGGTCAAACATATAGTTTTTTTTTTCATGCCCATCGATTTCATTTTAGGATGGAAGAAAATTGTTGGAAACTTAGATCCATTTAGCGCCCATTTGAAGCTAAATGAAGCTGTGTGATTCGTAAAATGAATCTTTTGTCAATGATTGTCTAAGTTGTTCACGAGTACTTGGAGAAGTACTTTTATAAGAATAAGATTCTGATGTCATTGAATTTGAAGCATGAGAATTGAAATGAACATACCGAAAAGAGTTATTTTCAAGAGATGAAGATTTCGATAGAAGTTGATAGATTGTGAGTAATGTAATTGTGGCCATTGATGAGATTCTAGAGGTTGTGCCAAAAAATGGGAGTAATGTGTCGTCGTCCTCGAATCTATTACACAAGAAGAGGAAGATGGAGATAATATAAAGAAAAATGAAGGTTTATTTTCCATTGAAGATGAAGACTGAAAAAGAAAGTAAAAGGGAGTAGGGTTTCAAAGTTGAAAGCTCAATCAAAGGTCCAAATAAAGAAGTTGAAAGCATTGAAGTTATTGTTTAGAGTTTGATAAAGCTTTAAGAGCTCTAAAGATATGTTAATTTGCTTCCAAATATGTACTACTTTTTTTTTCTTCTGAAGTAGTGAATATGTACTTCTTATCTAAAGTTTTTATAAATGAATGTATTTCCTAATATATACTAATTATTAGGCATATTCTCGACATATAGACATCATTTTACTTATCTAGGTATGTCATATAATCAATGTTAATATTTGATCTATACAATTTCAGTGTTTATCTATGATCTCTTTTGTATATACAAGATATTTTATATAGGGGTGTACATGGGTTGGGTTGGGTTGAGGGTACTTTTTTGGACCAATACAAAAATTCGGGTTGATTTAATTGATAACCCGAATGATCCAAATAAAGTTTCCAACCAACTCAACCCCTTAAAAATTCTGGTTGGATTGGATTAGGTTGTCGGACTATGAAATTTAAATACAACACACGACTAATAACTAAAAGCTCATAAAATTAAAATACTAAATATCAAATATCTATGATATTTATTGTAAACATTTAATAAAGACAAATATCATAACAATTTTAATAAAAAAATATTAAATATTCACAAATTAATCAATACAAAGTAATCAAACTTTAAACAAGGAGGAATATATATATATATAATTCGGGTTGGATTGGGTCAATCCAATTTTTTTTAACCAACCTATAACCCATCCAACCCTTATACTTTTTGGTTAGATAGTCCAGATTGTTCGGGTTGTCAAATTATTTGAATACCCCTAATTTTATAGAAGATTGATTGAAAAGAAAATCAAGGTATTTTACTTATATATATACAACAATTAACACGTGTATATATTGTTGAATCATATATTTATTGGTATATACTATATTTGTCATTGGCACTTCACATAAGCTTGATTGCGATGATAGGTTCAGGTTTTTTTTTTTTTTTTTCCTTTTCATAACCCTTATCTCTACTAAATAAGGATGCAAATACTACCTTTTCGGTTCCTAACTTATTTAGCTCTCTCTTTCTCTATATACATATACAAATCGTAACTTATCAAGGTGTAATTCTATTGTACATTAATCCTAGGTCATATAATAAGTATCGGTGTCTTATCTGTATAATTTTAGTGTTTCAATTTGCCAATTTTATAATTAGTGTTTCAACTTGTAATTTCATGAAGTGAGTCATAGTTAATACTAAGATTTTTATTTTTGTAAAACATTTGGAAACAAGGTTTAAATTAAGTTTTAGATTTTATTGGTTGTTACGTTTATTTTAGATATAATTGTCATATCTCACATCCTTATAATCTATATCTTGCTAGGATATTTTCGTCAGCATGGGATTTAGATATTCGATTGAAAATTGTGTTTAGCTATTTCTCCCAAAAAAAAAAAAAAAAAAGTCAGAGTTACCTATTTCTCAAGTGGAAATAGTTTGATTTATATTATGAATATTATAATAATAAATAGATACTCACTACTTAATGTTCCAAACGTCATGTGTTACCCTTCATATTGTTCATGTGCCTTGTAATTATTCATGCTTGGTGTCCATGTAAATTCACATCCTACTTGCCACTTTGCCTATAAATAGTGATATTTAGTGGATCTTAAAATCACATGAAAATTCCACTTCAAAATTTCACTAATTTTCATATTATCCAATTTTATAATTTTAGTTATTTTATTTTATGTATATTTTATATATTTTATATTATTATATAATATTTTCTCTATATCCGTGTTCTCGTTGTGCTCCTCAATTTCACAACACGCTATCAGCACGAGCTCCTGTTGTTTTCTCTGTTAAAGGTAGGTCCTAAAGATATGTCGGATTTTCCCTCTTTGTTACAATTAATAAATTTAATGTTATTTTGCATATTCAATATCTATTAAATTTCTAACATAAGTACAATATTTTATGATAGTGCTGCCATGACAAATCTTACAAAATTAGAATTTTTCGCCCTTTTGACATTAACGACAATAATTATTTGTCATGGGTACTTGATGCCGAAATCCACCTGGATGTTATGAATCTTGGGTAGACTATTAAAAAATGAAATATGACATCCAGTCAGGACAAAACAAAAACTATGATTTTCCGTCGTCATCTCTCCATGAGGGATTGAAAATGTAGTATCATGCAATAAAAGATCCCTGTATCTTGTAGAAAAATTTGAAAGAGAGGTATGATCATAAAAAAACAGTTATTTTTCTTAAAGCTCGTTATGAGTGGATGCACTTGAAGCTACAAGATTTCAAATCAGTAAGTGATTATAACTCCGTATTATTTAAAATCAATTCGAACTTGTTGTTATGCAGAGAGAAAATTATTGATGGCGATATGTTAGGGAAGACATTTTCTACATTTCATGTCTCGAATATGCTTCTACAGCAGCAATATCGAGAGAAAGGTTTTAAACAATATTCTGAATTAATTTCATTTCTTCTCGTGGCTGAATAAAATAATGAGTTATCGATGAAGAACCAGGAATCTCGACCAACTAGAACAACACCATTTCCTGAAGTGAATGTTGTGAATGTTAATAATCGTGGTCGTAGTCGTGATCAACGTCATAACTGTGATAGAGGAAGAAATAATTATTATTTTCGTGGTGGTCATTCTAATCATTTATATTTCAAAAGAACCACACAAAATGATTATCACAAAGGAAAAGCTCCACAAGATAAAAGTTCAAAGAGTGTTGCAAATAAATGCTTCTTATACGGAATGACTGGGCATTGGTCATGTATCTTTTGTACGTTAAAACACTTGGTTGACCTCTATCAAGTCTCCTTGAAGGAAAAGTGGAAAAATGTGGAAGCAAATTTTGCATACTAGGATAATAATATATTTGACCCATCTCATATGACAAGTTTGGATGTAACAGACTTCTTTGAATCTTCTGAAGAGAAGATTCGCGTAGTTGATGGAACATCAAGTGTTTCTTTTGATTTTGAGAATATCTAAATTTAATGTTCTTTTTTTAATATATCTTCATGTTTGTTTTAAGTGTTATTTTTCTTATTATAATTATTTTCTTTTAATGAAGAAACATAGATCATTTTCATATGTTGGATGTTTAAAAAATGAGCAAAGAATATCTTGTTAGAATTGACGTTCTAATTCTCCCGGAGTCTCGTAGTTTGTAAATAATTTGTACATATTGTTATTAATAAAATAAATGTTATTTTATTTGCATTTACTCATATCCAATAATCTAAGATCCGTGGTTATTTCATGTAAACTTAAGCATGTATGTGAGACATACAAGTGGATCATGCCTTAAGTAATAACTTAATTGGTCTGTAGTATAAGGATAAAGGAGAGAGACCTTATCCTTGTGACACTACGGATACGACACGCTTTGTAAATAGTTGCAAGTGTTGTAATGTGCTACAAATGACCTGATCCTGACTATTCACATGGAGACATGCGAGCAGGGGTATCCTATACAGAGAGTTTGTATAAGACCAAACCACGAGATGATTAATTTCTTTATATAACGCCGTTGATAATTGAGACTTACATTTCACTAAAATGACCATAGGTGACATGACCTTAATCCTGATTGTTTTGGGAGCTCTTGCCTATGAGGGTGGTCCTTTGATTAGTATGGGTGAGAGTGGCCAGATTGCCAACTCAACAAGCCTATCTTTTTAGGGATTTGTCTGATTGGGGAGCTGGGAACTCAGTTACACAAGAGGAAATTCACTCCTTCCTTGAAGCAGTGATAAGTAGATAAACTGCTCCCTTAAGAGTTGATTCTAGGTCTTGAACATAGTGGTCACACCCTTTCTTTGGAAGAGAGGATTCGGTCATAGTAGGACTATGACTTATTGTTCACTAGAGAAATCAGTTGTACTTAAGGAGTTAGATGTAATCACGGGGGCAAAACAGTAAATTGGCCCAAATGTACTTACGAGTGATTTGTGAAGGGTTATCACATTGTTGATTGGTTACATGGACACATAAATATATCTGTAGTGAGAAGAGTGCAGCTGCCAGTTTTTAGTGGAGTGCTCGACAGTTTACGGATGGTGGATCTCGTGACTAAAGAGTTTAGTCAGTTATTCACGTATCGTTGAAGCTTTAAGCTACAAGTCCATAAGGTCCCCTTGGTAGCTTAATGGATTCAAGTTGAGAATCAAATTTTGGGGTTAGTTTGAAGTGTTCAAATTAACAAGAGGAAATTCAATTATATGTGATATAATTGGTGTGATGTATGAGATACATTAATTTGAGGAGTTAATATAAATACAATTTATATTAAGTACTATAAAATAGAAAAAGAACTATGGTTTGTATGTTTTATATGATGAAATATTAAAACTATAGGTTATAAATATAATATGATAAATTGGTTATCATATTTATTTATAATATATTAATTATATGATAATTAATTCCTTTTCTCTAAAAACCGATTGAGTGGGAGGTTATTGGAAGTTTTATGGTAATTGTGAGATAAAAGGAAAATTGTTTTCCAAAATTGGGAGTTGCTTCATTCGAAAAATTCTCACAAAGAAAGCTATCAAGTAAAAGAGTTTTACTAAGCGATATTTCTTTCAGATCTATGTTTGACAGACAGTGCGACTACACATACAATACTTACAAATAAAAAATATTTTTCCAAATTGAGAACGTTGGAAGCAAAAGTAAATACAATATCAGGTTCTGCAAACTTGATTGAAGGTTTTGGAAAAGCAAATATTATTTTGCCTAAAAGAGCAAAATTTATAATTGATAATCAACTGTTCTCTAATAAATCAAAGAGAAATCTTTTAAGTTTTAAAGAGATACGTAGCAATGGTTATCATATTGAGATTGATAGTAAGAATAATGTGGAATATCTATATATCATATCCACTGTCTCAAATGAAAAACGTATATTGGAAGAGTTGTATGCTTTATCTTCTAGATTATATTATACTCATAAACGAGTAATTGATACATAAACAATTAACCTGAAGTTCATGAATCCAGATATATTTACAATTTAGTATGACCGATTGGGTCACCCAGGATCTATAATGATGAGAAAAATTACTGAGAATTCAAATGGACACTCATCGAAGAACCAGAAGATTCTCCAATCTAATGGATTCCTATCAAGTGAACCATTTAGATATTTTATAGTATTAATAGATGCATCCAGTACATGGTCACATATGTGCTTATTATCAAGTCGAAATTTTGCATTTCCAAGATTACTTGCTCAAATAATTAAGTTAAGAGCATAATTTCCTGATTATACAATTAAGACTATTCGTCTTGATAAGCTAGTGAATTTACATCCCAAGTTTTTGATAATTATTGTATGTCAATTGGGATAAATATTGAACATTTTGTAGCTCATATTCATACACAAAATGATTTAGCAGAAGCATTTATAAAACGTTTGCAATTAATTGTAAGACCATTATTTATGAGAGCTAAGCTTCCTTCATCTGTATGGGGACATGTTATTTTGCATGCAGCATCACTTGTACGCATTAGACCAGTAGCTTAGGATAAGTACTCGCCATTATAATTAGCTTATGGTCATGAGCCAAATATTTTCTATCTGAGAATTTTTGGGTCTGTAGGTCTGCAGTATATGTTTCAATTGCTCCACCACAACACACTAAGATGGGTCCTCAAATGAGGTTAGGAATATATGTTGGATATGATTCCCCATAAATTATTAAATATCTTGAACCCCTAACGGGTGATTTACTATATGCTGATTGTCATTTTAATGAGATAAATTTTCTAACATTAGGGGGAGGAATTAAGAAATTGGAAAAATAAATTACATGGAATGCATCGTTATTGTCTCATTTAGATCCCCGTACAGATCAATATGAACTTGAAGTTCATAAAATACTTCATTTGCAAAATATGGCAAATCAATTACCAGATGCATTTATAGATGCAAAGAAAGTAACTAAGTCACATATACTAGCTGCAAATGTTCCATAAAAATTAATATCCCAAAACAACAAGTTGTCACTAATGAGTCTGGAATACGCTAGAAACGTAGTAGACCAGTGGGATCCAAAGATAAACATCCTTATAACGAAAAATAATTAATAGTGAAAAATACTTGGTTGGGGATGTAAATACCCATAAAGAAATAATCGACATGACTAGTGATGAAGGTGAAATACCTAAAGATAATAATGAGATTTCAATAAATTATGTCTATCAGGAAAAAGATGGAATTGAACTAAATTAATTATTGACAACATTTGCGTATAATGTTGCTCTTGATATTATATCTGAAAATTAGGATCCTGAACCAAAATCTGTTGAAGAATGTCGACATTGATTGGTTTCAGCGGAAAGAAGCAACCAAGGTAGAATTAAACTCACTTTCAAAACAACATCAGATTTTTGGACTAGTAGTTTGAACACCAAAAGGTGTTAAACCTGTGGGATACAAATGGGTATTTATGAGGAAAAGAAATGAAAATAATGAGGTCACAAGATATAAAGCAAGACTAGTTGCACAAGGTTTTTCACAAAGACCTGGTATTGATTTTGAGAAGATGTATTCTTCAGTGGTGAATGCAATTACATTAATATATTTAATTGGCTTGACTGTGTATAAAAGTCTAGATATGCATCTTATGGATGTAGTCATAACATATTTATATGGATCTCTTGATATTGATATTTATATGAGAATCCCAGAAGAATTTAACATACCTGAAACATATACATCAAATTCCCAGGAATGGTATTCAATAGAATTACAGAGATCATTATATGGATTGAAATAATTAGGACGGATGTGGTACAATCACCTGAGTGGATATTTATTGAAAGCAGGACATCAAAACAATCCAATATGTCCGTTTGTTTTTATAAAGAAATCACAATCAAGATTTACTATTATAACTATATATGTTGATGACTTGAATATAATCGGAACTCTTGAAGAGCTTTCAAAGTTAATAGAATATCTTTTTAAAAAAATTGAGATGAAAGATGTCAGAGAAAAATTTTTTTGGTTTGATTTGCAAATTGAGCATTTAGCAGATGAAATATTTATTCATTAGTCAACTTATACAGGACAATTTTTTAAAGATTTTATATGGACAAAGCACATTCACTAAATATTCCAATGGAAGTCCGTTCATTTGATACAAAGAAATATATATTTCGACCTCAAGAAAATAATGAAGAACTTCTTGGTCATGAAGTACCATATATTAGTGCAATTAGTGCACTTATGTATCTTGTTAATAATACAAGACCATATATTGTATTTTCAGTAAACTTATTAGCACGATATAATTCTTTTCCAACAAAAAGACATTGGAACAGAATTAAGCATATACCTCGTTATCTCCGAGGAATAATCGATATGAGTTTTTTTTTATTCAAATAAATCAAATTTTGATCTAGTTGGTTTTGTAGATTTTGGATATTTATCTGATCTACACAAAACTAGATCTCAAACAAGTTATCTGTTCACATGTGGAGGAACTGCTATATCATGGAGATCGGTGAAACAGACCATAATGGTCACTTCCTCAAATCATGCTGAAATTATTGCAATGCATGAGGCTAATCGAGAATGTGTATGACTAAGGTCAATGACTCAGCACATTCGTGAAACTTGTGGCTTGCCTTCTAATAAAAGTTTTCCAACAATATTATAAGAAGTCAACACAGCTTGCATAACCCAAATCAAAAGAGAATATTAAAGGAGATAAAATAAAACATATTTCATCGAAGCTTTTCTACACTCATGAAGAAAATGATAACATCACTTTACAACAAATTTGTTTGAAGGATAACCTAGCAGACTTATTTATAAAGGCATTACCAACCATAACTTTTGAAAAATTGGTGCACAGTATTGGAATGCGGCGACTCAGAGATCTTAAGTGATGTTTTCACAAGAGAGAGAAATATATTATATTATTTTAGGAGTATATATTTTATGAAATATGTATTATTTTTCATTCGCTACGGTTTTTTCCCATTAGATTTTTCCTAGTAAGGTTTTAATGAGGCATATTTCATATATATATATATATGAGCATCTAAGAGAGAATATTATGAATATTATAATAATAAATAGATGTCAATTGCTTAGTGTCCCAAAAGCCATGTGTCACCCTTCATGTTGTCCATGTGCCTTGTAATTATTCATCGTGTCCACGTAAGTCCACATCGTACTTGCCACTTTGCCTATAAATATTGGCATTTTGTAGATCTTAAAATCACACATACATTGGTGAGAATTCTACTAATTTTCATATGATTCGATTTTATAATTTTAGTTTATTGATGTTTTTAGTTATTTTATTTTATATATTTTATTATTATTATATTATATTTTTTTCTATATCCGTATTCTCGTCATGCTCATCAATTTTATAACAATTTAGCTATTTTTCTAATTGCTCCCAAATTAAATTAGTTTCGAGTTGAAATGCCACTAACTGGGGCTATAGCTTATATCCCCTAATGGATTAATGCTATATCAACCGAACAATATGAGCATAAGTGATATTATTTGATTTTTCAAAATTTTCTATCTTTTAATTTAATACAAGAACTAATTTATAAATTGAGAAAAAAAATCTTCTTGGTCCCTAAGTTTTGCATATAGTTTCTATTTAGCTCTTTAAGTTTCAAAATGTTGCACATTTAGTCCTTAAGTTTTGAGTTTAGTTTCAACATAATCCTTAAGTTTCAAAATGTTATAATTTTACCATTGACATTTGAGTTTTGCTTTAATTTGGTTTATTTGTTTCAAGATTTACACTTTTAAACTTGATTATTAACTAAATATTCATTTTTTCGTCTTTAGTATTAATTTATATTAATAAATTAAAAATCATTAAAACAATTACAATTAATTAAGTTTCACTATCTTTTATCACTTTTAAAATTAAAATCAAAATTTTACTTCATAATTATTTTTAATTAATTAATAGAAATTGACGTCAGTGATCAAAAGTGAGTATTTAATGAAAAATTGATATAAAATCTTGAAACCTAGAAACAAAATTAAAACGAAATCCAAATCTCAAGGGAAATTTTAACATTTTGAAACTTAAGGATTAGATTAGAACAAAACTCAAAATTTAAGGATTAAATATATAACATTTGAAAACCTAAAGATCAAATAGAAACTACACCCAAAATCTAGGAATAAAAAAGATATTTTATCTTATAAATTATTATTATTATTAATGTGTCCATTCATGGTCGATCGAAATTTCTCTTTCACGATTATCTAAATGTTAATGGTTTGTATTCCTTGAAATTATTAAGAAAAAGAAGGAAAAATAAAAATAAAAATAAAAATAAAAAAGCAAAAACAGAAAACAAATAACGAGGCACGACACGATGGCATTCCACGTCAGCACCAAGAGACTGAGGCCACACACGTGTATATTCGGATGGAATAATCACCACTTGTTACTTGTAGTACTCTTATCATAAAATATAATGACTTTTTTTTTTCTATATTTTTATTCTCAATAAAAAACAATGCACTAAAAATAAATTAGTTTTTATTTCATTTTTTAATTTTCTAAAATTAATAATCCAAGTGATATTGAGAGAAGGAGACTTTCATTTCTTATTTTCCCTAAAAAATCTAAATTATCGAGGGGGGACTCAATATGACGTGGACTGAAATTTATATTTCCACCACAATTTATAATAAAATAAAATTTATATGAGACCAATAGAACTTAGGTATTATTCTATTCTTCTGATTTGAACATAGCAAAATCTTTTAGACTTTAGGTTTCATCTTCTTAAATTGTAATATTCTATACAAATAAACAGTATGGTATTTTTAATAAAAATTTGTAATAAGTAACATAATTTATTTTTAAATAATGAATTGACAAAATGAACTAAAATTGCCTCAAAATAAAATTCAAGATAACATGTTATATTTTTTGTTCAAAAATCTTCTCTACGTTTCTCACAAATGACATATTTAAAAGAAGTGATTAAAATTCTTGTTCTTAGAATAAAAAAAAGATGTCATCAATCAAGTAAAATTTCTTAAATAAAGTCATTAATTACTATTATGTAATCGTTCAATCCGTGGGCAACCATTGAACCAAAAACACTTATATTCTCCCCCTTCTTATTTGTCCATGTTTGGAAGAAATTTTAAAATCGTCACAATCACTTTTCTCATTTTTAAACTCAATATAAAATACATTTTTAATCACTTAAAATTAATTTAATATTAAAAATTTATAATTTTAAATATAATATTCAGATCATCGAATTTAATTTGGAAGGACTAAAAAGATGGTTCATAATGATTTATTGGAAAAAAAAATGATTGTAACCATTTAAGAATCATTTCCAAACATGCGCTTAGTACACCAGGTAAATGAATTGAACGAGACTTATTAATCACTAAAACATCTATCCTTATTTATCTAAATTTGTCAATCTAAGTATAGCTATTCTAATCATATATTTTAGTAAAAATGTTAAAGGTTTGAATCCCATTAATTTTATTTTTAGGTATTTTTTAATAAAAAAGAAAAAGAAAAAGAAAGGGCAAAACTAATGACCACAAAAATCCCAACAATCCAAAGAAACAAAAATAGGCCCCATTTCCACTTCTTATCATCTCCACATTCTATGGATAGAGAGACCCATTTCCATTTCCAAATCCAAAACCCCAACTTCATGAGGTAGAAGAACAAACCTCCCAACTTCACTCTCCATCAATGGCAGCCTGTACTTCCACTTCTCCTTCTTCTCTAATGCTCACTTCTGCTTCTTCTTCTGTACATCCCCAAGACCTCGCTTCCTCCATCGTCTCTTTCAAGCCCAAACCCCAAATTTCCACCATCAAATCCTTCTCCTCTTCTTCTCATTTTCTCGGCTGGCCTAGGAGATCAACCGATTGGGTATTTCTTCATTTTCAGAGACGAGCCAGGCACCATGTGATCGTTGCAGCTCTCGCCGCTGAAGCGAATGTCGCTGAGGTGGAAGCCGAGGAAGAGACGCCTACCGTCGCTGCACCTAAACCCAAGAAGGGGAAAGCCGCCTTACCCCTTAAAAGAGATAGAGTATGTTCCACAATCTTGTAGGTTTTGGTTTGTTTTTTGATTTCGGTCTGATGATTGGATTGTGGGTTGTGTTCTGTTTCGTGGGTTGTGCTTGGAGGAGCTTGTTTTCAAGCTTGGAAATGGAGGGTGTTTAATGATCATTGTGGTGGACTATTGGCTTCATTTTCTTTGGCTTTCCATGTCCTTATTTCATTATTGATGTCTGAATTCAATTTTGTTGCGTGATATGTCAGAGGAGATCTAAGAGATTCTTGGAAATTCAAAAACTGAGGGAAAACAAAAAAGAGTATGACCTCAAGACAGCAATATCTCTGCTCAAGGAAATGGGTAGCACAAAGTTTGTAGAAACAGCCGAAGCTCATTTCCGGCTCAATATTGATCCCAAATACAATGATCAACAACTGAGAGCAACCGTGGGTTTTGTTTTATGATCCCTTTACTGTTAAGGGAAGTTATAAATAATATGGATATCATGAGGTTATTTTGTTTGAACGCTTTTATGCAGGTAAATCTGCCTAAAGGAACTGGCCAAACTGTAAGAGTAGCTGTTCTTACTCAAGGTAGTTACTTTTAATACTTGAGCGACTCTCTTTCTCAAACTATCCACCAAGTTTAGTCTTTAGGAGTTGGGTTTGAAACAGTTTTATGTTTTTTTCCCCTTTGATCACTGTTCTTAAAAATAGTTTTGAAAATAGTTAGCATAGTTAGACAAGCACAAGCTATCTCGATTGCGATCAAGAAATTTTCTGAAGTTATCTTCTTATTGAACTCTAAGCTAAGTTTGGTTAGTAGAGAAAGAGACTGTATCTAATTTGAAGTTTGCACCCTTGAGTTGAGGTTCATGGATCTAGAATAGGGTAAAGTTCAGTCTTGTGGCACTTTGATCTTGGTAGAACCAAATAGTAGGTTGTGATGCATCTAGATTCCTTTTTTTAGGGAGTGTTTGGCTCAAGGAGTCCACTCCTTATTTGGCCTCATAACTAATTTCATGACTTATTAACTTCTTATGGATTCCACGCCTAAACAACTCTCTAGGCTACACAATTCAACTCTTTGTTTCAAACGTCCCCTCAGTAGTTGCTTGTTAAAAGAACTTTACTGTTTAGGGTTCAATCCTAAAAAGTTCAAAGTAATACACAGGTGAGAGATTTGATGAGGCAAAAAATGCTGGAGCTGATTTGGTTGGAGGGGAGGACTTAATAGAGCAGATAAAAGGAGGATTTATGGATTTTGACAAATTGATTGCTTCTCCAGACATGATGCCTAAGGTATTGCTCAGACTGCATTACTTCAATCATTCTTTCATTTATCTTTTGAGATTTTTATAACCTTCACAACATATAAATTGTTTTCCTAAACAAATTGCATAACTTCAAATTTTTAAAAGATGAATTAGATGGATAGGATTACACTGATGATACTGCTTATGTAAGGCAGAAAGAAATAAGAAAACAGGAGACATGCATATCAATTTAATAGTTACCCTGGATTTATTGAACCATTTTTGGTCATAGATATACTTCCTAGATTTTGATGATCAAAGTGCTTGCCTTATGGCTGCAGCCAAATTTGAGCCTGTTCTTAAGATTGACCAAGTCTCTGTATGCAAAGTGTTTTCTGGCCTTTGTCTATTTATCTTTGATGTCGATTACCTGTATTACTAAGAGTAAGACAATATAGTTGATTTCCATATTTGAGTATTCTCTGCTCATATCAGGTTGCTAGTCTTGGGAAGCTCCTAGGACCACGGGGACTCATGCCAAATCCAAAAGCCGGTACTGTAGCAACCAATTTGCCTCAGGTATCAATGATCTTTTTCCAGTACCTGCATTGCATCCAGATTTCGTATCTGTTCATTAGACAAAGAAATGTAAGACTTTAGTTGAACCATCGGGCATCCCTGATTTTAGGCAATAGCAGAATTCAAGCAGGGGAAAGTTGAATACAGAGCAGATAAAACTGGTATAGTTCACTTACCATTTGGAAAAGCTGACTTCAGCGAAGAGGACCTTCTCATAAACTTGCTTGCTGCCATAGTATGTTCTTCCCTTCTGTAGCTGTTAGTCTCTAGATATAGGTCTCGCTCATTTTTGATAAGTCATTTTCTTCTAACTCTGACAGAAATCAATAGAAACCAATAAGCCATCAGGTGCAAAAGGTGTATACTGGAAAAGCGCTCACATATGCTCGTCGATGGGGCCTTCAATACGGTTAAATATAAGGGAGATGCTGGACTTCAAACTTCCCTCGAGTGCTTGACTAAATAACAGACCTGTAAATTCCTTCTGTTAGTTGAATCAGCCTCTGGGGGATCCACTGGAATATAATGATGCCCAAATGTGAGCAGCACTGGAAACAAGATGATAGAAGAAACTAGGAAGAAGAGTGAGGAGACATCGGATAATTATGATTGCACAGCAACAAGCATACTGCATAGTCTTCTATACTGACTCAGTTTGTATTAATGGTGTTAAAGTTCTTATTGATCTACTACACTTCGATTGACCTATTGGGTTTTAAGGGGAAAAAGATGATAAATGTACTTAATTGTATTGATCAGTTGCTGCTCTTTTATGTGGCGCATTTTGAAAGTGTTGTTCTTGTTCGTTCGTCGTAAAGGGCATTCGGTAATGCAATTATGGTCCTATTGATCTAAGTTTCACAATTTCATTCCTTTTCCTGGGATGTTTTGACATGCAAATATGGATGATATATGGGATTAAGTTCCAAATTCTATTCTTGTTTAGGGGGCTTCCATATGTAAATATGGGACTCAGGTCTTTAAAGTTTCTGAGGAATCCTATTCTTAAGATTCCATTTGGAGCAGAAGGAACTTTCTTGCAATCAAAATATTGACTTATCTCGACAATTTTACTCGGAAACAGCAAGGTCTTTGCTGTCATACTTCCCAATCCTCTTACATACTAAACGCTCGAGGTGATTTGAGAAAATGACTTTGATAAATATATCTTCATATTTTGAAGTCGGAACTCCTTGAAGCGGTTTTGNCTCTCTCCATTCAAAAGGAACATCATCTTTAAAATCTATTTTTTGAATCCTTTTTCCTACGTTTCAGAAGTTTAGTGGAGAAGTCGATTACGTAAAATGACAATTTTGCCCTTCAATAAATGGTCATTTAAAAAAGTTAAATCAAATCTCATCTTCCCGTGGAAATCTCTTCATCTTCCCACGGAAGTTAAGGTTTTTTATTCGTCTCCTTGTTGAGTTTTCTTCACCATTGTTGGACTCTTCTCGCAAAGACTCCCCACCTTTGTAAAAAAAGACCCATATTTTGTCTTCCATTACCCATTTGCCCGATTCGGATTTTGACAAAAGGTATGTTGTCTCTCGTGAAGTTGAATTCATTTCTGTAAAAAAGACCTATCTCAAAAGGAATTTTCTTTCTTTCTAAATGTATCGATTCTATTGTTTATAAGGGGGAGTTTGTGTGATTTCTGGTAGGAATGTGTAGTGAAAAATCCAAAACTCTTTTTTTTAATCGTCCTTTGAATTTTAATGAAATTAAAGAAACCTATAAAATATATGAGGTAAGAGTTATATGTTTGTTTGGGTTTGCTTTCGCATTTTTTTGGGTGTATTGAACTTCATGAGACAAATATCTCGTGAAGTTGTTGAGAATATTTTTCTCGTGAAGTATTCTCAACAGTGGAAAGTTTATAAAATAGTCGAAAGTTCTTTGTCATTTGTCTCGTAATGTTGTAAGTCTGTCTTGTGAAGTTGAGACAAAATATAGAAATGAATTCAACTTCATGAGAGACAGAAGACTAACTTCTACTGGGGTTCATTATCTTCAAAGCTACCCCCATAAGCATGTAATTGGCCAAAAGTCTCCTCCGACCTACCTCGAACCATTACTAACGTCTCTTCTCTAGACCGTCAAGCTTTCGTACAACTAATATTGACACAACATCTCTCCTGCATATCTTGCATGATATCCTTCGGCCTATACGTCCTACCACTGTTCGTGAACTTGGACTTAATTAGATGACCAACTAACTTGCTTCTAGCTTGACGGTGGTCGCGATCCATTAATTGTTGTGAGCATGTATGGACATCTTGATACCTTGTTATTTTGAATTGTTGGGGTTGATGCCCTAAATTTCATGGGTTCTGTAGTTTGTAATTGTATTGTACAAATAGTTTATTTATTAATAAAATCTGAGGTATTTTATTTGACATTTAGTAGCATTAATTCACAAAACCAATAAACAAACATCCAAGGTTATCTTCTATAGCTTAAACATGTATGTGGAGACATACAAGTGGAGCGAGTTTAAATGATAACCTGAACGGTTTGTAGTAGATGAATAAGGTTGAGTATCTTATCCTTGTGATACTACAAATACGATCTGCTTTATAGATGTTACAATTGTTGTAAAGTTCTACAAATGATCTAATCATAATCATTCATGTAGAGACATGTGAGTGGGGTATTCTATACAAAAGGATTTGTATAAAATCAGACCACAAAACGAATAGTCTCATTATATAACACCGTTAATAGTAGTGACTTACATTTCATCAGGATGACCATAGGTGACATGATTTAAATCTTGAGTGGATTGTGAACTCCTACCTATGAAGGCAGTCACTTGATTTGTATGGGTGAGATGGTCAGTTTGCCGACTCAATATGCCTACTATTTTGGAGATTTGTCTGATTGGAAAGTTGGGAACACAACTACACAAGACAGAATTTACTCCTCCCCTAATGTCGGGGTAAGTAGATAAATTGCTCTCTTAAGAGCTGATTCTAGGACTTGAACAATGTGACGCCACACCCTCTCTTGGCTCGAGAACGGTTTGGTCATAGTTGGACTATGATCTATTGTTTATTGGAGAGATCATTGGTACTTAAGGAGTTAGATGTAACTACAGAGCCAAAATGATAATTTTTGCTCACCTATACTTGCAAGTAATTTATGAAGGGTCATCACGTCGTTGATTGGTTATATCCAGTGGACACAGAAATAACTGTATTGCGAAGAGTGCAGTTGTCAGTCTTTAGTGGAATGAGCGACAATTAATGAATGTTGAGTAATTTAATTAAAAGAGTTTAATTAATTATTCAAGTACCATTGGAGCTTCAAACTATAGGTCCATAAGGTCCCCTCGGTAGCTGAACTGGGATTATTGAGAATCAGATTAATTTTGGTTTACTTTGAATGATTCAAATTAATTAAGGGAATTAATTATATATGATATAATTAATTTACACTAATTATATGTAATATAATTAGAATAATGTATTTGATATATTATAATATAAAGTTTATTTGAGAGGAAATAAATATTTGAATATAATTCAAATATTAATTATATGAACTGGAATCATATAAATACTATAGGTTAAATTTAATATGAATTTGATTCATATTAAATACCATAGGTTTAATGGGAGAATTTCAAACCATAGGTTATGTTTTATTTGATATAATATAAACTATGAGTTATATGTTATATTCGACATAACATATAGTATAATGTATATCATATAGTATAATGTATATTATATGATAAGTAAGTTATTATATGATTTATATTATATTATTAAATTTAAAATTAGTTTTTATTTAAATTATTTTTTTGAATTTAATTAAAGAAGGGAGTTGACTAACTCCCTCCCATGATTTTCTCACGTTTGATTGTGAGATAGGAAGTTAAAGGGGATCTTCTTCTTCCTGACTTGTAATGCATAAGGGAGATCTCAAATAGTGTACTTCCTTTAAAATGAATTCTCTCAGAACATCCGTCTCTCTAAAACATAATATTTCATTCTTCCCTAAATTATCTATACAGAGCTCCACACACTCCTGTGGTTCTCATCCCCTAAGGAGAATACGGAGGTCCCACTGCTGGTGGTGTCCAACCAAATTGAGATTTGGTGTTGCTGTGTTTTTTGGGTGTTCGGGATCCAAAAGGGTTCGCGACCAATCGAAAGGGTCCGTGAAGATTATGTGTCTTCAAAAGTTAGTATAGAAATCCCTAAATTCCTTCTCTACTACTTTTAAAAAGCATGTTGTAAAATTAAATTTTCTCCTTTAGAATGCATAACTAGGTTTCTATAATTTTAATTTATGTGAAAATTGAAAATTAGGACCGATTCCCACTTCCGCATCGGGCCTCACAGTCCTTCAATTGGTAACAGAGTGCCAAGTTAGAGTCTCATTTTTAATTTTTTTTTTTTTTTTTTTTTTTTTTTATGGTGGAATTGAATTACTACACGGTATTTGTTGGGTTGTATATCCTAAAACTCGCAGTTTGTAATCTTTAAATATATTCTATTTGCAATAAAAAGAAGTTTATTCAATAAATTTGTTATTGAATGTGTAAATTGCATTTTTTAAGTCTAAATCCAATAAACTAACGAACCTCTGGCTATAGCATGAATACTTGAACTTTATGTAGAGATATAAAAAAAGGATCAAGTTCGAGTATATAGCCTAAACAGTCTATAAGTATCAGGATAAGATTGGGGACACTGTGGATGTGACCTACTTGGTATATAATACAAACGATGTGATCCCAAAATCGTTCATGTGAAGACATGCGAGTGGGGGCATCTTGTGCAAAAGATGTTTGCATAAGACTGGACCACGAAATAGTCACTTTTCTTTATAACGACCGTTTACTATTAAAACTGACTATATCAACTCGATGACCTAAGGTAACTCGATCTCAATCCTGTGCTAACTATGGACTTCTGTTTATTCGGGATTTTCCTTTAATCTGCATGGGTGAGAGTGGCTTAACATTGCCGCTCAATAAGCCTCATATTTTAGGGGCAAGACCGGGTAGATAATTGGGACATAGTCCTGCAAGATGAAATTCACTCCTACCCGATTTCGGGGTTAGCAGATAATTGTTCTCTTAAACACTACCTCCTAGTCTTGAACCAATTTGTTGGTAGGACTATAAACCAATTTGATATGAAAACCCTAGAATTTGAAAATTAAGATCCCAAATGTTGAACCCCTAATATCAAATTTTAAAACCTCTAATCAATTTGATAACAATCCCAAAGGGAAGGATTAGATTTGGATTACCTTTTGATTGAAGACCAAGAGATGAGCAGAACTAGTTCCCTACTCTAAGTTCAAACACTCCATAAGCAAGATGGTCAAGCTTATCTAAATTTTCTTAGCATGCAACCTTGAATCAAGAATTGCGAAATTAACGATGAAACTTTGTCATCTACCAAAGAATTTTCATCCAACTAAAACCCTAAAAACTCAAACATAAAAGACTAATGTACTGTATTTTTCTTCCATCCTACTTAACTAAAGGGACTTAAAAAGTCCATTCAACCCCTAACTAAAAAAAAAAAAAATTAAAAACCCAAACAAAACATATATGGGTCCAATAACGGAAATACCCAAAAGTTAAGGTATGTTTTCACATTAAAATAAATTAAAAATTTCAATTGGTTTCATCTTATAGCATCAATTGAAACCAATTATAAAGCTTCTGATAAGATGTTGATGCTTGAATTTCCTCAATTTAGTTCACCTCCGCTTAAATATGAGAATTCAATGCTAACTATACCTTCTTGGCTTTTGAGCATGTGATTGGTCCTAGAGGTAACACACGAGCATCTTGGTTCATATCGTCTTCTCCCCTTTTTGAAGGATTCATCGTCGGATCAAGTTCATTATCTACATCAAAAGAAGTTAAGTAGAAACATTAAAAGTAGAACTTACACTATATTTACGTTCAAGATCAATCTGGTAAGCATTGTCATTGATCTTTTTCATCACTTGGAAAGGTCCATCTCCCATTGGATTTAACTTAGAATCTCGTCGACGTGGAAATCTTTCCTTCCGAAGGTGGACCTAAACCCAATCTACCTCCTTAAATATCATAGGCTTTCGATGTTGATTAACCTTCTCTGCTACCTTGGCATTTTGCTTTTCAATCCTTTATTGAGCCTCTTTATGTAGCTCTCGAATGGCGGTGGCCTTCTTATCAGCTTGAAAATTTACAACCTTATTAGAAGGTAAATGCAACAAATCTATAGGTGAAAAAAGGTTAAATTCGTATACAATCTCAAAGGGTGTACATTTAGTGACACTATGAACAACCCTGTTATATGCAAATTCAATAAATGGTAGAAAATCCTCTCAAGTTTTGGTGTTTCTATCTATTATAGCTCTAAGTGTATTCACCATTGTCCTATTGACTACCTCAGTTTGTCCATCAGTCTGAGGATGACATGTAGTGGAGTAAACTAACTTAGTACCAAGCTTTCCCTAAAATACTTTCCAAAAATGACTTAAAAAAATTTCTCATCTCTATAACTAACAATGCTTCTAGGAATGTCATGCAATTTAACCATATCCTTAAAGAATAAGCCAGTCACATGTTTTGCACCATTAATTTATTACATGAAATGAAATGAGCCATTTTGCTAAATCTGTCAACTACCACAAAAACGGTATCCTTCCCTCTCTTAGATCGAGGTAAACCCAACACAAAATCCATTGAAATATCTATCCATAGTCCACTAGAGGTTGGTAAAGGAAAATAGAGTCCATGTGGTTTCGACTTAGATTTAGCTTCCCTACATGCAATACATCTCTTACACTTCTTATGTATATCAAATCTCATTCTAGGCCAATAAAAATGTTCATTAAACATGTCATATGACTTAGTAACCCCAAAATGTCCTATTAAACCTCCCCCATGAGCTTGTTTAACTAATAGCTCACGAATAGAACAAGTGGAAATGTAAAGTTTATTCTTCCTAAACAGAAACCCATCAAACATTATATAATTGGACGCAACACGTTTTTGCTTGGGATTTTCAATAATAGGTGCAAAATAAGTGTCTTGTGAATACAATGTCTTAATATGTTCAAAACCAAGCATTCTAGTGTGAAGGGCGTTTAGCAAGATATACCTCCTAGATAACGAATCAGCAACTACATTTTCCTTACCTTTCTTATACTGTATCACATAAGGAAAAGTTTCAATAAACTCCAACCATTTTGCATGTCTCCGATTCAGCTTTTGTTGGCCTTTCAAGTGTTGTAAGCTTTTGTGATCAGTATGGATAACAAACTCCTTTGGCCACAAGTAATGTTGCCAAGTGTGTAGTGCTCTCACTAAGGCATAAAGCTCCTTGTCATATATAGGATATTTCGAGGCAACTTCAGTCAACTTCTCACTAAAGTACATCAATGGTCTTAGATCTTGTATTAAAATAGCTCCAATCCCTATTCCACTGGTGTCACACTTAATTTCAAATGTTAACTCAAAATTAGGTAAGGCAAGTAAAGGCACATTACATAGCTTATCTTTCAAAGTATTGAAAGCGGGTTCTTATGCTTGTCCCCACTCAAACTCTACATTTTTCTTTATAATTTCATTAATTGGTGCAACCATGGAACTAAAATCTCTAACGAACCTCCTATAGAAACCAACTAACCCATGAAAATCTTAATCTCACTAGCATTCTTAGGTATAGGCCACTCCCTAATTGCTTTAACCTTCTCAAAATCAACTTCCACTCCATGTTTAGAAACTACAGAACCTAGGAAGTTTACCTTTTTCCATGCAAAAACAACATTTTTTTAGATTAACATAAAGCTTTTCCTTTCAAAGTGCAACTAGAACACACCTAACATGCATAACATGATCCTCGAGTGTTTTAGAATATATTTGGATGTCATCAAAATAAACTACTACAAACTCTCCTCAAAATTCATGCAATACATGATTCATAAGTCTCATAAAGATGCATTAGTTAAGTCAAAAGGCATAACTAACCATTCATACAAATCATGCTTAGTTTTGAAAGCGATTTTCCATTCATCTCCAACATTCATCCTGATTTGATGGTATCCAGATTTTAAGTCTATTTTTGTAAATAGGCTACAACCATACAATTCATCTAGCATATCATCCAACCTAGAGATAGGATGCCTATACTTAATTGTAATTTTATTAATAGCCCTACAAGCTACACACATTCTCCAAGATCCATCTTTCTTAGGTACTAGTAAGACAAGAATGCTACAAGGACTTAAACTTTTACGTACATCCTCGTGAGCAAGCAACTCATCAACTTGCTTCTGAATCTCTTTGGCCTCTTATGGATTGGTTGGGTAGGTTGGTCGGTTTAGAATCTGAGCACCTAGATTAAAGTCAATCTTATGTTTTATGCCCCTCAAGGGCGGTAGCTCCTTAGGTAACTCCTCGGGAAAGATTTTCTTGAATTCCTACAAAAGAGATACAAAGATACAAGGCAAAGAGGTCCTCGGTTAACAAATAAGTTTCTTTAAATGCAACCATGGGTATGGTTTTCTTTAAAAATATAGCTTTCCCTACCTCACAAGATTTAGCACTCCAACTTGTTATTTTTCTCCCTTTTTTCTCTCTAGGTCGCAAGTTATGATTTTGTTTTTCTCTCAATCCCTCATTTTCTCTCAAGCTCTCCTTTTCTTTTCTCCATCACTCACTTCCTCTCAAGCTCTCTTTTCCCTTTCCTTTTTCTTTTGCTTTTGTTGCGACCTTTCCCCCCCTCTAGCTTCTCTTGATCAATAAGCAAATTTTTGGGGATAGAGGTACAACTACAGTTTTTCTACCATTATGTGTGAAAGTATAACGGGTAAGAAAATTATCATAGATAACCTTCCTATAAAATTGCCAAGGCCTACCAAGGAGTATGTCACCTGCATGCATGGGCACCACACTACTTCATCCTTGTATCTCCCTATGGAAAAAGTAACCTTCACATGCTTAGTCACCCTGAGTTCCCCATAATCATTAAGCCACTAAAGTTTGTAAGGTCATGGATAAGGTGTAGTATCTAAATCTAATCGCAAGATCAAACTAGAGCTCACCATGTTCATAAAGCTCCCACTGTTAATCACTACACTACGTGGTATGGTTTGTACAAGACAACATGTATGAAAAAGATTCTCCCTCTGATTCTCCAAATCATCCTCCTTCATGTGTGTACTTAAGACCCTTCTGGTGACAAGGGATAACTGTGAAGTATCTTCCACTTCTTCCTCTCCTTCTTGATCACTCATCAATTTTCTATCTCTTCATCATCTTCACTCACATCAGTGACTATCTCTCATTCTCTAATAATTATTGTCCTCTTATTAGGACATTCTCGATTTATGTGTCCTACTCCTTGATATTTCCAACACTTAAGGTCTCTATTTCTACCTATGGGTGCTTCCACCGTTGGTTTTGCTTTCGATGAGGACTCCCTCTTATCTTTAGGTTTATCACTTTCTATCTTGGCTTTAAATATAAAGTCTGTGGATTTGTCACCCTATTTCCAAGAAGTTGAATTGGAAAAACTTTTAGAAGTATATCTTGATTTGCACCTCTGAAATTTCTTTTCAACCTTCACTGCAAGGTGCACCAATTACTCCATATCCTCGTACGTTTGCAATTCAACACGTTCAGTCACATCAATATTTAATCCATGAAGAAATTTGGCCATAGTGTTCTCTTCATCCTCATCTATCTCCAATCTTTCTATCAACATCTCCATCTCCTTGAAATAATCTTCTACACTCTTACTCCCTTGGCGTAAAGCCTGAAGTCCTTGTGCATAATCTCTCAAGTAATGTTTTGGCACAAACCACCTCTTCATGAGCTCTCTTTTTGACGCCTCCTCTTTTTAGAACACACCGTATCCCACCATGTTTGTGCATACCCCTTAAAATGTGTTATAGAGACAGTTACCTTTTTCTCTTCAGAAAGTTCGTTACCACGAAAAATATGTTTTGCCTCATGTTTCCATTGGAAAAAATCTTCAGGATCAGACATACCATAAAATTTTGGAAATTTAACTATAATGCTTCCAAAAACCTATCTCTATGGTGGTTTTCTTTTCTACCTTGCGGTCTTCTATTGTGAAAACCCTATCTTTCTCTCAGCCCATGTCATTCTCCTCTTCTAGGTCCACCTATAGTAGAGCCAGAGTCAGATTCATTTTGCTCTAAGTCTTCTTCCTCCTCAGGAGCCTCCACAAATCAACTCCTTACTTTGGTTCTTTCCCTAAATTGAAACCATTATTCTATTCTATCCAATCTCGCATTGATCAAAGTTTCCAAATTTTGCATGACTCCCTCAATGAGTCCTTCTTATAACTGTCCCATGGAACAACTCCTTTGCCCGACATTGCCGCAAAACAAAAAACAAGTGAAAGAAAAGTGGACCTCACCAATCACTTCCTTACGTGTTTCACTCGATAGGTGGCGTTCATTCATGTTTACACATTTTAATGTCAGCGCTCTCTCACAGAAAGGAATGCTCTCAAAAGGACAATGAGCCAAAATTTGCAATCAAGGTCAGAAGAGCCAGCTAAAAACAAACCAAGCAAGAATGGGCGTAAAAATTCAAACTCAAGCAAGAACCAGTTGAATTCAACAAAAGAGAAAATAGAAATCAAGAACCTAGTTCAAAATCCAACAAGCTAGGATACGAAAAAACAAGAATATGATATAAAAAAAATTAAGGATCTAATATTCAAAATTTAAAGAATTATGCAAGATGAACAAAGATGGCAAACTACTAGACAAATCAATGATAAAAAGGAAACAAGGAATTACAAATAAATTCTAAAGACACTAATCTTATTGAAACCCCAATTTAATCTTAGAAAAAAAAGTGCTTTTGAAACAATTAATCTTTTCTTATGAATTTCAACAGCATAAGAATTGAGCTGCTCGCTTGACGTACTTACTTCATGTGCCAACTTCTATTTTTTTCCTCATCAACCTCATGTTCTGCATCCACCTTGTCACCCACTTCAATTTTTTTCCTTTTTTTTTTTTTTTACTTCCATTGGTTTCTTCCATTTTTTAATACTTCTCCAGTTCCAATTCTCCAGCAAACCCTGCCACGACCCATTCAATTTCCTTCTAATTTCGATTTTTTCCCTAACCCTAGGTCCCAAAATTCAATGCCTCTAATTCTCGATTTTTTTTCTCTAATTTGCAAGTCTGCAATTTAAATTTTAATCGATTTCTTTTTTTTTTCTCTCTCAAAATTAAACACAATAAAAAACCTAATTAGAATAGACTTAACACAGAAAGCAATTCAATAAAACATATATTCATTCTAGGCTCTGATACCAAATGATATGGAAACCCTAGAATTTAAAAATTAAGAACCGAAATGTGTTGAACCCCTAATATCAAATATTAAAACCCCCAATCAATTTGACAACAATCCCAAAGGGAAGGATTAGATTTGGATTACCTTTTGATTGAAGACCAAGAGATAAGGGGAACTAGTTCCTTACTCAAAATTTGAACACTCCACAAGCAAGATGATTAGACTTAGCTGAATATTTTTGACATGCAACCCTGAATCAAGAATTACAAAATTGGTAATGAAACTTTGTCATCTACCATAGAATTTTCATTCAAAGAAAACCCTAAAACTCGAACATAAACAACTAACGTACTGTATTTTTCTTCGCTCCTTTAAACCCATCCTACTTAATTAATGAGACTTAAAAAGTCCATTCTACCCCTAACTAAAAAGAATTAAGAACCCAAACAAAACATATATGGGTCCAATAATGAAAATACCCAAAAGTTAAGGTATGTTTTCAAATTAAAATAAATTAAAAAAGTTCAATTTGTTTCATCTTGTAGCATCAACTAAAACCAATTATAAAGCTTTTGATCAGATGTTGCTGTTTGAATCCCCTCAATTGAGTTCACCTCCGCTTGAATGTGAGAATTCAACATTAACTATAGCTTTTTGGCTCTTGAGTGTGTGATTAGTCCCAGATGTAGCACAAAGGCGCCTTGGTTCATATCACAATTGTCATTAGTGGATCAGTGGAGACTTAAGAAGTAAGATGTATTACAGAGGTAAAATAGTAATTTTGACCCAGCTACTAATACACAACCTATGAAGGATTGACTTATTGATCATGGTTAAATCAAGTGGACAGAAATATATCTACAGTGAAGAGAGTGCAACTACTGGCTTTAGTGGAGTGTTCGGTAGTTAACAAATGTTGATTAATTCGGTTAAAAAAGTTTAGCCAATTAATCTCGGATCGTTGGAGCTCATGATCTGTAGGTCTATTAGGTCTCCCTACTAGCTCATAAATGGACTAAACCTTAAAATAGCGTGATGAGAAAATTCGAAATATTCAAATTCGATTTGAGAGAATTATTAATTACATGTGATATAATTAAACGTTTTGTTAATGAATTAAACGAAATTGGAGAGTTGAAAAATATTTAAAGATGATTTAAATATTAAAAACATAAATAGGGATTCATGTTGAGATTGGTGTTTGATTATTTAATATTTGATATTAAATTAAAGTTGTTTAATTAAAATTAAAAATTAATTTCATTGGTTGAATTATTTTTTAAGATAATTGAATTTGATGAAATTCAATTATTAAGTCGAAATTCAATTTTTATTTAGTTTTGAGAAAATTAAATTAAAAATTGAGTTTTATTTGAAATTGGAAGTGGGTTTTTCCCCACTTCTTCCACTTCATCATACACCTTCCTAATTCCACTCAAATTTGGTTTTTGTGGTGTCAACCTCTCATGTAATAAGATTGCATGTAGAATTGAATTAAAAGAAAAAGCTCAATCTATTGAGGGGGGTGGATGAAAATTTATTTTTTTGATGAAGAAAGTAGGAGGAAAAAGATGTTTATGATATGTCGTTTCTCCACCCACTCTCTCCCTAAAAGTTCACAAGATGAGATTCATGCTTGGCCTCGTGGTGCCCTGGGCACACCTTCCCTTAGGAAGATATTTGCGTAGGTCAATATCAAGGTGAATGGAGAAAGTGTTTCGGTAGGTGGAAAATTAGGCAGATTCAATTGACTTGAGTGAGAGATATGAGGTGTGAGAGGCATCGACCGATGGGGCAACGGACTTCGACGTCTACCTGCTCCATGGAGACGACGGTCGGCGTGACACAGCCTGATGACGTGACGATGACTTGCATGAGAGATCGATGGAGCGACATGAGGGAGAAGATGAATGTCGAAGGAACACTAAGCTATCGCGAATTTGGGAAATTTAGGGGTTCACTTGGCTTTTCTATTTTTTCTATCTCTTATATATATATATATATCCTATATATATATATATATATATATATATTATATATATATATATATATAATATAATATATATATATAATATAATAATATATATATATATATAAAACCAAAAAAATATAACTCAGTTATCTTGACTCTTATTAACTGTCAAGTACATTAGAAAACTACTGGACGTTTTAAAATTGTCAAGTTAATTGATAGTGTGAAAAAATAAAAAAATTTTCGCCAACCTTCGTTTTTTTCATTATTTTTTATGTTTTTCATCAAAGTTGCATGTTACTTGATGTTTTTTTTTTCATATGAACGTCAAGTACTCAAAAGTTTCAAACGTCAAGGAAAGTCATTTTTGTAGTAGTGGTATATGAGTCATGCCCTGAAGGTAAAATGACCAAAAGATCTTTTATTTGAAAAGGTCACAGAGCCAAAGAACCCTTAGAGCTTGTACATTCAGACCTCTGTGGTCTGATGAATGTTAAGGTAAGAAGAGGGTTTGAATATTTCATCACTTTTACTGATGATTATTTCAGATATGATTATGTTTATTTAATGCAACATAAATCTGAAGCCCTTGAAAAGTTTAGGGAGTACAAGGTTGAAGTTGAAAATATATTAAATAAAAAAATTAAAACATTTTGATATGATCGAGGTAGAGAGTATATGGATATGAAATTCTAGGACTATTCGATAGAACATGGAATTGTATCCCAACTTTCAGCACTTGGTACACCTCAGCAGAATGGTGTATCAGAAAGGAGAAATTGAACCTTGTTAAACATGATTCGGTCTACGATGAGTTATACTTCATTACCTGACTCATTTTGGAATTATGCAGTACAGACTATAGCCTACACTTTGAATTGCGTTCCATCCAAAAGTGTTATTGGAACACCTTTGAAGTTATGGAATGGTCATAAAGGTATTTTATGTCATTTCAGGATTTGGGGTTGTCCAACACATGTGCTTTGAGGAAAATCCTAAGAAATTGGAATCTCGTTCAAAACTATGCCTGTTTGTAGGTTACACAAAAGGAACAAAAGGTGGTTACTTCTACGATCCTAAAGATAATAAAATGTTTGTGTCGAAAAATGCCACATTTTTAGAAGAGGACCACATAAGGGAGCATAAGCCCTGTAGTAAGATAGTATTAAATGAACTTTCCAGTGAAACTACTGAACTTTCAACAAGAGTTGTTGAAGAGTCCAATACCTCAACAAGAGTTGTTGAAGTTGGTTCATCTAGTAGGTCACATCTACCTTAAACATTAAGGGAGCCTCGACTTAGTAGGAGGGATGCGAACCCGCCTATACGTTATATGGGTTTAATAGAAACCCTAGCTATCGTAGTCAACGATGATGTTAAGAATCCATTGTTTTACAATAAGACAATGGAGGATGTTGACAAAGATGAATGGATAAAAAACATGGATCTTGAAATGGATTCTATGTACTTCAATTCAGTTTGGGATCTTATAGGTTAACCTAATAATATACTGCATTCTATTATAAAAATCCAATAAACGAATCTATGATTATAATTATGAATACTTTAGCTTTATGTGGCGACATAAAAGAAGATCAAGTTTTAGCATATAGCTAAAATGGTCTATAAGTATATGGATGAGATTGGGTACCTTATCCTGGTGACACTATTGGATACATACCATTTTGTATACTGAAACAAATGATGTGGTCCCAAAATCATTCATGTAGAGACATGTGAATGAGGGCATCCTATGCAACGAGTTTGCATAAGACTGGACCTCGAAATAGTCATTTTTCTTTATAATGATCGTTTATTGTTAAAACTGACTATTTCAAACTCACTGATCTAGGGTAACTCGATCTTAATCCTGAGCTAACTATGAACTTCTGTTTATTCAGGATTATCCTTTGATCTGCATAGGTGAAAGTAGTCCGACAACACTGCTCAATAAGCCTCCCATTTTGGGGATAAGACCGGATAAATAGCTTGGGACATAGTTCTGTAAGATGGAATTCACTTCTACCTAGCTTAGGGTCAACAGATAGTTTGTTCTCTTAAGCACTGATTCTTGGTCTTGAACAATGAGGCCCCACCCTTTCATGATCGAGAGGGACATGACTTATAAGTTGGACTATGAACCAAATTATTCAATAAAGGATCAGTGTGAGCTTAAGGAGCAAGATGTATCTATAGGGGTAAAATGATAATTTTGACCTAACTGTAAATACGAATGACCTGTGAAGGATCGACTTACTGATCATGGTTAAAATGGACAGAAATATATCTACAGTGAGGATAGTGCAACTATCGAGCTATAGTGGTGTGTCTTAGTAGTTAACGAACATTGATTAAATTCGGTCTAAAGAGTTTAGCCCAATAATCTCAGGTCTCTCTACTAGCTCATAAAATGATATTGGATTAATGAATTGAGCAGATTTGAAATGTTCAAATTGAAACTAGGGTTTTGAAATTGGAGAGTTCAAAAATATTTAAATAATGTTTAAATATTTGATGAGGTGAAATATACTATTTAATATTTTATATTAAATTTAATTAACTAAATTAGTTTAATTAATTATCCAATTTAATTCAATTTTGAAATTGGTATCCAAAATTGATAATTTGATTAATTGAAATTTTTTGAAAATTCAATATTAATAAAACTTAATTGAGATTTTTATTTTTGAAAAATCAAAATTAAATTTTAGAATTAATTAGATTTTATAAAATTAAAATGGATTTTAATTATATAAAAAAAAAGGAAAATAGAAGAGAATGGAAAAATCCAAGTTTGGGTTTTCCACTCAAATTCCACCTCATGCTGGAAATTGAAGTGACATCAGCCTTGCAAACTAAATTGCATGGTCTTCATCTATAAATTGAAGTATTGGACTTCAATTTGAGATCCATGCAAGTGAATTGGTTGTTGAATTTCTGCATAAACTTTTCCTCTGCAAACCCTCATTCATCTCAACTCCATTGACCTCAATTTCTTGTTTCCACCACACATTCTAAGCTTGAGAATTGTAGAGAAGGTCTTTGTGGTGGTCCAAATCAAATTTGAGGTCTCAATTCGTGGAGTAAAGTTGTGTTTGAAGAGACTCATTATAGGTTGTAGTTCTTGAAACCCTTTCTCTGAAATTTTGTTTCAATGCATGTTGTTAAACTCAAATTAAGTGTAATTAGAATGCTTATTGATTCTGATGTCTTCTGCTGTGTGTTAATTTACTCTATCATAAATCACATTAAATGTGTTGAACGCGTTAAAGTTCCCCGGAGATATTGGCGAATCTTTTTTTGTTAGAGATATTGATACTTTGTTTTCTGATGTGCAAGAGGTGTTGACCCTAGAAGTCCAGGTTATAGTTTGTGAAGAAATTGAAGAAATGGAGCAGATTGCTACAGTCACATTGACCTTAGTAAAGCACAAAGCTTCCAAGCCATTAAAACCACCAATAATTGAACCACTGAAGCTCGAGTTGAAACCACTATCGAAACATTTGAAAATATGCATATCTTAGTCAAAACAACACATTACCTGGAATCATTGCAGCAGAATTGACTGAACAAAACGAGCAGTTATTGCTAGATATTCTAGGAAGGCAAAAACAAGCAATTAGTTGGACCATAGCTGACATCAAGGGAGTTAGACCTGCATTCTGCATGCATCCTATCAATCTGGAGAAAGGCATGAACTCCGTTGAGAGCCAAAGATGACTAAACCCGAATATGAAAGAGGTTGTGCACAAGGAGATCATAAAGTGGTTAAATGCTGGAGTTATCAACCAAATCGTTGACAGTTCATGGGTCAGTCTTGTCCAATGTGTACCCAAAAAATGGGGCATGACTGTGGTGGCCAACGAAAAAAATGAACGGATCCCTACAAGCATGATGTGGGTGCATAGATTACCGAAAGCTTAACAAAGCCATGAAGAAATATCACCTTTTGTTACCGTTCATTGACCAAATACTAGACAAGTTGGCATGAAAGAAGTACTATTGTTTCCTTGACGGATATTCAGGCTATAACCAGATCAAATAGTACCAAAAGATCATAACAAAACAACGTTTATGTGCCCCTATGGTGCCTTCACATTTAAGAGGATGCCATTTGGCCTATGCAATGCTCCTGCCACATTCCAACGATGCATGATGCCGATATTTTTAGATTTTGTAGATGGAATTCACTCATTCCCATTCATTGGGAAAGTAGATAAATTTCTCCCTTAATAGTTGGTTTCAAGTCTTGAACAATGAGGCCTCAACCTCTTACTGGCCCGAGAGGTGTTAGTTTATAGTTGGACTATAAACTGTTTGTTCATTAGAGGAATCAGTGGTACTTAAGAAGTTAGATGTAACTGTAGGAGTAAAACGGTAATTTGACCCAACTGTGGTTATGAGCATTTGTGGAGGCTCATCGCTCTATTGATTGGTTATATCTATGGACACAAAAATATATCTACAGTGTGAAGAGTCCAGCTATCGGTCTTTAGTGGAGTGATCGATAGTTAATGAATATTGGTTAATTGGATTAAAGAAGTTTAATAAATTAATCTCATATCATTAGAGCTTCTAATCTATAGGTCCATAATGTCCCCTTGTTAGCTCACTAAAGGATAGTAATGAGGAATGATTATGTTCAAATCAAATGAGGGAATTTTATATAATGAGATTAATATATAATGGTTAATTATAGATATGATATATAATCTAAATAATGTAAGAGAGATATATTTGAATAAGATTCAAATATTAGATTTGTATGAATTGGATTCATAGAGAGATGTATACATATAAATATGTGATATTTATATGTTAATTAACTCAATATTAAATATGATTTAATATAGTTATTTAATTGGTTAATTAATTGATTAAGAAATAATGGAGATTGGAGGTTAGTATAAATATATGATATTTATGATAATTAATTAAATATATATTAAATAGGATTTAATATATGGTTGTTTAATTAATGTGTGAATTAATTAAATAAGGGTTATTTAATTAATTAGCACTAAGTGTATAAAGAAAAATTCTTGGAGAAGGGGTTAATTCTTCTCCATATAAATATATCTTTATAGCAAATTTAGGGAAAGGGTTTTTTTACACAAAAACCTAGCCTCCAAGGCTCTACCTTCCCTCTAACTTCTCTCTTCAAATTCTCAACCATTTTCCTCCTCAAAAGTTCTTGGAGGCCACTCTTCCAAGTTCTTTGGAATCCTAGAGAATAACAAGGTAACATTATTGGTGGTGTTCTTCTTAGAAAAGTTCGAGATTGTTGATAACGATGGAAGAGGAAAACTAGAGGAATCAACAAAGGTGAGTTTTGATTTCTTCTCTTCTTCCTCTTTTCTAGCATGCTTATGTTTTTATTTGAATGTTTATCCAAAAAATATATGTTTTATTTTACTGCTTTTGTTTCCATAAAAAAACGAATACCTAAATGCAAGGTGTTCACACGCTTCCATGGAAATTTGATTCCTTCAATTGGTATCAGAGCCATTGCTTTTTTTCCATTTTGATTTTCTGTTTTTTGAAACAAAAAATAGTTCATGAGGTGGATCGTTTTTCTGCATCTTACTTGAAAATATATGAGACTTGCTTGATAGATAATTTCATTTATTGGCACCATAGATCATAGAATTTTATGTTGATTTGATCAATGTAAGGGCATATTGTTTAGGCATTTTATTTTTGCAATCGAGTCTGTATATTTTGGGTCGTTCAGGGTAAAAAATGAAGCTGTCTGAGCTTAGTTTTTCGGAGAAAAATAGAGGATTTACTTCTATCTCATGGTGTTTGGTATCTTGGCATGCGATGATGACTTGCAGTGGGAAGCATTCTATGTGATGGGGTGATGGCCTTGTAAAGCAGAAGAGCTTGAAGATAAGCATGTCAACGTATACCATGTGAGGACACTTACAAGGCTGAACACAAACCCATGTGGCAGGTAGCATACCCATGGGGCAGTCGATGCCCATGCGATGAAAGGACTTAGGCGCAATGGATGCAATGCTCACGGTCGCATACGAAAAGACGATGCCCATGCGATGAACTTCATTGTCCAATGCATGCAGTACTCGAAACCCATGCGTCGAGCACTTCGTCTGCCATACGTGAAATTTAGTGGAAATCCCTTGTTCTTCTCGGTTTGTGCGTCATGGAAGGTACCTGGCAAATAGTTGATCACAAGAGTCTCTTCGACGCAAGGATGGCAGCTTTCCTTTGTAATTTTAATTTTGTTAAAATTAGGATGCCAATTTTTGGGCTATCATAGATTTTATATAGTTTTATATGCATATGATGTATTATTTAACTGTATGTTTTATATGTTGCATAATGTATGCCATATAGTTTTAAAATCCACCTTAGGATAAACATGATCATGCATCATATAAAAGTTATATGGTTACATGATTAATATAAGCATGTTCATGCATTATAATATAATTGTTATATTATATGAATGCATGTTTTGAGTAAACATATTCATGCATCATAAATGTTATAATGTATGATGTAGAGAAATGAATATGTATGTTTATTTTTCATGTATGATAAAATGTTATTATTAGATGAAAAATGAACTGTGCATTGAGCATGACATTACTTAGATTAATATAAACGTTATACCTAATCAAAATCGTTATAATGCAAATGAAAAAGTTTTTTTTTTTGACAAATTCATTGTTTTATAAAGGTTATAAGTTCATTGAAGTTAGAATTAAAATCTATAATCAAAAGTTGCATGCAAATATAGGTAAAATCTATACTCAACAAACCTACCATTTTGGGGATTCGTCTGATTGGGGAACTAGGAATATAGCTACACAAGATGGAATTCACTTCTTCCCCGAGGCAGGGGTAAGTAGATAAATTGCTCCCTTAAGGGCTGATTCTGGGTTGAACAATGTGGCATCACACCCTCTCCTGGCCCGAAAGGGGTTTAGTCATAGTTGGACTATAATCTATTGTTCATTCGAGGGATCAGTGGTATTTAAGGAGTTAATGTAAGTACAGGGGCAAAACAATAATTTGGCCAACTTATGAGCAATTTGTGAAGGGTCATCGTGCTATTGATTGGTTATATCCAATGGACACAAAAATATATTTGTAGTGCGAAGAGTGCAATTATCGGTCTTTAGTGGAGTGCCCGACAGTTAACGAATGGTGAATAATGTAATTAAAGAGTTTAATTAATTATTCATGTACCGTTGGAGCTTCAAGATGTTATCATTGTAATTTAAACATGTATGTGGAGACATACAGGTGGGTCATATTTAAGTGATAACCTATATAGTTTGTAGTATATGGATAAGGCTGTATACCTTATCCTAGTGCACTACGAGTATGTCCCGCTTTGTAGATGTTAGGAATGTTGAAAGTGCTACAAATAATATGATCTTGATCATTCATGTATTAGACTTGAAAGCAGGGATATTCTATACAAAGGAGTTTGTATAAAATCAGACCATGAAATGCTTAGTCTCATTATATAATGCCATTCATAATAGAGACTTTCATTTCACTAGGATGACCATAGGTAACATGACCTTAATCCTGAGTGAGTTGTGAACTCCTGCCTATGAAGGCGGTCCTTTGATTTGTATGGGTGAGAGTGGCCAGATCGCCGACTCAACAAGCCTACCATTTTGGGGATTCGTCTCATTGGAGAGCTGGGAACTTAGTTACATAAGATGGAATTCACTCCTTCCCTGAGGCAGGGGTAAGTAGATAAATTTCTCCCTTAAGAACTGATTTCGGGTCTTGAACAATGTAGCGCCACACCCTCTCTTGGCCTAAGAGGGGTTTAATCATAGTAGAACTATGATCTGTTGTTCATTAGAGGAATCCGTGGTACTTAAGAAGTTAGATGTAACTACAAGGGCAAAACGATAATTTGGCCCAGTTGTATTTACGAGAAATTTATCAAAAGGTCATCATACTGTTGATTGGTTATATCCTATGGACATAAAAATATATTTGTAGAGCGAAGAGTGTAGCTATCGGTCTTTAATGGAGTGCCTGACAATTAATGGATGGTGGATAATGTAATTAAAGAGTTTAATTAATTATTAACGAATCGTTGGAGCTTCAAGCTACAAGTTCATAAGCTGGTGAAGAGCAACGCCTATAAATAGATGAAATCCCAACAAAAGAAGGGTAATTAACTCATTGTGTATAATTCCAAAAATAAAAAAGACTTAGAGCTTTGTTATTGCTGTAAGAAGAACACAAAGGGAAAAAATCCATCTCCATCGTTGATAAAGGGGTGAAGGAGACCTAGCTCGAGAGAGAACTTTCCTCCAGTTCTTCCACAAGTTAGTTGTACACGAATTTAAATTAAGCCAAAAAGGACCAGAGATTGTACTTTGCGGCTTGATTCTTTTCTTTTCATCTCAATTCTGCTCTCTTCATCTCATTCGATTAAGTATTGGCATTGTAGAGATAGTCTGGTTCTTTATGAATTCACATATTTGATCAACTACACTTTGTTGCTATTTATTTCTCGCAATATGTTAGATGCATCTATGAGTTCATGCAAGTTCAATTTCTAAACGCTTAAGCCAATATAATTACTTGGTTAAACTTATTTTAGCTTGAATTATTCGAGAGAATAAGCAAGTAAGCATTAAGTTGATACGCTTGGTACATCTAGAGATAGAGACACTAGTGTTTCATTGCTTTCTGTGATTAACGCATGTATCCTAGAGATAGGAATTTGTGTGGCATTCGCATTGAGAAGTACTGAATAAAAATTAAGTAGAAACCTAACGCATCTACACATACTTGAATTATTAAGTTCATTTCATCCGCACCACATTCTCGCACGTGTACATCTCACTTAGATCAACGCATACCACTTTCACTAAACACCATTTTCACATGAACCCCCGTCTTCCACTTAACCTTTGCATCTTCTTGTACGCACGCAGCAAACTTAGTGTAGATAAAACTCATTCAGAATTTACTTAGGATCCTTTTACATTAGCTGCAATGCAAGCCCTGTGTTAGCTTTGATCTAAATCCTTGAGTTCAACCCTAGACTTACTAGGAACCTGAATTAGATTTATACTTGGATCCGATTCAGGAAAACTTGAACGCATAAAGAGAGGTGTCGTGCATCACTAACGCGTCATCAACGCATTATTCATACTTTCACTTGCACCCTATTTTTCCACTTTCCTTACACAATATGCCTCTAGTTTGCATCACGAGGGAAACAAACAAGTTTTTGGTGCCGTTGCCGGGGATTTAGCAACAAGACTGACCAGAAATTTTGCTTGTATCTTTTGTATGAAACTTGCAGCTGAGGGAGTATTAAAAGCTAAGTCGAAGCTTGTAAACGTTTTATGAGCAGAGAAAACACTCCTGAGCTCGTATACGACCTCAAAGTTGAAAAGACCTTTCGAAGAAGAAATCGATCTAATCACCATCAAAGGTTAAGGCAACAACAACTTAGATAGCAACTCAGACAACAACAAATGGCGAACGAGCAATTAAACCATAACTTTGCTCAACAGCTAGCCAACGCTACTCAAAATCCAATCATAATGGCAAACAGTAGTACGCATCTCATGCGAGAGTATTGTGTCTTCTGTGTTGTATGATTTGACACCAGAGATCATATATCCAATGCCGGATGGGACAAGATTTGAGATGAAATCTGTAATGCTACAAATGCTTCAAACAGCTGGCCAGTTTGAAGGTGCTCATGGAGAAAACCTTCACGACCACATGAAATGCTTCCTAGAAACGTGCAATTCATTTTTGATTCTTGGAATCACCCTAGAATCTATTAGGCTATCCTTATTCCCATATTCTCTGAGTGGTGATGCAAAGTAATGAACGAATTCTTTGGGGCCTGGAGAGATAACGACTTAGGAAAAGTTGGTGGAAAAATTCATGCAGAAATATTTCCCACCCACCACCAATGCAAGGAGGCGGAGAGAAATAATGAATTTTGAGCAAGAAGAATTTGAAACTTTGAGTGCTGTGTGGGAGTGCTTTAAGGGACTGGTCAAGAACTGTTCCAATCACGGATTACCTTTAACTGTCCAGATAGAAACCTTTATGGAGGATTGAACAGAGCATCTCAAATGGCAGTTGACGCAGTTGCAACTGGCGATATCATGGATAAATCTTACAACGAAGCTAAGGAAATACTAGACCACATTGCCAAACATAATATGGAATGGGTAGATGATACTTATGATGCAAGAGCAGATAGAAGGAGACACTCTCAGAATGTAAACTCTGTTGATTCTAATGCAATAGCCACGCTCTCTACACAAGTGGCTACCATGAAAAATCTTTTGCAAAATATATCACTAAGGAATGAATCAAACACACAAAAGGTAAATCAGGTGGACACATTTGTACAACCCATGATTAGCTGTGTGGGCTGTGGAGAGCCTCATTCCTACATCGATTGCCTGCAGAATCTGCAGTGAGTCTGCTTTATTAAAAATAACCCATTCTTGAACACTTATAATCCCGGATAGAGGAACCATCCAAATTTTTCTTAGGGAGATCACCAAAAGGAGCAACACTAGCTAGGAGTAAATTAGTAGCATAGGCAGGGACCGCCGCCTGGATTCCAGCCATCACAGCAACCAATAATCCTTCAATAGAGGTGGTCATACATGAGTTCAGCTTCTCCGCTTGGAAACCTCTTAAAGGAATATATCGCCCAGAATGACGCATTATTAAGAAGTCAAACGTCATCCATTAGAAATCTGGAGATACAAGTAGGGCAAATCGCCAGTGAGCTGAAGAATCGGCCGCTAGGAGTCTTGCCCAGCAATACAGAAACCCCGAGAAATAGTAACATAAGAACAATGTCATGCGGTGACATTGCGAAGCAACAAACCTCTTGTGGAAAGAATAGTGAACCCAAGAAACAACAATCCTTCAACTGAGCACACAACACACCCAAATGCATTTGAAGATCAAGAAGAACGAACACCTGAAACTATAAGTCATTCCAACCAGAGCACATCTAACGCAGGAGCACCTGCGGTGTAACTAAAAGCACCATTTCCCAAACGCTTGCTGAAAAAGAATGATGAGCAGCAGTTCAAGCATTTTCTTGAACTTCCAAGGCAACTGCACATTAACATCTCACTTATAGAAGCCTTAGAACAAATGCCCAAGTATGTAAAATTTCTAAAGGATATTCTGACGAAGAAGAGAAGAGTCAGTGAGACAGAAGTAATTGTTCTAATGCAAGAGTGTAATGCGTTAGTCAGCAACAACTTACCCAAGAAACAGAAGGATCCGAGAAGCTTCACAGTCCCATGCTCAATTGGAGGGTTAGATATGGGACATGCATTGTGTGATCTGGGAGCCAGCATCAACCTCACGCCCCTCTCAATTTTCAAGAAATTAGGAATTAGTGAAGCGCAACCCACTTCTGTAATGCTTCAACTCGCCAATAGAACAATCACATGTCTGAAAGGAAAGATTGAAGATGTTATGGTGAAAGTTGACAAGTTCATATTCCTAGGGATTTCATTATCCTTGATTATGAAGCAGACAAGGATGTGCCAATCATTCTTGGACGCCCTTTTCTTGCCACTGGGAAAGTGTTAATAGACGTGTATAAGGAAGAACTAACCATGTGTGTAGATAACCAAGAAATGAAATTTAATGTGTTAAGCGCATTAAGATTTTCAGATGATGAACAATGTCAACTTAGCAACTCAATTAGAATTGCCTGAAGAGGAAGAAGTTGACCAAGTTTGCGAGGTTCTTGCATAAGGAGAAACCATGAAGAAATTCAAGTCGTTAAGTCTAAGTGAGTGGTAGACTAAACCAACGCGTCCATCATTGGAGGAACGACTAGAACTAGAATTGAAACCTTTACCTAACCATCTTAAATATGCTTTTCTTGGATTAAATAACACTTTACCTATAATTATTTCAGCTAATCTTTCTGAGTTTAATGAATGTTCTCTTTTGTAGATGTTACAAAGACACATGCGGGCAATAGGATGGACGCTGGCTGACATCCATGGCATCGGCCCATTATACTGCATGCATAATATTAGGCTAGAAAAGGGGAAAACTGGATCAATTGAGCCTCAACGCAGGCTAAATCCTATAATGAAAGAAGTGGTGAAGAAAGAGATCATTAAGTGGTTGGACGCAAGAGTAATATATCCTATCTCTGATAGCAGCTGGGTGAGCCCAGATCAATGCGTCCCTAAAAAGGGGAGGCACTACAGTGATAGTTAACAACAATAACGAACTCATTCCTTCAAGAACTGTCACAGGCTGGTGCATTTGCATGGATTATGGAAAGCTCAATGCGGCAACCAAGAAAGACCACTTCCCTCTCCCCTTCATCGACCAGATGCTTGACCGATTAGCCGATAAGGACTTCTACTGTTTTCTAGACGGATACTCTGGATACAATCAAATTCTTATTGACCCAGAAGATCAAGAGAAAACAACATTCACGTGCTTATTTGGAACATTTGCATTCAGATGCATGCCTTTCAGATTGTGCAATGCACCAGGGACGTTCCAAAGATGCATGATGACAATTTTTTCAGATTTCCTTGAACAGACCATTGAAGTTTTCATGGATGACTTCTCAGTTTTTGGAGACTCCTTTCAATCTTGCTTAGACAACCTAGAGGTCGTCCTTGTATAATGTGAGGAAACGAATCTTGTGCTAAATTGGGAAAATGTCACTTCATGGTGACTGAAGGTGTTGTTTTGGGTCACAATGTGTCTAAGGTCGGGCTAGAAGTCGATGAAGCCAAAATTGAGGTCATAGCCAAACATCCCCTGCCTGCAAATGTTAAAGCATTACGAAGTTTCCTAGGCTATGTAGGCTTCTACAAAAGGTTTGTCAAAGGATTTTCTTAGATTGTGCATCCTCTGAGCGTCGGTGCATTCCAGAAGAAGAGACACAATGCATCCTAGCTGAGTGCCATGACTTTCCTTACGGAGGTCATTTTGGAGGACAAAGAACTACTGCAAAAGTTCTCCAAAGTGGGTATTTCTGGCCCACCCTCTTCAAGGATGCAAAGGAGTATATTCTAAGTGTGACCCTTGTCAACGCACTGGGAATATATCCTCAAGGGACGCGATGCCTCTGAATAATATACTTGAAGTTAAATTATTTGATGTATGAGGCATCGATTTTATGGGACCTTTCCTTAAGTCTTGCAGTCAACAATACATCTTGCTAGCGGTAGACTATATATCAGAGTGGGTTGAAGTTGTGGCTTGTGCCAAGAACGATGCGGCAACTGTTTCAAAGTTTCTCACCAATAATATTTTCACACATTTTGGAACACCGAGGGCGTTGGTAAGTGACGAAGGTATGCATTTTATTAACCGCATCATTTATAAATTACTTGTTAAATACAATGTCAGGCACAAAATTACTACCGCATATCACCCTCAAACCAACGGTCAAGCAGAAGTATCCAATAAGGAAATAAAGGTGTGGAAAAGGTAGTAGACGCATCACAGAAAGATTGGGTACAAAGGTTAGACGAAGCACTTTGGGCCTACAAAGTTGCCTATAAAACTCCAATAGGTATGTCTCTGTACTCTTTAGTATTTGGAAAAGCCTTTCACTTACCCTTGGAGTTGGAGTACAAAGCTTTTTGGGCAGTGAAAAAGATGAATTTGAATCTGGAAGCCGCGGGCGAACAATGCAAGCTTCAGCTCAATGAGCTTGATGAATAGCGGCTGAACGCATACGAAAATAGCAAAATATACAAGAAAAAGACTAAAATTTGGCATGACCAATGCATCAGTAAGAAAGAATTTACTATTGGACAAAAAAGTCTTATTATTCAACTCACGTTTGCGTTTGTTTCTAGGAAAGTTGAAATCTAGGTGGTCAGGACCTTTTATCATTAAAACAATCTTTCCACATGGAGCTGTTGAACTAACACGAGAAGATGGCACTAATGTGTTCAAAGTGAATGGGCAAAGGGTGAAGCCCTACTTTGAAGGAAGTATAGAACGATAGAAGTCATCTCTCGAGTTGTGCGAAGCCAACTGAGGCTCGTATCGGAGCCTCCCTGCGTTTAAATAGACACATATTCCAGGGATGCTTCCTCTATACCAACTCTTTTGCATTCTGTATTCTTTTTTTGCTTTGTTTGCGTTAGTTTTTTTTACTTTGTGTTATTCTTTGCTTTAATTTATGTTGTCATTTGCTGAATTTTATGCGTTAAAAAAGTTTTGAATGAGTGTTAAATCAACTTAAAAAATTTAAGGGTAAAAAAGCGGATAGGATTCTGATGCGTTAGACTTAAGCCAACGCATAAGCTAACCATCAGAAGAAAGGGCGTCCCACGAAGACATAAAGCACTCGATTGCTTGGAAATCCTATGCGCGTCCTTTCATTTGCACCATTAATTGCGATGTCAGGCGCTGCCTGATGTCATTTCACCTTCTCCCAATAGCCTATAAAAGGCAACCTCCAGTGCCCTTCTTCTTTCTTTCCTCTCATTCCTTCTTCCCGAATCCCTTCCTGTTCCTCAAGCTCCCAAAGCCTTCGTCGTCTGTCCAAACCAGAAACTTCAGTCAGCCCTTCGGTCATCTCCCTCATCCACGATGTTAGACGCTTCAGACAACCAAAACCAATCGATGAGCTTCGAAATAGATTCGTCGATAAGCTTATTCTCCTCTTTTTCTGTTTCGTTGTCGCCTCCTCCATCCCCTTGCTAGCCTCAAAAGCCCCTATTCCGGCCAAAACTTCGTGTGCCGGTTCATCATTTGCTTCTCGAAAATCATCTCGATCAGAATCCTCCAAAACCACCCAAAAACCTCAAACCTCTACCAACCAAAAACTAAAACCCCTACCAAACCGATGTGGCAGGCTGCAGTTAGGTGTCCTTCAACCTCTACGTCTATCGCCAAACCCTACAGACAACCCATACCATCATCAGTCATCCCAAACATCAGTCTCATGGTCGCGACGCATGACCTTACCCCAACACACCTTCACATGCTCCATCACCTGTCGTGCGTCCCATTGTCCCTCTTTCCATTCAACCCTTAGCCACAATTTTTCCCATCAAAATGGAGCCATTCATCCAACCTCACCCATTGTCATATCATCCTCTGGGTCACCGCATACCCCATCTGGAACCCCACCGACCACATCACCTAAACCAATTTCCAACCTACCAAGCTCTGACAGTCCTGTGTCAGAGCACGATAATGTTGATCCTGTGGAGCTGGCTCGAAGAGATGAGTAGGAAGTCTTTGGGGCAATTTTAGCAAGCCTAAACCAAGGAAAATTCGATGTGGATCAAATGATGCATTTTGACCCAACCAATGCATCACTCGAAGTTGAAGATGAGGCTGAGCGATACGCCATGATGCTCGAAGCTGAGTTAGAAGAAGAAGAAAACGAAGAGAGAGAAGGGGAGGTTGGCCCAAACGCATCGAAACCTCAACAAACTAATGCAGATGAAGAGTTGTCAAGAAGAAAAAGAAGCTTGATCTTGGAGGATGATGAAGATGGCCGTTTTGCACCTGAACCCGAAGGTGCAACACATGAGGACAGCTCTGGCTCAAGAACCATGGAAAGGGAATTGGAGAGATATATGTCAGCACGCCAACGGCAAAGGAAGTCCGTCCTTCAAAGAGAGTTAAAAAACGAGCTAAGAGAGCTAGCACAAGAAGCAAGGGTGCATAAAGTGGGAAAACGCAAGGTGACAACTGCGTCACCTAGGAAGAATAAGGGGAGGAAGTATCAGTTCAACGATATCCTTACAGAGACTGTGGGCTCAATGTGTTGGCGTCAACTTTGCATTGGGCCCTCAAGGATTTGACCCAACCTTGTTTGTCGCTTCTACAACAGTGAGTTTGATGAAGAGAAAAATGCCGCACTTGTAGATGCTATCCTGGACACAGAAGGGAACAACATCTTGGAGCAGCCAACTCCCAATCACTTAGAAGATGCGTTAAGAGTAGTGGCCAAACTTGGAAGTACTTGGCAAATTTCAGAACTAAAGTAATGATTTTAGCTTCCAGGAACCTCACACCGGATGCAAACTTATGGTTATTTCTGATTAAAAATCGTATCATGCCAACAACGCATGATGAAACAGTTTCAAGAGAACACGTCCTGGCCATCTACTGCATCATGTAGCACATCTCCTTGGACATAGGGAAGATAATTGTGGATCAGATCAAGACCGTCAAAACAAAACCACCCTTGGCTTATCTGTGCGCTGTGTGAATGTGGGGGCATCCCTCTAGGGGATGATTATGAGGAGATTGATGGTCTTATGGACATCAAGTTAATCAGCCGTCTGCTTCGCGATTCACCAAATCAGCCTGCCTTACCTCCTAAAACTGCGGCAACAAAACCTCACTCCTCCCAATGCGCCCAGATTGTTGAACAAAACGATGATTCTTCTAAAAATGAATAAGGAATTGAAGCGGGGCATGCATTGGCACAAAAAGAAGTGCAGCCAGATTTGAACATGCCTCTTCCGAAGTCACCCTTGGCATCGCAAGATTACGAGATTCTCAGTCTAACACATCATGATGACACCAACTTCGACCAGGAAATCCTTGGTCTTCTTCCTTCCCATTTACCATCTCCAATTCCAACCTTCATTCCTCCTCCAACGATCTTTAAACCAACTGGGTTTGGCACAAGTAACTCAGAAGACCCAGTTGGAAGAACTGAAGAACCAACCCCAACTCCTGCAAGTGCCAATCTTGATGAATTGAAGGCGTTCATTAGCGATCAATTCAGATCGCTAGCTCCATCCATATAAACACTTAAGCATCAGAATATGGTTCTAAGGGACTACATGCAGCAACAAACAAGAAGAATGCAAGACCAGTTCATCTTTACAACGCAATACATCAACTAGGTCCTGATAGGGATGTTTGCTCTGCCACCTCTGCCTGCCCATCTGGTGAACCCTCTGCGCTTCATGGATGAAAACTCTGTAGATGAAAGCAAGGATGACGCACCAGCACAGTGAAAATTTGGGGGTGTTGGTTATTTGTTTTTGTCCATTGATCTTTTGTAATAGTTTGTTTTGCTTCTGTTATTCCATGGCTGGCCCATCAAAGAAATGAATGAAATTTCTATCATTTTCTCATCCTTGTGTTTGTTTTAAGCATACCTCTTTTTATTCTTGGCTATTTTCTTGTCTTGTACTCTAATTTACCTTAATGATATTACTAATATGCAAAAAGTATAAGTATAGAGTAGGCGTTAAGAAAATCACCAAGTCTAAACTTCTTTAAAAATCAAGTACATGCTTTCTTTCTGACGCATGCAAGCCATAACTCAAACCTCCTTTTGAAATTATCAAATCCTTTTTCGGAATTTTGTTTCTCTTTTAGCAATGAGAATTTTGCTGATCTTCAAAATTTGAGGGTGAGAGAAGTCCGAGTTAAGATGCGTTAGTCAAATAATATCAACAAATGAAAATATTAAAAAGAAGAAACAAAATAGAAGAATGTAATACGTAAACTCCTCAGCCAATACTTTATAAAAGAAAACCTCAAGTTGGCAAGAGTTATATTGGAACAGGCACTTAGCCGTAGTTAGATGCTCGCATGACACCTGTGGGGGCAAGCCAAAACGAAGTTAAGTCTCCTAGAACAATGCATCCCAAACTCCACTATCTAACTTAAAAAAACTGCATCATGAAATGCATACATGCTTAGATATGAGTTTAGTTGTGAAGGGCTCTCACTCGTAGTTAGATGCTTGCATGACACCCGTAGGAGGTAAGCCAAAACAAAAGTGAGACACCTGGAACAATGCATGGGTGGTCCAGAATTCATATTTTCTTACCTGCATCTGGTTTAAAAAGAAAGCATCTAACGCATTGCTGATTTAGAAAAATGAGAATGTTTTGAGAAGCGAAAGGAGTTGTTGACAAAAGGCTTGCTGCATTGGAAATAAAACATTCTTCCTTTCAGAAAAGAATCAAACCTGCATTACATTTTTAAGATGCCAATCTCAAAAGCTTATAAGTTAAATATGATGAGAAGTGAAACCTGCACACTTAAGACAATGAAGATAACAAAGAATTATTTTTGGAATACTCGAGGACGAGCATTGTTCAAACTTTGAGGGTATGATAACATGTAGAAATGTAAGTTATTCTCTCAAGAGTTAGAACAATTAGGGTTTTTAATGATAAAATCTCATCATTCTTAGAGAAAACGCATGGAATTACTCAAACACTAATACACTTGTACAAAAGAATGTTTATTGCTAAAAGTTGTGTCACTAATGCATATTATTGCAGAATTTCAACAAAGATTCTAAGTGTCGCAGACGAAGGTAATGCATCGACATGTGTCGGAGGGATTTCAACACAACAAAGGTTCATTGACTAAGGTTGTTTGTGTCAAATCACCACTTGCAAGCATGGGCAACTGACTGGCGGCGTCTAAAAAAGTGTCTGAACATCAGGCGACTGACCAAGATATAGAATTTAATTCTGCCTCATCATTAAGCTGGTGAAGAGCAACGCCTAAAAATAGATGAAATCCCATCAGAAGAAGGTAATCAGCTCATTGTGTATAATTCCAAAAATAAAAAATACTTAGAGCTTTGTTGTTGCTGTAAGAAGAACACAAAGGGAAAAAATCCATCTCCATCGTTGATAAAGGGGTGAAGGAGACCTAGCTCGAGAGAGAACATTCCTCCAGTTCTTCCACAAGTTGGTTGTACACGAATTTAAATTAAGCCAAAGAGGACAAGAGATTGTAATTTACAACTTGATTCTTTTCTTTTCATCTCAATTCTGCTCTCTTCATCTCATTCGATTAAGTATTGGCATTGTAGAGACAGTCTGGTTCTTTATGAATTCACATATTTGATCAACTGCACTTTGCTACTGTTTATTTCTCGCAATATATTAGATGCATCTATGAGTTCATGCAAGTTTAATTTCTAAATGCTTAAGCCAATATAATTACTTGGTTAAAGTTATTTTAGCTTGAATTATTCGAGAGAATAAGCAAGTAAGCATTAAGTCGAAACGCTTGGTACATCTAGAGATAGAGACATTTCATTGCTTTCTGTGATTAATGCATGCATCCTAGAGATAGGAATTTGTGTGGCATTCGTATTGAGAAGTGCTGAATAAAAATTAAGCAAAAACCTAATGCATCTACACATACTTGAATTATAAGCAAACAAAATTCATTTTCATCCGCACCATATTCTCGCACATGGACATCTCACTCAGATCAACGCATACCACTTTCACTGAACACCATTTTCACATGAACCCCCGTCTTCTACTTAACCTTTTGCATCTTCTTGTACACATGCAACAAACTTAATATAGATAAAACTCATTCAACATTTACTTAGGATCCTTCTACGTTAGTTACAACGTAAGCCCTGTGTTAGCTCTGATCTAAATCCCTGAGTTCGACCTTGGACTTACCAGGAACCTGAATTAGATTTATACTTGGATCCGATTAAGGAAAACTTGAACGCATAAAGAGGAGTTTCACACATCACTAACGCATTACTAACACATCATCAATGCATCATTCATACTTTCACTTGCACCCTATTTTTCCACTTTCCTCACACAATACGCTTTTAGTTCGCATCACGAGGAACATGAACATCTATGAAATATGTGAAATTTTAGTTGCATTAACCACAAACCAATAAATCTAACATCCAAGATTATCGTGTTTAAGTGATAACCTAAATTGTTTGCAGTAGACGGATAAGGTTGGGTACCTTATCCTGGTGACACTACGAGTATGGCCTGCTTTGTAGGTGTTACAATTGTTGTAAAGTGCTATAAATGATCTGATCCTAATCATTCATGTATTAGACATACGAATGGGGATATTCTATACAAAGGAATTTGTATAAGACCGGACCACGAAATGTTTAGTCGCATTATATAACATCGTTCATAATAAAGATTGACATTTCACTAGGATGGCCATAGGTAACATGACCTGAATCCTGAGTGAGTTGTGAACTCCTTGCCTATGAGGACGGTCCTTTGATTTGTATGAGTGGGAGTGCTTGGATCGCGGACTCAACAAACCTACCATTTTAGGGATTCGTCTGATTGGGGAACTAGGAATATAGCTACACAAGATGGAATTCACTTCTTCCCCGAGGCAAGGGTAAGTAGATAAATTGCTCCCTTAAGGGTTGATTTTGGGTCTTGAACAATGTGGCATCACACCCTCTCCTGACCCGAGAGGGGTTTAGTCATAGTAGGACTATAATCTATTGTTCATTAGAGGGGTCAATGGTACTTAAGAAGTTAATGTAACTATAGGAACAAAACAGTAATTTGGCCAACTTATGAGCAATTTGTGAAGGGTCATCGTGCTATTGATTGGTTATATCCAATGGACACAGAAATATATTTGTAGTGCAAAGAGTGCAATTATCGATCTTCAATGGAGTGTCCGACAGTTAACGGATGGTGAATAATGTAGTTAAAGAGTTTAATTAATTATTCATGTATCGTTGGAGCTTCAAGATGTTATCATTGTAACTTAAACATGTATGTAGAGAAATACAGGTGGATCATATTTAAGTGATAATCTATATGGTCTGTAGTATATGGATAAGACTGTATACCTTATCCTAATGCACTACGAGTATGTCCCGCTTTGTAGATGTTACAAATGTTGTAAAGTGCTACAAATGATATAATCTTGATCATTCATGTATTAGACATGCAAGCAGGGATATTCTATACAAAGAAGTTTGTATAGAACCAGACCATGAAATGCTTAGTCTCATTATATAACGCCATTCATAATAGAGACTTTCATTTCACTAGGATGACCATAGGTAACATGACCTTAATCCTGAGTGAGTTGTGAACTCCTGCCTATGAAGGCGGTCCTTTGATTTGTATGGGTGAGAGTGGCCAGATCGCCGACTCAACAAGCCTACCATTTTGGGGATTCGTCTAATTGGAGAGCTGGGAACTCAGCTACATAAGATGGAATTCACTCCTTCCCTGAGGCAGGGGTAAGTAGATAAATTTCTCTCTTAAGAACTAATTCCGGGTCTTGAACAATGTGGCACCACACCCTCTCCTGGCCTAAGAGTGGTTTAATCATAGTAGGACTATGATCTGTTGTTCATTAGAGGAATCAATGGTACTTAAGAAGTTAGATATAACTACAAGGGCAAAACGATAATTTGGCCCAATTGTACTTACGAACAGTTTATCAAAGGGTCATCGTATTGTTGATTGGTTATATCCTATGGACATAAAAATATATCTGTAGAGCGAAGAGTGCAGCTATCGGTCTTTAGTGGAGTGCCCGACAGTTAACGGATGGTGGATAATGTAATTAAAGAGTTTAATTAATTATTAACTACCGTTGGAGCTTCAAGCTACAGGTCCATAAGGTCCCCTTGGTAGCTCAAAATGATTTAGTTGAAAAACCAGGTTTTGGGTTAATTTGAATTGTTCAAACTAATAAGAGGGAATTTAATTATATATGATATAATTAAATTGATTCAATTATATATGATATATTGACTTAATGTATTTGATACATTATAGTTTAATTGGAGGAATAACTATTTAAATGTGATTCAAATATATTTTCTATGAATGAGATTCATAGTTGTTAAATTTAATATAAATATGATTTATATTAAATGCCATAAAATAGAGAAAAAGAACTATAGTTTATATTGTATATGATGCAATATTAAAACTGTAGGTTATAAAAATAATAGGATAAGTTGGTTATCATATTTATTTATTTATATTATTTATTATTTTGAATCATAATCTATTTTTCTCTTTAACCACCTTAGTGGGTAGTTGAACAGTGTTTATGACAAATGGAATAAATAAAATAAGATTTTATTTTTCCCTAACTACACTACACGAATTGATAGAGGCTATACGATAGATACTCTTCACTACACGATTGAGAGGCTTGCTATGCGATAGTCATCTTCTTCAATCCTCTTCCTCTTTCAAACTCACAAAATCCCTCATAAATAGTTAGAGTCCACAACTCCTAGGTTCTCACCTCGAGTATACCGAGGAATCTAAGTGGTTGTGTCTAGTTTTTGGTTCGTGAGATTCTTGAAGAAAGTCTTCAAGGTTGTTGTGTTCAAGTTTTATTGTTGTTCAGAGAGTTCATGACAGTTCGAGGGTTGTATGAGAAGAAGCGTTCTTCAAAGGTATAATCTCTTTAACTATATTTTTCTTGTTTAAAAAGCATGTTGTAATTTACTTAGAATGCATAATCTATATGTTTGCTGTAAATTCATGTTTTCAATCTAAATGGAATTTGGACGATCTGCTTCCGCTGCAGGATCTCTTTGTAAATGAGTTCCTTCAATTATATTATATATAACTTATAACATAGTATTATGCATGCAACATGCTTTCCTATGGTGAGATTTTAAATCTAAATGACATACTATATGCACAAACATGTTTAATTTAAATATAACATACATCACATGCATAAAATATTTAAACACCACCAATATGGTTCAACTTTGGCATCCTAAGCAAGCAAAACAATAATTATTACAAAAAGTAATCCAAAAACAGCTTCAAAAGTGATTTGGACCACTCGACCTGACCTAAACCCGAATCCAAACTACCCGAACCGTCCTCCAAAAAAGGCTAAACCGGTCAAACCAGCTTCTTCCTGCGAACTGGTTCCGTCATGCGCACCTTTCTGGGCTGGGATGAACAACGTAACGACGCTTCATCCCAGTGTTGCAACGCCTTGGGCTCCAAGATGAACAACGCCGTGATGCTTTCTGAACAGCATCGTGATGCTGGAGGGCAGAAGCTCCAGTCCAGATTTCTTCTACGAACCTTACTTGCTTCAATCTTCAAATATAGCCTAATTTGAACTCTATTGACTCTAATAAAAATACATAATCTTGAGCACACATATAAGCTCATTAATCAAGAGCTAATTACAAATTAAACTTCATAATTAAAGAGAACTCTAATGCCAAAGTTGAATTTCAACCATATTAGTCACAAAAAAAAATGCAATCTTAGAACTTCACCCACCAAACTCAAATTTACAGTTATTGAATGCTTAAATCATGCTTTGATATCAATTGATAGAGTAAACTAACATGCAGCGAAAAAATTAGAACCAATAAGCACTCTAATTATATTTAAGTTGAGCTTAAAACATACATTAAATCAGAATTTTAGAGAAAAGAGTTTCATGAACTACAACCTTTGATGATTCTCTTCAAACACAGCTTCCCTTCTGGAATTGGAACTTCAAAACAACAAATGACCACTACAGAGATCTTCTCTACTATTCTCTAACTTGGGTTGAGAGGTGAAATCTCTAAATTGAAGTGAAAAAGATTGAGAAGGAAGAGGGTTTTGAGAGTTGATTTTTGTAGAGTTTTGTTTCAGAAAAAACACTTGCATTAGAGTCAAATTAAAGTTAAGTACTTCAATTTATAACCCAAACTCACGCAATCCAGATTGCATGAAGGATGCCACTTCAATTTCTAATCCCTATTTATCCAATTTATTTATAATTAAATTAAAAAATGATTAAATAAAACTTAATTAAATTCGATTTTCCAAAAAAAATCAATTTTCAAATTAAGTTTTATACTTTAAATTAAAAAAAAAAACCAAAATTACAATTAATCAAATTTCTAATTTCAAAATTGGATAATTGATTAAACTAATTTAATTTAATTAATTAAATATTAAATATTAAATATTATATTTTACCTCATCAAATATTTAAATCATTATTTAAATATTTTGAACTCTCCAGTTTCGTTTAATTTCAACAAAATTAAACACTTTAGTTGTATCAAATATAATTAGTGAAAACCCTAACTGAATTTGAACACTTTCAAAACCCTAATTTCAAATTTCAACATTTCAAATCCACTCAATTCACTAATCCAAGATAATTTTACGAGCTAGTAGAGGGACCTTATGGACCTACAGATCATGAGCTCCAACAATTTGAGATTAATTGACTAAACTCTTTAGACCAAATTAATCAATATTTGTTTACTATAGGTTATATGTTATATTTGATATAACATATAATATGATATGATAAGTTAGTTATCATATTTATATTATTATTATTTTAATAATAAGGAAGGGAGTTACAACCCCCTTCCCCATCTTTTCTCTCCACCTACATTAGTAGAGGTGGTTATTCTTTTTGAAAAAAAAAAGAATAAAAAGAAAAATTGTTTTTCTTCATGTGCTAGACAATTGTTGTATTAAACGATTGAGTGAGAAAGACAAAAGTGTTTTGTACTTTGTCTTGTCTTATGAAGAAGTTCTCAATCTTCTTCCTCTATATTAAAAGTTTCCGTCCTAACCAAAATAGTCAGAGTCCACCGTTCCTGGGTTCTCACCCTGAAAATACCAAGGTAACATTGTGGTTGTGTCTGGGTTTTATTCAAGCCTTATCTTCAAGAAGGTCTTCAAGAAGTTGGTGATTCCGTTCGAGGGAAATTCGTGAAGAAAATGTTCTACAAAGGTGATATTTCTTGAAACTTTTTCCTTGTAAATCATGTTATAATTTAGTTGTAAATGCATATCTAGTTGTTTATTTACTGTAAACTTTGTATTCAATAAATTATGGAATTTGGTCAATCCGCTTCCGCTTTAGGTTCTCTCATACGAGTTCCTTCAATTGGTATCAAAGCCAGGTTGTAGGTTTCTGATTCCAAATTCCATTCTTGTATTGAAAAAGTTTACAATACTAGTGGGTTTTATAATCTATATTTTGCTTATGTGATGAATAGTTGTGGATGAATTATTGCAATCGAGTCTGTATTTTATAAGTTTTTTAGTCGCTCGTGATGTTCTGGAGGCTTCAAAGAAGGGTTGTGGAAGGTTGTTTCGATGGAGAAGACGAAAAAAAGGTTCTAGATCATGTAGCTACAGCTAAACGATCGAGTAGCTTTTGTTATGTGATCGTGTAGAATTTGCTACACGATCATGTAGCATTTGCTAAACGATTGCATAGCTAATGCTACGTGATCATGTATAGTTTTCTACACGATCGTGTGGCGTATGCTACAAGATCGCATAGGCGCTCGCTGAACAATTGCGTGGTATTTCGATACTCGACGCATGCTTGCTTGCTACACGATCACATAGACTTTCATGTTCATCGCATAGTCATTAGCTACACGATCGCATAGTCTTGTTGCTCGACGCATGGTTCTTTTGCTACACGATTAGTTGCAAGGTATTCTTTAAAGGGCGGTTTAGGTCGAGCGGTTCCCTGTTCCAAACCGATTGACTCAAATTTTGTAATAGTTAACCTTTTATTTTCTTTTCTAGAGAGGTTCTATCCTGGTCCATCAAATTTTAGATTAAATATACATCTAATGTATGTTTTATATTATATGTCATAATGTATGTCATATAGTTTTAAAACTCGCTATAGGTTATGCATTTATTTTCATGCATCATTTTATATTATAAGTGTTATAATATATGAATATGCATGATTTAAATTACACAAAGCATGCTCATACATCATATAGTATAAATGTTATAGTATGTGTATGCATGCATTATAGCATATCCATGCATCATTAATATTCTAAGTGTTATAATATATGCTTGAATGGTTGTATGGAATGTATGCTATAGCATAATCCATTACTTAGTTATATAAATGTTATATATTAGTAATGAATGAATATTGCATGAAGCATGACATTGTCTTAGGTTAATTTATAAATGATATAATTAACTAAAGTATGTCTAGCATGCAATGGTTGTTTTTTAATTGTTTAATTTATTTATAATTGTTATAATTAAATGAAATTGAAATTAAAATCAATAATAAAGAGTTGCATGCAAACCTTAGGTTATAATCATTTTTTAAAATTGTTTTAAAATATGATTGACATAGACCTAAGATCACATTTCTAATGAGATTAGAAATCTAAGTTTAATCTTTTTAATCGGTTTAATAGGATTAAATTGGTTCCTAATAAAAAATTAAATATGTAACAAATATATCTATAAGGAACCTTTTGTTTAAGGCGGGTGGCTAGGCTGGGGTACTTAAGTCGATGGAAATGTCTCACCCCTACCTGGGAGCTTACTTGGAAAGGTGAATTAGATAGATTTATTACATGCATGCAAGTTTGATGAAAGTCAATTAAAGAGTTTAATGAGACTTCAATCAAAATTGTTTAATCATCAAAGATAAGAGTTGTTTTTTTTAGCATATTAAACAAACACTTAGATAAAACCAGTAGCCAAATTTTCCTAAGTCAATTAACCCTAGGTAGAATACTCAGTGAGAGGAAAATTGGGTATATGATACTTCATTTTTTCCTCTACACGTTTCTCCCTAAAAGTTCACATCGTGAGATCTACTCTAGGCCTCGAGGCACCGTGAGTGTCCCCCTACAGGTGGCATTTGGGTAGGTCAATATCAAGGTGAATGGAGAGAGTGTTTATAGTAAGTGAGATCTCTCTCATTAGGTTGAACAAAGTTTTATGCATCGTCTCGAGGCATTGTGGGTGTCCTTCTAAAGGATGGTTGTATTGCATGACGCTTTATTTGATCTCCAGAAATGGATAGGGTTGCTTTAGTTTCATGTTCCAATCGACTTTTCCCTACGGTTGGCTCATTGGGGCAGAACGCTAGAATCTAACATAAGGGTTATACTTACACAGAATTGTTAAGGATGTTAACAAATTCTAAACCAAACAATGTTGACTATTAGTTACAGCGACAAGGAGTTGTTTCTGTCTAATGGTTGAGAATATCTCATTTCAGTGAAGGGACACTTGTTCACCCTACGGTGACTTTTGTCCTGCCTCATTGAAGCATCATTGCAAAATAGATGTCACTTAGGGTACACTAGATTATTTGCTAAAAATTGATTGGTTTTCTAAAAATGGTTTAATGCAAGTAAACTAAAATAATTTTGCTCTTTTTTCAGCAAATTTAAAATGGCTACCACTACTCTTAGTTTACTAGTCACCGATAAATTAACGGGAGAAATCTATGCTAGCTGGAAAAACACAATCAATACTATTTTAATCATCGATGACCTTCGCTTTTTCCTAATGGAGGAGTGTCCTCCCATTCCACCTCCCAATGCTCCTCGAAACGCTCGGGAAGCATATGAGCACTGGACAAGAGCAAATGAAAAGGCCGAGCATATATCTTGGCAAGCCTTAATGAAGTCTTGGCCAATAAGCATGAGCCCATGCTCACAACCCGTGAGATCATGGAGTCCCTGAGGGGAATGTTGGAACAACTGTTTGCATAGCTCAGGCATGACTCTCTAAAGTACATCTTTAATGCCCGTATGCAAGAGGAGGCATCTGTTCGAGAACACGTTCTCAACATGATGATCTACTTCAACGTGGCGGAGATGAAGGGGTCAAGCATCGATGAGGCCAACCATGTTAGCATTATATTGGAATCTTTACCTGAAAGTTTTCCACATTTCCATGGCAATCCTGTTTTGAATAGGATTGACTATAACCTGATTATCCTACTCAACGAGCTATAGACCTTCTAGTCCTTGTTGAAAAGCAAGAAGAAAAAGGATGAAACAAATGTTGTTTCATCATCTAAAAATTTCTACAAAGGTTCGACCTCTGGAACTAAGTCTGTACATTCTTCCTCTGACACCAAAAAGTGGAAGAAGAAGAAGAGTGGAAAGGGGAAGGTTGCTAACCCAGTAATTACTGCACCAAAAGAAATTGTCCTAGATCTTTGGCAAAAAAGAAGAAGGCCAAACAAGGTAAATATGATTTGCTTGTCTTGGAAACTTGTTTAGTGGAGAATGATGATTCTTCCTGGATTATTGACTCTAGGGCCACTAACCATGTTTGTCCTTCATTTCAGGGAATTAGTTCCTGGCGACAACTAGATGATGGTGAGATGACAATGTGAGTTGGAACCGGGCACGTCGTCTTAACTGTGGCAGTGGGAGGTCTTCGGTTGACTTTACACAACAAATTTCTTGTTTTGAAAGATGTATTTGTAGTTTCTGATTTGAAAAGGAACTTAGTTTCTGTAAAGGGCTTGTTAGAACACTCTTATAAAATTAACTTTTCTTTTAATAAAGTGTTTATTACAAAGAATGGTGTTGATGTTTGTTATGCAAAACTGGAAAATAATTTGTATGTGCTAAGACCGTTAGCAACAAATGCCCTCCATAACATAGAGATGTTTAACACTGTTGTAACTCAATATAAAAGACTTAGAATTTCACCTAAGGAAAATGCCCAACTTTGGCACCTAAATGAGTTAGAATGGATTAGAGGTTGGTGAAGAATAGACTTCTAAACGAGTTAGAAGAAAATTCTTTACCTGTATGTGAGTCATGCCTTGAAGGCAAGATAACTAAGAGACCTTTTATTGAAAAAGGTTATAGGGCCAAAGAACCTCCAGAGCAAGTACATTCAGACCTCTGTGGTCTGATGAATGTAAAAGCTAGGGGAGCTTATGAATATTTTATCACTTTTACTGATGATTATTCAAGATATGGGTACGTTTATTTAATGCAACATAATTCTAAATCTTTTGAAAAGTTCAAAGAATTCAAGGCTGAAGTTGAAAATGAAGGAACTCAGAGAACCTATGAGCGGAAGCGGATCGTCCAAATCCCATTTTGATTGAAAACAAACATTTACAGCAAACAATAGATTATGCACTTTAACTAAAATTAGAGCATGCTTTTAAACTACAAAAAGGGTTAAAGAGATAATACCTTTGAAGAATTCTTCTTCACGTAAATCCCTCGAAATATCAAGAACTCCTCAAACAATTATGAACTCCTTGAACAAACAGCAATAAAACTCGAACCAAAACGGAATGACACAACAACTTGGTGACATCGGTATTCTCAGGGTGAGAATCCATTAGTGATGGGCTCTAGCTATTTCGGTTAGGAGGGAGTTGTTGAGACTGGAAGAGGAAGATGATTGAAGGAAGAATACACTATCGTATAGAGAACCTCTCAATCGTGTAGAATAAGAAGTCTATCGTTTAGGTTGTTAATCTATCGTATAGATTACTCACAAATTATGTGCCTTAGTTATGGAATAATCAAAATCATATTTTATTTATTCCACATTTTCCATAAAAACCAACTAACCTCCCACTAAATTGGTTAGAGAGAAAAAGGAATTAATTATCCAAATAATTAATAATATAAATAAATATAATAACAAACTTATCATATTATATTTATAACCTATAGTTTTAATATTGCATCATATACAATATAAAATATAGTTCTTTTTCTCTATTTTATGGCATTTAATATAAATAATATTTATGTTAAATTTAACATCTATGAATCTCATTTATAGAAAATATATTTGAATCACATTCAAATATTTATTCCTCCAATTAAACTATAATGTATCAAATACATTATCTCAAGTATACCATATATAATTGAAACAATTTAATTATATTATATATAATTGAATTCCCTCTTATTAATTTGAACAATTCAAATTAATCGAAAAACTAATTCTCAACTAAATCATTTTGAACTACCAAGGGGACCTTATGGACCTGTAGTTTGAAGCTTCAACGGTACATGAATAATTAATTAAACTCTTTAATTACATTATCCACCATCCGTTACCTGTCGAGCACTCCATTAAAGACCGACAGTTGCACTCTTCGTACTACAAATATATTTTTGTGTCCATTGGATATAACCAATCAACAGTACAATGACTCTTCACAAATTACCATTGTGCTTCTATAGAATAACTACCCCACTAATGTGGGTAGAGAGAAAAGATGAGCAAGGGAGTTGTAACTCTCTTCCTTATTATTAAAATAATAATCATAATATAAATATAAATATAAATATGATAACTAACTTATCATATTATATTATATGTTATATCAAATATAACATATAACCTATAGTTAATATTATATCACATACAATATAAAATATAGTTTCTTTTCTCTTTTAAATGACATTTAATATAAATCATATTTATATTAAATTTAACAACTATGAATCCCATTCATAGAAAAATATATTTGAATCTCATTTCCAAAATTATTTCCTCCCATTAAGTTATAATGTATCAAATACATTATGAAAATTATATCACATATAATTGAAACAATTAAATTATATCATATATAATTAAATCTCTCTATTAATTTGAACAATTCAAATTAATCCAAAAATAGATTCTCAATTAAATCCTATTGAGCTACCAAGAGAACCTCATGGACATGTAGTTTGAAGCTCCAACGGTACATGAATAATTAATTAAACTCTTTAATTATATTATTCACCATCCGTTAACTGTAGGACACTCCACTAAAGACCGACAACTAAACTCTTCGCACTACAAATATATTTTTGTGTCTATTGGATATAACCAATCAACAATACGATGACCATTCACAAATTGCTCATAAGTTGACCAAATTATTGTTTTGCCTATATAGTTACATCTAACTTCTTAAGTACCACTGATTCCTCTAATGAACAATAGATCATAGTCCCACAATAACTAAACCCCCCTTTCGGGCCAGGAGAGGGTGTGGCGCCACATTGTTCAAGACCCGGAATTAGCCCTTAAGGGAGAAATTTATCTACTTACCCTTGCCTCGGGGAAGGAGTGAATTCCATCTTGTGTACTGAGTTTTCAGCTCTCCAATCAGATGAATCCCCAAAATGGTAGGCTTGTTGAGTTGGCGATTGACCATTCTCACCCATACAAATCAAAGGACTGCCCTTATAGGCAGGAGTTCACAACTCACTCAAGATTAAAGTCTGTTACCTATGGTCATCCTAGCGAAATGAAAGTCTCTATTATGAACGACATTATATAATGAGACTAAACATTTCATGGCCCAGTCTTATATAAACTCCTTTGTATAGAATATCTCTGTTCGTATGTCTAATACATGAATTATCAGGATCAGATCATTTGTAGCACTTTACAACATTTGTAATATCTATAAAGTGGGCTATACACATAGTGTCAATAAGATAAGGTACGCAACCTTATCCATATACTAAAGACCATTTAGGTTATCATTTAAACATGATCCACCTGTATGTCTCCACATATATGTTTAAGTTAAAATGAAAACCTTGGATGTTAGTTTATTGGTTTGTAGTTAATGCAACTAAAATATCACATATTCCATAGACAAAGTGAATAAAATATCAAATATTATTAATCACATACAAGTTTGTTCGTACAAGGTTTACAAACTATAGGATCCTACGAGATTTAAGGCACCAACCCCAATAGAAAATGCATTAAATAGAACGATTAAAACATTTCAATCTGATCGAGGTGGGGAGTTTATGGATTTAACTTTCTAGAACTATATGATAGGACATGGAATAGTATCCCAACTCTCAGTACCTAGTACATCTCAGCAAAATGGTGTATCAGAAAGGAGAAATCAAACCATTTTGGACATAGTTCGGTCTATGATGAGTTACGCTTCCTTACCTGACTCGTTTTTGGGTTATGTAGTAGAGACTGCAACATACATCCTGAACTGCGTTCCCTCCAAGTTTGTTGCCAGAACACCTTTGGAGTTATGGAATGGTCGTAAAGCGAGTTTACGTAATTTCAGAATCTGGGATTTTTCAGCACATGTGTTTGAGGCTAATCCTAAGAAATTGGAACCACGTTCAAGGTTATGCCTATTTACAGGCTACCCCAAGGGAACGAGAGGTGGTTATTTCTTTGACCAAAAGACAAAAAAAAGGTATTTGTATCGACAAGTGCTACTTTTCTTAAGGAAGACTATATAAGGGAGCACGGACCCAGAAGTAAGATTGTGTTGAATGAGATTTCCAAAGAAACTACTGAATCTTCAACACGAGTTGTTGAAGAACCTAGTACTTCAACAAGAGTTTTTGAAGTAGGTTCGTCTAGTAAGTCAAATCCACCTCAAATGTTAAGGGAATCTCGACGTAGTGGGAGGGTTGCGAGCCCACCTATTCGTTATATGGGTTTAACTGAAATCCTAGCCATGGTAGTTGATGACGAAGTTGAGGATCATTGTCTTACAAGAAGGAAATGGAGGATGTTGACAGAGATGAATGGATCAAAGCCATGGATCTCAAAATGAAGTCTATGTACTTCAATTCCGTATGGAATCTTGTAGTTCAACCTAATGGGGTGAACCTATAGGTTATAAATGGATCTACAAGAGGAAACGGGGTGCTGATGGGAAGGTGCAAACCTTCAAGGCTAAACTAGTGGCAAAGGGTTATACCCAGTTAGAGGGAGTCGACTATGAGGAGACTTTCTCATTTGTTGCCATGCTGAAGTCTATCCCGTGCTGAAGTCTATCCCGATCCTCCTATCCATTGTCTCATATTATGACTATGAGATTTGGCAAATGGATGTCAAGACTGCTTTTCTGAATGGCAATCTTAAGGAGACCATTTATATGGTGCAACCTGAGGGATTCATAATCCAAGGTCAAAAGCAAAAGGTTTGCAAGCTTAATCGGTCCATTTATGGATTGAAACAAGCATCTCGATCTTGGAACATAAGGTTTGATACTGCAATCAAATCTTATGGCTTTCATCAAAACGTTGATAAACCTTGTGTATACAAGAAGATCATCAACAGTTCAGTAGTTTTTCTAGTGTTGTATATAGATAATATCCTACTCATTAGGAATGATGTAGGTTTACTTAATACAGTTAAGAATTGGCTAGCGACCCAATTTCAAATGAAAGACTTTGGAGAGGCTCCGTTTGTTCTGGGTATTCAGATCTTTCAAGATCGAAAGAATAAAATGCTAGCACTGTCTTAGACGTCATATATTGACAAGATGCTTGTCAAATATTCAATGCAGAACTCCAAGAAGGGTTTATTTCCTTTTAGGCATAGAGTTACATTGCCTAAGAAACGGTGTCCTAAGACACCTCAAGAGGTTAAGGAGATTAGACGAAGCCCATATGCATCTGTTGTGGGCAGCTTGATGTATTCAATGTTATATACTAGACCTGACATCTGCTATGCAGTGGGGATAGTTAGTAGATATCAATCTAATCTAGGATTAGATCACTGGATAACCGTTAAAAACATCCTCAAGTATCTACGGAGAACAAATGACTACATGCTCGTGTATGGTTCTAAGGATTTGATCCTTATGAGATACACGGATTCTAATTTTCAGACTGATAAAGATTCTAAGAAATCCACATCAGGATCAGTGTTCACTCTTAACGGAGGAGCAGCAGTATGGCGAAGCACCAAGTAGGGGTGTATCGCTGACTCCACCATGGAGGCTGAGTATGTAGCGGCTTGTGAAGCTGTTAAGGAAGTCATTTAGCTCAGGAAATTCTTGACTAATCTAGAAGTTGTTCTAAACATGTCAAAGCCCATCATACTTTATTGTGATAATAGTGGTGTTGTGGCTAATTCCCGAGAGCCTATGAGCCACAAGCGCGGCAAGCATATAGAGCGGAAGTATCGTCTCATCCAAGAGATTGTGCATCGAGGGGATGAGATTGTCATGTAGATAGATTTAGAGCACAACGTTGCTGATTCGTTTACAAAGGCCCTCACGATACAGTGTTTGAGGGCCACCTGCAAAGTATGGGTCTAGGGACAGGCGACGTCTAGACTAGGGCAAGTAAGAGATATTGTACTGGGTGTGTTATGCCCTAGTTTATTATTTGTGTACTTCGTATTTTGTTTATATTATACACCCACTAGCTTTAGGTCAAATGGAAGATTGCTGGAGTTGATGCCCTAAACCTCGTAGGGTCCTATAGTTTGTAAACCTTGTATGAGCAAACTTGTATGTGATTAATAATATTTGATATTTTATTCACTTTGTCTTTGAAATATGTGATATTTTAGTTGCATTAACCACAAACCAATAAATCTAACATCCAAGGTTATCGTTGTAACTTAAACATGTATGTGGAGACATATGGTGGATCATGTTTAAGTGATAACCTAAATGGTTTATAGTAGACGGATAAGGTTGGGTACCATATCCTGGTGACACTACGAGTATGGCCCACTTTGTAGGTGTTACAATTGCAAAGTGCTATAAATGATCTGATCCTAATCATTCATGTATTAAACATACGATTGAGGATATTCTATATAAAGGAATTTGTATAAGACCAGACCACGAAATGTTTAGTCGCATTATATAACATCGTTCATAATAAAGATTTACATTTCACCAGAATGACCATAGGTAACATGATCTGAATCCTGAGTGAATTCTGAACTTCTGCCTATGAAGGTGGTCCTTTGATTTGTATGGGTGAGAGTGGCCGGATCGCTGACTCAACAAGCCTACCATTTTGAGGATTTGTCTGATTGGGGAGCTGAGAATATAGTTATACAAGATGAAATTCACTTCTTTCTTAAGGCAAGGGTAAGTAGATAAATCGCTCCCTTAAGGGTTGATTCTGGATTTTGAACAATGTGGCGTCACACCATCTCCTTGCCCAAGAGGGGTTTAGTCATAGTAGGACTATGATCTATTGTTCATTAGAGGAATTAGTGGTACTTAAAGAGTTAATGTAACTATAGGGGCAAAATAGTAATTTGGCCAACTTATGAGCAATTTATGAAGGGTCATCGTATTGTTGATTGGTTATATTCAATGGACACAGAAATATATTTGTAGTGCGAAGAGTGTAGTTGTTGGTCTTTAGTGGAGTGCCCTACAGTTAACGAATGGTGAATAATGTAATTAAAGAGTTTAATTAATTATTCATGTACCGTTGGAGCTTCAAACTACAGGTCCATGAGGTCCTCTTGGTAGCTCAATAGGATTTAATTGAGAATCTGTTTTTGGATTAATTTGAATTGTTCAAATTAATAGAGAGATTTAATCATATATGATATAATTTAATTGTTTCAATTATATGTGATATAATTTTCATAATGTATTTGATACATTATAACTTAATGGGAGGAAATAATATTTGAATGAAATTCAAATATATTTTTCTATGAATAGGATTCATAATTGTTAAATTTAATATAAATATGATTTATATTAAATGTCATTTAAAAGAGAAAAGAAACTATAGTTTATATTGTATGTGATATAATATTAACTATAGGTTATATGTTATATTTGATATAACATATAATATAATATGATAAGTTAGTTATCATATTTATATTTATATTTATATTATGATTATTATTTTAATAATAAGGAAGGGAGTTACAACTCCCTTCCCCATCTTTTCTCTCCACCCATATTAGTGGGGGTGGTTATTCTTTTTTGCAAAAAAGAGAATAAAAAGAAAAATTGTTTTTCTTTTTATGCTAGACGATTGTTGTATTAACCAATTGAATGAGAAAGACAGAAGTGTCCTGTACTTTGTCTTGTCTTGTGAGAAAGTTCTTAATCTTCTTCCTCCACATTGAAAGTTTCCCTCCTAACCAAAATAATCAGAGCCCACCACTCCTATGTTCTCACCCTGAGAATACCAAGGTAACATTGTGATTGTGTCCGAGTTTTGTTTAAGGCTTATCTTGAAGAAGGTCTTCAAGAAGTTGGTGATTCCGTTCGAGCAAAATTCGTGAAGAAAAGGTTCTACAAAGGTGATATTTCTTGTAACTTTTTCTTGTAAAGTATGTTGTAATTTAGTTGTAAATGCATATCTAGTTGTTTATTTACTGTAAACTTTGTATTCGATAAATTATGGAATTTGGTCGAGCGCTTCCTTCAAGGTTCTCTCATACGAGTTCCTTTAACCTCAACATCCCACTGGCCCAAGAGGTGTTAGTTTATAATTAAACTGTAAACTGTTTGTTTGTTAGAGAAATCAGTGGTACTTGAGGAATTAGATATAACTGCAGAGGTAAAACAATATTTTGACCCAGCTGTAATTATGAGCATTTGTGAAGGGTCATCGCTTTATTGTTTGGTTATATCCATGGACACAGAAATATATTTACAGTGCAAAGAGTGCAGTTATCGGTCTTTAGTGGAGCGGTCGATAGTTAATGAATATCGATTAATTGGATTAAAGGGTTTAATAAATTAATCTCATATCATTGGAGCTTCTAATCTATAGGTCCATAAGGTCCCTTTGTTAGCTCACTAAAGAATAGTAATGAGGAATGATTTAAATTTTTCAAATCAAATAAGGAAATTTTATATTAATGAGATTAATATATAACGGTTAATTATATATGTGATCTATAATCCAAATCATATAAGAGAGATATTTGAGTAAGATTCAAATATTTGATTTGTATGAATTGGATTCATAGAGAGATGTATACATATAAATATATGATATTTATATGTTAATTAATTCCATATTAAATATGATTTAATATATTTATTTAATTGATTAATTAATGGTTAATAAATTGACTAAGAAATAATGGAGATTGAAGGTTAGTATAAATATATGATATTTATGATAATTAATTAAATGTATATTAAATAGGATTTAATATATGGTTATTTAATTAATGTGTCAATTAATTAAATAAGAATTATTTAATTAATTAGCACTTAGGATATAAAGGAAAATTCTTGGAGAAGGGGTTAACCCTTCTCCATATAAATATATCCTTATAACCCATTTTGGGCAAGAGGTTTTTTTACACAAAAACCTAGCCTTCGAGCCTCTAACTTCTTTCTAGAAATTCTCTATCTTTTTCCTCCTCAAAAGTTCTTGGAGACCACTCTTTCAAGTTCTTTGGAATCCTAGAGAATAGCAAGGTAACGTTGTTGGTGGTGTTCTTCTTCTTGGAGAAGTTCGAGATCGTTGATAACGGTGGAAGCGGAAAGCTAGAGGAATCAACAAAAGTGAGTTTTTATTTATTCTCTTCTTCCTCTTTTCTAGCATGCTTATGTTTTTGTTTGAATGTTTATCCTACAAATGCATGTTTTATTTTACTGTTTTTATTTCCATAAAAAATGAATATCTAAATGCAAGGTGTTCACACGCTTCCACGGGAATTCGATTCATTCAACTTTCTTACATGATGCCATGTTGAAGTCTATTCAGATACTCTTATCCATTGCCTCATATTATGACTATGACATTTGGCAAATGGACGTCAAGACTACTTTTTTTTAATGGCAATCTTGAGGAGATTATATATATGGAGCAGCCTGAAGGATTGCTAACCCAAGGTCAAGAGCAAAAAGTTTGCAAGTTTAATCGGTCCATTTATGGATTGAAACAAGCTTCTCGATTTTGGAATATATTTGATATTACGATCAAAGCTTATGGCTTTAATCAGAATGTTGATGAGTCTTGTGTTTATAAGAGAATCATCAATAGTTTAGTAGCTTTTCTTGTGTTGTAGGTAGACAATATCCTACCCACTGGGAATGATGTAGGTCTACTGACTAAAATTAAAGATTGGTTAGTGACCCAATTTCAAATGAAATATTTAGGAGAGGTGCAGTTTGTTCTGGGCATTCAGATCTTTTGAGATTGAAAGAACAAAATAGTAGCCTTGTCTTAGGCATTATATATCGACAAAAATGTTTTTCAAGTTTTCGATTCATAACTCCAAAAGAAATTTGCTACCTTTCAGACATGGAGTTACTTTGTCTAACGAACAGTGTCCTAAGACACCTCAAGAGGTTGAGGAAATGAGATAGATCCTCTATGTATCGATTGTTGGTAGCCTAATGTATGCGATGTTATGGGCTCGATCTGACATCTGTTATGTAGTAGAGATAGTCAGTAGATATTAGTCTAATCCAAGATTAAATCACTGAACCACCGTTAAGAACATCCTCAAGTATCTTCGAAGAATGAAGGACTACATGCTCGTGTATGGATTTAAGGATTTTATCTTTATAGGATACATGGGCTCTGATTTCCAGACTGATAGAGATTCTAGGAAATCCACTTTAGGATCAGTATTTACTCTTAATGGAGGGGTCGTAGTCTAAAAGATCACCAAACAGGGGTGCATTGTTGATTCCACTATGGAGGCAGAGTATGTAGCAGCTTGTAAAGCTGTCAAGGAAATCGTGTGGCTCGAGAAATTTTTAACTAATCTAGAAATGGTTCTAGAAAAGTCAAATCCCATCACCCTTCAGATAGCTTCAAGAGGACATGATCATCATGCAGATAGCTTCGGTGCACAACGTTGTTGATCCATTTCCGAAAGCCCTCATGGCTAAGGTGTTTAAGGGTCACCTATAGAGTATGGATCTATGAGACATGCCACATATAATCTAGAGTAAGTGGGAGATTTTGTATTAGGCATGTTTTATGTCCTAGTTTCTTGTTTTGTGTACTTTTGTATTAGTATGACTTTTATGATGTACACCTCACTAGCTTTAGGATAAGTGAGAGATTGTTGGGGTTGATACCCTAAATCTCTTAGGTTCTATAGTTTGTAATTGTATTGTACAAACAGTTTATTTATTTAATATAATCTGAGGTATATTATTTGACATTTAGTAGCATTAACACACAAAACCAACAAACAAAAATCTAAGGTTATCTTTTATAGCTTAAACATATATGTGGAGACATACATGTGGATCATGTTTAAGTAATAATCTGAACGGTCTGTAATAAATGGATAAGGTTGGGTACCTTATCCTTGTGACACTATGAATACGACCCGCTTTATAAATGTTACAATTGTTGTAAAGTTCTACAAATGATCTGATCCTGATCATTCATGTAGAGACATATGAACGGGAGTATTCTATTCAAAAGAATTTGTATAAGATTGGACCACGAAATGAATAGTCTCATTATATAACACCATTAGTAGTAGAGACTTATATTTCACTAGGATGATCATAGATGACATGATCTAAATCTTTAGTGAGTTGTGAACTTCTGCCTATGAAGGTGGTCCTTTGATTTACATTGGTGAGAGTGGCCAATTTGTCGACTCAATATGCCTACCATTTTGGAAATTTATCTGATTAGAGAGCTGGGAACATAGCTACATAAGACAAAATTCACTCATTCTCTAATGTCGGGGTAAATAGATAAATTGCTCTCTTAAGAGTTGATTCTGGGGCTTGAACAATGTGGCATCACACCCTCTCTTAGCCTGAGAAGGGTCTGGTCATAGTTGGACTATGACTTATTGTTCATTAGAGGAATCAGTGGTACTTAAGGAGTTAGATGTGACTACAGGGGAAAAAATAGTAATTTTGGCCCATCTATACTTACGAGTAATTTGTGAAGGGTCATCGCACCGTTGTTTAGTTATATCCAATGGACACAAAAATATACCTATAGTGCGAAGAGTGCGGTTGTCGGTCTTTAGTGGAATGACTGACAGTTAATAGAAGTTGGATAATAGTTTAATTAATTATTCAAGTACCATTGGAGCTTCAAACTATAGGTCTATAAGGTCCCCTCGTTAGCTCAACTGAGATTATTGAGAATCAGATTAATTTTGGTTTAATTTGACTTGTTCAAATTAATTAAAGGAATTAATTATATATGATATAATTAATTTAAATTAATTATATGTGATATAATTAGAATAATATATTTGATGCATTATAATATAAAGTTTATTTGAGAGGGAATAAATAATTGAATATAATTCACGTATTAATTATATGAATTAGATTCATATGAATAATATAGGTTAAGTTTAATATGAATTTGATTCATATTAAATACCATAGGTTTAATGAGAGAATTTCAAACCATAGGTTATGTTTTATTTGATATAATACTATGGGTTATATATTATATTCGACATAACATATAGTGTAATGTATATTATATGATAAGTGTGTTATTATATAATTTATATTATATTAATTAAATTTAAATTAGTTTTTATTTAATTTAATTTTTAAAATTTAATTAAAGGAGGGAGTTGAATAACTCCTTCCCATGATTTTCTCATGTTTGATCGTGAGATGGGAAGTTGAAGGGGATCTTCTTCTTCCTGACTTGTAATGCAGAAGGGAGATCTAAGCTAGTGTACTTCCCCAAAAAGAATTCTCTCATAACATTCATAATCTCTCATTCTTCCCTTAATTATCTATACAAAGTCCCATACACTCCTATGGTTCTCATCCTCTAAGGATAATACGGAGGTCTTACTGTTGGTAGTGTCCAACCAAATTGAGATTTGGTGTTGCTGCTTTTTTTTTTTTTTTGTGATCCAAAAGGATTTGTGACCGATTGAAAGGAATTCGTGAAGATTTTGTCTTCAAAGGTTAGTATAGAAAACCCTAAATTCCTTCTCTACTATTTTTAAGAAGCATGTTGTAAAATTAAAATTTATTCTTTAGAATGCATAACTAAGTTTCTGTAATTTTAATTTCTGTGAAAATAGAAAATTGGGACTGGTCCCCATTTCTGCATCGTGTCTCATAGCCTTTCATGAACAACTCCAAATCCTTATGCTTTCGAACCCTTATTCTCCAATGATAGATATCATGCCTACACTTAACAAACAGTAGTGATTTCGTGGATTTGTCAACCCTATGTTCAAAATTCCAGCGTATAATGAAAAGGGACAATGCAAAAGAAAGTTCTCCCTTTAAGAGATATATCTATCCTACCTTAATACCAATGTCCTCGCTTTCAAACATCTAACTTGACACAATCATTTCCACTTCAGGATATGCACTTGGAGGTTCCGCATGATTATTTCCCACGTACAGGTTGGTATCTTCGCATTGACGGTTACTAGACTCACCCTCCATTCAAACGTCCCTATAGTCCTCTTTAGTATGATCATCAGACTCATCATCCAATTCTTCTGGTAGTATAAACCGTCTTCAACTATGCTCTCCTTTAGGTTCATGTGATACCCTCACCTAAGGATAATTAGGTATGGTGGTAAAATTGGCTAAGTACAAAATTAGACATATGTGGGTGTTAGGTAACTTGAATGCATGGGGCTTTGTGTATGAGTGTCCAAGACTTGCAAAGAATGTGCAAAGTGGTGTGGAACCCAAGAATAAGCTAGGCATTGAAGTGGAAGCTTGGACGCATAGGATAAACCTTCATGATGCATGGATGTGAAGCCAAGCCATAGACGTAAGGTGCCATGAGTAAACATTTGAGTAGCTTTGAGTTGAGGCTTAAGGGTGGAAATTTGGCTAAGTGTTAAAGCCTAGGACAACCATGTGTTGAGGCTTGTGAGGCATGGTGCATAATGGAAGATGGCTATGCATTGGTATGGGGTGTGCGGCCAAGACACCAAGCAATGAGTCAAATCATGGTGGATGTATGTTGGCCGAGCATGGGCATGAGGCAGGCGTTGGCGTGACAAAGGTTGCTCATGTGTTGGGATGACAAGAGGCTGCGTGAGCAAGCAGCGAAGAAGAGCCATCTAGGGATGAGGATGGGCCAGGTGCGAGCAATGATGCGTTCGGTTGTGCGCGAACATGAGCATAGGGCATTAGAGCGTGTGCACAGACAATCGCATAGTGCTTGCGAAGCTGCACGATAGCGTTAGACGATAAGCGTAAGCACTAGATGTGAGCGAGAGCACTAGATAATGAGCGTAAGCGCTAGACGATGAACAAGAGCGCTAGACGATGAACTATGCGATGAGCGTAAAGTTAGACGATCGAGGCTAGGCATGCGTGCGGACCAGTATAGGCATTGAGTGGAAGGCACTGAGCGCTAGAGCTATGTGTTAGAGTAAGGCAACATACACTAAGGCAGTAAGCAATGAGCTAGGCGATGGGCCAAGCTACGATAGTCGCATATGTGATGTATGTGTTGATAGGGCTTACGGCACGCAAGGCTTGCGAGGTTAGATGGAGAATACGTTAGTCTTATGCACGCGACTATAGATGTTGGCAAGCAACAAGGGCATGCTTGCGTTAGTCATGAGCTATGCGTTAGCAAGAGGCTAAAGGATGGCAAGGCAAGCCTTGGGCCTTGAAGGTGCTTTGCAATGGTCAATAGGGTATGCGTCAATCATAAGGCTAGGTATAGGAAGGAGAATGCGATCATGAGAACTAAGCGTTGGCCTTGGGAAAGCTAGTAGAATGCATGTGGCTAGGTGAGCGTGAGAAACATGTTGGGCGCATAGAGTTATTGCTAGGAGTTATGGCCGAGAATAGAGTTTGCGCTGAAGGACTTAACTATGCGTTGACAAGGCTTAACTATGCGATGATGATGTTTGATGCGCTAAGGTTGAACAATGCGCCAAAGACATCTGAGAACATGTGGGCGCATATGAAAAGGTTAGTGCGAGTGGCATATGGTAAGGATATGCGGTGACATTGATGAACACATGCGCCAAGAATTGTGACTTGCAGCAATGAAGGGCATGCGGTGATGAAAGAGCTATGGGCTGATGAACTTATCCGAACATGTGGCAATCAAAGGGATGTTTGAAGTCCATGCAATTTGAGGGGGACGAAGGAGAAGGCATGCAAATGGAATGGATTGTGCTGGATGAAGAAGAAGCAGACACTTCAAGTTGTGGTGGAAAAGGATGGCATTGGTAGCATGAGTAATGGACGTCTGGGCATGTATGGAGTAGGAGGTATCAACACCGGATGAAGTGGGAACGCCTATAAATAAGGCGAAAGACTTCACTTTAGTCCACAAAAACATTTTCACTTCAAGAACAACTTAAAAGGAGAGGTTGAGAGCAATTCAGAGGGAACTTTGTGTCGAGTAGAGGAAAGGTTGTATTGATCCTTACGTTGATGAAAGCAAAGGACACAAGGGTTGTGTAGGCTGTGCAGACAGACAGCAGCACTGAGTTCAAATGAGGAGTTTTCCCAAACTACTCGTGTAAATCAGGTGATTCTTGAACCAAAAACTTTTAAATTAAATGTAGTTTCTGTATGAGGCTACCATGAGAAAATTCTAAGTGTAAGGCTGTCAAAATTGAAGGAAATCGAGAGGTGTTCATAGGAAAAGAGACAGTCGGTCCAAGCGGAGAAAACTTGAAATTTAGAAGTCTCGAGAGGGAGTTTTAGGACCAAACTTTAAGGTAAGTAAGTTAAGGAATTTCTAAACATATTTGTAGAAGGAAGTGTCTTGGGATATGGTCCGGAATAATGAGAAATCTAAGCTCCAAGATGAATCTGAAATAGGGTTCAACAGGAGGCCAGGAGAAACCAGGTGAACTGGAAGGGAAGAACAATCCCAACAGATCACTGTGAGTGGTTTCTTATTTTAGTCTTTTAGCATATTTTGAATTATATGTTATTGTTATGAATGAATACTCGTTACCATGAGGAGGGCATGGGGTCGGGATAGTTAGGGGGTCACAGACCTATCTCCTGAGCCCGAGATGGAATATCACGGGATGGTTAGGGGATTTAGAAGTCTAGTTCTTGAGCCTGTGGGAAGAAACATGCATGGGATGGTCAGAGGGCCGACGGGCCTAGCTTCTGAGCCCATAAGAGGGAGGATTTATGTACACATAGGGTTATGAATGATTTAAATGTGAAATGTTGACTATCTACCGTGTGTGTAGGTAGGGTTGTGAAAGGCTTCATTCAGAATGGAGGTTTGCATAATGACCTCATATTATGATATGTTAAGATGTTTATAAGTTGAATTAGACTTATAAAACTGTGATACCACTCATTGGGCTTCAAAGCTCACGTTTTACCTTCATGTCTTCCTTGCAGGTAGCAAAAAAGTCCAGATTGCGAAAAGTGGTCAAGGTCTGCCACAAATTAGATCGTTACTAGAATAAAGTTTGTAGTCGGGATGGGACTACTGTTGTAAAAATTATTTAAAACGTATAAACTAGTTTCCTAAATGAGTTGCATCTCCAGTTTTTTTTTCTTTAAGTTTTCGCTGTGAAATTTATTGTTTTAAAGAAAACTAGCAAGAGTGGGCAATAGATGTCATCAAAAAGTGATATCTGTTGTCCTCACGCCTCCTTTTGGGTAAGAGGTAAACCTGAGAGGAGGTGTGACAAGTTGGTCTCAGAGCATAAGATTTTTGGGAAAGGATATATTAGGTTGAAGCATGGTGATACTATAATATGTTTAATGTGTGATATATTATAGGAGTCATGCCTCGAAAAAGTGGCAGACTGCGCAAGCAACCAACAGCAGGGACTTATGATGCTACCTCTAAAACGACGGAGGGAGACCAGGGTGGATCGAGTCATCCGCAGGCAAGGGTGGAAGAGGACGAGCAACTGTTAGGAAAATTTGCTCGGTGTTTGGTAGAAAGTTTAGGAGGAGTGTCAATAGACCCCAAAAATCATTTTGGTATTGAACGGTTGAAGGCATTAGGGACCAAAACCTTTGAAGGAACCACGAACCCAGCAGATGCAGAGGCTTGGTTCGTGACAGTAGAAAAATGTTTCAAGGTGATGTGATGCCCTGATGATAGAAAGGTAACACTAGCTACCTTTTTATTTCAAAAAAGGGCTAAAGGTTGGTGGCATATGTTTGAAAGCAGAAGAAGAATAGGGAATGAAATTACTTGGGAAAATTTTGATAAAGTTTTCCATGAACAATTCTATCCCCAAACGTTTCACGATGCAAAGTGAAATAAATTTCTAGATCTCATACAAGGCTCATCATCAGTAGCCGAGTATGAGCAGAAGTACACAAAGCTTAACAGATATGCCACCAGCATAATTGATGACGAAGATGAAAGATGTAGAAGGTTCAAAAGGGGGCTACGAGCTGAGATACAGACACTCATAACCGCTAGTGCTGATAGATGGGAATTTCCAAAATTAGTGGAAATGACAATGCGAGTGGAGGCTAGTCTGGAAGGGCCAATGGAAGCGAAACCCGAGGAATGGAGGGAAAAAAGTCAAAAAATTTCCTTAGGGGTTTCAAATAAGAAAATAAGTAAGACCAACTCCAAAAAGCAAAAGAAGAAGATGGAACCTATACAGGAAGAGATGCACATTCCCAAAGAATCCATAGCAAGTGTTACCCAGAGACCATGGTGCTCGAAATATAGGTGGTATCACTTTGGACGATGTTATAGAGGGGCAAATGTGTGCTGCAGTTGCAGAGAGTCTGGTCATTACAAACGAAACTGCCCACATATGGGAAAAGAGGATAAAGGAAAGGGAAAGGCCCTAGAGACATAAAGATGTGAATATTAAGTTATTTCTTTTTCTAAAATGCTTAGTTAAGATTACATTTTAAGATTACTTTGTTGTACATATGTTTTATTTACAATGTGATAAATAAACTATATTTTTGACAATCTGTGTTTGTTTGCTGAAATAATTGTTAGCTAATAGATGGGGTCAAGGCAAGAAGAAAATCTTTTCTGTACAAGATGTGAGAAACACCATCTGGGAGAATGCCTAAAAGGAACAAATAAATGTTATGTGTGTAAACAAATGGGGCATAAGGGGAAACAATGCCCGGAATTCTTTCATTTCCTCGGCCATCGAAAACTTCACCCAACCTCAGTAAGGATCTTCCCTACCGCAAATTCCATAGGAATCACCAAAAGGATCAAGAGGGAAGGGAAGGTTTATGCCTAAAGTGTGAGCAACCAGGGCATCACTGCAAAGACTGTCCAATAAATAGTTCTATCAGTGGTTCAGGAGGAAATCAAGCATGAAAGACTACCGGTATTAGGATAGCAGGAAAAATAGGGTGCTTGTAAATAAGTTTTATTCAAATAAAAATGTATCCTGTAATTCTCTAAATAAGCAATAAAGCAATATTTTTCAGCAATGATCAAATTTTGAGGATGAAATTTTTCTAAGAAGGGAGGAATTGTGATACCCTCACCTAAAGATAAATAAGTATAGTGGTAAAATTGGCTAAGTACAAAATTAGACGTGCATGGGTGTTAGGTAACTTGAATGCATGGGGCTTTGTGTATGAGTGGCCAAGGCTTGCAAAGAATGTGCAAGGTAGTGTGGAACCCAAGAATAAGCTAGGCGTTGAAGTGGAGGCTTGGACGCATAAGATAAACCTCCATTATGCATGGATGTGAGGCCAAGCCATAGAAGTAAGGTTCCAAGAGTAAACATTTGAGTAGCTTTGAGTTGAGGCTTAACGGGTGGAAATTTGGAAATTTGGCAAAGTGTCTATACAACCAATATCCTCCTCACCGTACATTGAGGAGAATGGACCATTATCCTCGAGATTGTATGGATAAACAAAGAAATTATCATCAGATAGGTTATATGGGGCAACATTATTATCTAAAGGGGTTAGTGACGTAGTATAGTCTAATGGATAATTTTGTTCGAAGGAAGGTTATGTATGATAATAAAGGGGTGGATATTCTTAGGCTAAATTGTATGGAAAGCTTAATTGGTATGAGCAACTGGGATTCTTTAAGTCACTGTCGCCATACATAGGTTTGGATTTCATTGATAAGTAGATAGGGGGCCTACATATGTCCTCGCCATTTAAAAAGAACCTAAGTTCTTGATCATTTTGTATCAAATACGAGAATCCCTAAATCTAAATTGTATAGTCATCTTAGGGTGAGATCATGGTTTTTTGGGGTCAATCCCACTTAGATTATACAACTCCAACAAGAAGTTCTGAAAGCAAATGTCACCTCTTATATCCAATCCCCCTAGATTACTGTCTGCGTATTCTCGTTCATCCTCATTCCAAATACCATCTTAACAAACAAACACGCAAGGCATTCTACAAGTGAAGATAAAACTTACTAGCTAGAAGAAAATGTATACATAAATATTTTTTTAAAACAAAAGGAGAAAGTTGACTTTACAAGAGAGTTGACCTGGTCAACTTCACGAGACAACTCGATTTTTAACTGCACGAGACAAAAGTTGAACAAAAGAGTTGTCTCGTAAAGTTGGACAAAATCATCTTCATGAGAAAGACAACTTCACACGATATCTACTTTGAATTCACGAGACAAATCACAGAACACGAGCAATAACTTTCCCACGTTCAATCATGTTCCAGTACTTTTTATTTTTCAATTTTCTCTCCACTTTTTCTCCTAAAACGTAACAATACTCCATAATATAAACAAGTGAAAAAGAAGTAAGAATTTCGTCACTTACTGAAAAATTTCTTTAAAAAGTAATTTTTTGGCTCCATTTTCATGACGTTTTGAAAAAATAAAAAACTATTTTTCAACATACCTATTTTTTAACTCTAAAAAAGGAAATAAATTGTTTCTCTAAACTTGGGACCCTCTAAAAAGAATTATTCATCTGAAGCTAGGACCCTCACCTCATGTAAAGTATTTCTATTATTGAAAACAAAATATGAAACTGAATATTGAAGTTTCTATTTTAATATATGTGTGTTGGGTAAGTTAGGTGATTTCATATTCAAGACAATTGAATGACCATTTATTGACGATCAAATTTATCTTTTTACATGGTAGGTCTCTCCAAAGCCTGAAACGTTAGAAAAAGAAATTAAAAAAAAATAGATTTTAAAGATGAAATTACGTTTGAATTGGAAAAAAGTTTTTGATCAAAACAACCATTTTCCCCATGTCTATCGACTTGGCCGATTTTTTTTCACACCTTTTTTCTCAAAGGATGTGAATGCTTAAATAACATCCGCACACATTGACATCCAAACTTTTAATCCTTCTATCCATTTGCTACAAGAAAACTTTGGTGGCTACACCAAAAATATCTAATTCTCAAATGCAAAAGAAAATCCAAACTTTTAAAGGCTCTTTTCCATTCTTCCTTTTTGCCCCTCTCTGCTTATGGCCACTACCAGCAGCTTATGTTCATTACCGACTCAATCCCCAACTCTCCCATCCATTTCTCTCTCCTCACTTCCATCGCTCAAAACCCATCTTCCCCAACAACCCCATTTCCCCTTTCCCCCTTTCTCCACCAAATTAGGCACCAACTTCATTAACAATGACACATTAACCCTTCCGCCGCCGCCGGAGGCGGCTGTTCTGACGGTAGAAGCGGCGAGAGAACATGTTCTGGTGGATGCCAGAGGGTTTTCTGAAGATTGGAGCTGCAAAAACCTTGAGAGAATGGAGGGGAGTTGTGGGGGTGATGGGACTGTAGCTTGGAAGAAGAAGAGAAGGAAAAGGAGAAAAGAGGTGGGGCTGAAAGCTGAGGAAAATTGGGCTGCCTTGTCCAGTGGACCCTTGAGACCTGGATATTTGAGCCCAAAAGAAGAAGCAGAGCTTTGTCTTTGTCTAAAGGTGGGTTTTAGTAAAGATTTAATAAGTTTTTTTTTTTTTTTATCCTTGTCTGCGCTACATTGCCACCATCTACTTCTTTTGGGAGCTTACTTGAGGGGATCACATATATTTGTATGCAAAACACTGCAAGACTCTCTTCCTCTCATCTTTATTAATACGTGCATGTATATAATTCTTCTTTATAAAGTGCTTTTGAGGTATCCTAGTTTTCACATTTTATGCCAAACTCAATGTATGTGGCTTAGAATGCTAGTCTGTATTCTTGAGTTGAGAGAGGTCAAAACAAAATTGAAAATTTAGAAGTTTAGGAACCAGGATAGAATTAATTCTTTTTCACCAATATCTTTTAGATCATGTAAAATTGTTTTCCATGTTAATATATAAAAGGAAAGCTTCTGCATATCATAAACTCTTTGCAGGAGGCAGCACAGCTTGAAGAGGCAAAAACTAGAATCATGGAAACTCAAGAGCATGAACCTACAAATAGGCAATTAGCCATTGCCCTGGGCACCAAATTAGGGAGTATAGATAGAATCCTTTGTAGAGCAAGAGAATCAAGAGATCGACTCATTCGATGCTATAGCAAACTAGTCATTTCAATTGCTGCTCCATATCAAGGCAAAGGGTTAAGCCTTCAAGACCTCACTCAGGTAGGTTGTTGGACATATTATCTCTTTTGGATTATGTTTTCAGTAGTTTGTTGAAAGGGTTTGTTTCTTTTTTTAGGAAGGGAACATTGGTCTTCTTAAAGGAGCAGAACGATTTGAACCAAATAGAGGACATAAATTATCAACTTATGCTTATTGGTGGATAAGACAAGCTATAATTCGAGCCTTGGATAAAAAGTCAAGACTTGTAAGACTGCCGGTAAGATAATGCCTCAATTTCTCATTTGTCAAATTTTAATTATCATATAGAAGGTATGGAGAAGAAGTTTCAAATCATATTTAGTTTTTGAGGCAAAATTTGCATTTGTAGTATTGGCACTTCTGAATGCGTTGAACATAAGAACACAATCCGTATCCTATTCGGATAGAAAGCGCTCATCTTAGCTCTATGTTCATTGGTAGGTTTTGGTGACGAAGCCTTTTTGTGATTACCCGTTGGGTCATTTTACTTTATTGGAGCTCCTTTTGTGGTTTGCCTCCTTTTGTGGACTCTCTTTTTTGTATGTTCGTATATCCTTTCATTTTTCTTGATAAAAGTTCAGTTGAAAAGAAAAACCAACTAAACGAGTAGCAAACTAAGTTGAATTTATGACAAGACTCAGAAATGAATAAGAATAAGACGACGTGCCAAGTTAATAAGGAAGAGCCTTTTGTTATATCACCTTTTTACAAAAATGGGAAAAGTAATGTTTTTTAGAAGATATGTTTTTTGTTTTCATTTCAACAAAGTTTTGTTATTTGAGGATTTTAAGTATGGGAAAGTGAGCTGGTAATAACTGAATGCTTGGGTAGCTCGCTGTGTTCAGGGTCACATGGGTCAGATGGTAGCAAGAATAGCAGAAGCAAATAATCATCTTGGCCTAAAGTTATCACGACCACCTACCCACAAGGAAGTCGCCGAATCTCTTAAAGTCCGTGTTTCAACCGTAAGACTGGTAACGGAAAGGAGTAAGCGCCCAATTTCGATCAATCAACCAGTAAATGACCGAGGTTGCTTAACCCTGCAGGTACTGTTTACTAAAGTCAAGCTTAATCTTTTACTAGAGGGGATACCCACTTTTTCATTCTTCTTTATATCTATTGTACGATGACAATAATACAAGGAATGTCATGTTTGCAACTGGCTTTTGATCTCTAGGAATTGGGATTTAGGCTCTCCTTCATTTGTTTACAAAACTAGTAACAGATGACATTTCCCACATGCTCTGCTATGTTCTTATCTCCTCTGTTTAATATCTCCAAATGAGAGGTTGAAACAGTAAGTTATCTTTTCAATAAGATTGCTACACTTAGGGTACTTATTCTAATATCACAGAATTAAGTTCTACTCAGAGGAAGTCCGAGTAATTTTATCAGACAGCTACCTCAGCCCTAGGTAGATAGCTAGGTTATGTTTTTGTTTCAGCGACTAAGATAAGATGTTGAAATACCTTTTCTTCTCAATGTTCTGCAGGAGATCATGCCAGGACCAGACAATTTGACACCGGAGAATATGGTAATGAGAAAACTGATGAAGCAAGAAGTGAAGAGGCTTCTTAATACTCTTAGCAAAAGAGAAGCACATATATTGAGCTTGTACTTTGGCCTCAATGGAGAGATTCCTCGATCCTTTGAGGAGATAGGCAAGTCGTTGAATCTCTCAAGAGAGACAATTCGACAAATCAATGTCGCCACATTGTCGAAACTAAAGAATACCGACATTCTAGACTATCTTAAAGAATATCTAGTGTAGATACTTCAAGCTACAAGGAAAAGTTACGAGCGAACATTGGATCGATTGTTGAAGGATTTTGAAGAGTATTAATTTTATGCATCAAGATTCAAATATCTCTTTGGTACATCAAAAAGGAGTTATCCAAATGGTTGATTGAAGAACTGGTCTTTTGTTTGCTAGTGTAAATAATAAATAAGAAACCAGATCCATTGATGTTTACATTATGTATTCGTATTGTTCTATAAAATGAAATATGTCGACTTGAAGTTGATACAACTGAAAGCTGATTGTAGAGAATAAAATAGTGAATCTTGAAAAACAATATCGACACTATAGGAAACAAGTTTTGCAATTTAAATTTAGATTTCTGTCTTTTTCTTTGTTCGACAGTGGTTTGAATCAACTTCGGTTGGCTGGCAACTGTTGGGTGAAAATTTAACTTTCAAAACAAGAGAAAATCAACCTTTTGGTTGGAGAATCCCACATTGGAAAATTTGATATTAGAAGTCTCCCTTATGTACTCCAATCTTGAGTTTTGGGTTTGGACCCCAAGGGATACCCATGTTTTGGAGGGAGTTAGGAGATAGATCAATGTGGGTTTGGTGGACATCCCACACGCGTGTCCCCGTCCGTCTGGTTAGCGAGAGGTATGTATGATTATTAATTTTTAATAAAAATATTATTATTTTTATTCTTTTTTATTATTTTATTTTTCCTTTTAACCGAGAAAAAAAAAAAAAAGAAAAGGTCCTCACATTCGCACTTCGTCCGCTTCGTTCGTGCATCATTCGCTTTCATCTGCGCATGTTCTGAGGCTCACCACCTTTTTTGCTCCCTACTGTTCCATGCTGAAGGCCTATAAAAGACGTTGCCTTTAGCAGTTTGAAAACACAATTCATTTTTCACTTCATTTCATTTTTCCTCTCTTCTTCCATTTTAGTTTTCCGCGCAGTGGGTTTAGAAAGGGTGTGTGTTCCGGTCGGCAATGGTGCATTTTCGATCGGGTTTCTTTTGGTTATTTTATCCTGGGACGACGTGGCAATTTACAGACCTACTTGCACACTTGGACAGAGCCGTGAGACGTCTTAAAGAGAGCAAGCTCCGCGACTCAGCCTATAACGAGTTTCTGTTTTGCAAGTTTTGCTCTTTGCTTGGCCGTCGTGCCTTGACCGTTTACTGTTCATCGTTCTGAGGGTCCTGCCGTTTCCAACAATTTTAAGACGTATCCGCCACATCATTAATGGCCCTCAGTAGCAACAATGACGTTATGATATCTGACCTCAACCATCCATTCCGATTCGAAGGAGCAAACTTCAAGCGGTGGAAGCAAAAGATGTTGTTCTTTCTCATCGTCAAGAAAGTTGCCGAAACTTGTACCAGAGTTGAGTCGATCGTCCCTTTAGAAGAACCAACTAAACAACAGATGAAAGAATCTGTTGACTGGGAGGAGAAAGACTTTCTTTGTAAGAATTTTATTTTAAATGGTTTGACTGATGATCAGTATGACTACTACAGTACAGTGAAGATAGCGAATGAGGTCTGGGATGCCCTGCAAAAGTATGACACTGAGGAGGCCGGGTCGAAGAAATATGTCGTTAGTCGTTATCTCAAGTTCCAGATGACGGATGACAAATCCATGGAGGCCTAATCCCATGAACTCCAAAAGATCGCCCACGAGATAATTACTGAAGGTATGCCTCTAGACGAATAATTCCAAGTTGTTGTTATTATTGATAAACTACCCCCTTTGTGGAAGGACTTTAAGAACACTTTGAGGCATAAGACCAAGGAGTTCTCCTTGGAGAGTTTTATAACCCGGCTAAGGATCGAAGAGGAAGCTCAGAAGCAGGACCAAAGGGAGGAAGTGAACGCAGTACCTGGGAAACCCGCCTCTACCGTGGTAAACCTGACCGAAAATATAAGGGGACAAAGAGGAAAGGTCAGAACCGTGGCTCCAACAACCAGAACCAACAAAAAAAAACATAAGCCCCTTCAGAGAAACGGTACAGTTCATCTGCTTTAATTATAATAAACCTAGGCACGTGGCTAGGAAATGTAGGAACAGGCGTCATCCTGCTGGTCAGACGAACTTGATAGAAGAACCGTTAGTTGTCATGATCACAGAAGTAAATGTGATCGATGATTGTGAAGGGTGGTAGATAGACACTGGCGCTATGCGTCATGTTTATCATGACCTTAGTCTATTTAAAACTTATATTGAAACTAAGGATAAGAATATTCTGTTGGGAGATCACCACTCCACGAAAGTTGTTGGAACCGGTGAGGTGGAACTGAAGCTTACCTTTAGAAAGACCTTCACGTCGTTCTGCACACTCCGAAGACAAGAAAGAATTTAGTTTCGGACTATCTCCTCAACAAAGCCGGATTTACTCAAACTATAGGGGCAGACCTATATACCCTAACCAAAAATAATGTATTTGTAGGGAAAGGGTATACAACTGAGAGAATGTTCAAATTAAATTTAGACCTTAATAAAATGAAATCTTTTGTGTATATGTTGTGTTCTATGAATATTTGGCATGCTAGACTCTGTCATGTGAATAAGAATTTAATTAGTAACATGATTAGGCTGGAAATGATACCTAAGTTATCCACGAATGATTTTGATAAATGCGAGTATTATAGTCAGGCTTACTAAAACTCCACATAAATCTGTATTTAGGAATTCTGAGTCTTTAGATTTGATTCATTCTGATGTTTGTGAATTTGATGGCATCTTGACTAGAAACGGTAAAAGATATCTCATTACCTTTATTGACGACTGCTCTAATTTTACTTTTGTATACTTGCTGAAAAACAAAAGTGATGCTTTTGATACCTTCAAACTTTTTGTTTCTGAAATAGAGAATCAGTTTAATAGAAAGGTTAAAAGACTTCATAGTGATAGAGGAACCGAGTATGACTCGGACAGTTTTAATGAGTTCCTTAACTCACATGGAATAATACACGAAAAGACCGCACCTTATTCTCCTGAAATGAACAAAAAAGCCAAAAGGAAAAATAGAACATTATTGAGCTATAGTTGCTATTTTACTTAGTTCAGGAGCCGCGTCTTATTGGTGGGGTGAAATCATCTTTACTATGTGTTATGACCTAAATAGAATCTCAAAATCTAAAAAAAAAAAAAAAAACTTCACCTTACAAAATTCTCAAGAATAAGAAACCAAACTTGTCCTACTTTAGAACATGGGGTTGTCTAGTCTTTGTAAGGATTCCAGATCCAAAAAGGAGAAAGTTGGCTAGTAGAGCTTACGAGCTGTCTCTTATACACATCTAGATGTGTATAAGAGACAGCGTCTTATTAGTGGGCTGAAATCATCCTTACCGTGTATTATGTCCTAAATAGAATCCCAAAATCTAAAAACAAAACTTCACCTTACGAAATTCTCAAGAATAAGAAACCAAACTTGTCCTACTTTAGAACATGGGGTTGTCTAGTCTTTGTAAGGATTCCAGATCCAAAAAGGAGAAAGTTGACTAGTAGATCTTATGAGTGTGTCTTTATAGGTTATGTTTTAAATAGTAAAGCCTATAGGTTCTATGATCTAGTGAACCAAGTGATCATTGAGTCAAATGATGCCGACATTTTTTAAGATAGATTTCCTTTTAAATCAAGAAATAGTTGGGGCTCTGGATCAAGTGGTATAACCCTAGTTAGAAATCCTAACCCTAGAGAAGAAACTGGTTCAGAACCTAGAAGAAGCAAAAGAGCTAGAACCGCCAAAGATTTCGGAAACGACTTCCTGACCTACAATGTAGAAGAAGACCCTAAATATCTGAGAGGTGCCCTGTCCTCAGTAGATGCAAACCTCTGGCAAAAAGCCATAAATGATGAAATGGACTCACTTAAGTCAAATAGGACTTGGCACTTAGTAGATCTACCCCCAGGCTGTAAGACAATAGGATGCAAATGGATCTTAAGGAGGAAACTTAAACCTGATGGGACTATTGACAAATTTAAAGTCAGGTTAGTAGCAAAGGGCTTTAGACAAAAAGAAAACGTAGATTTCTTTGACATCTTCTCCCCTATCACTAGAATTACCTCTATCTTGTCTTGTTCTCCCTCGCTGCCCTTTATAACCTCATAGTACATCAAATGGATGTAAAAACCGTTTTCCTAAACGATGAACTTGAAGAAGAGATTTACATGGAACAACCTGAGGGTTTTGTTGTCCATGGTCAAGAAAATAAGGTGTGTAAATTAGACAAATCTCTCTATGGACTAAAACAATCTCCTAAGCAATGGCATGAAAAATTTGACAACCTTATCCTATCTAAAGGTTTCAAGGTCAATGAAAGTGACAAATGCGTCTACTATAAGTTTAATAATAACCTCTGCACTATCTTGTGTCTATATGTAGATGATTTATTGATCTTTGGGTCGAACTTGCACGTTATAAATGATGTAAAATCAATATTAAGAGCGAATTTCGACATGAAAGACTTAGAAGAAGCTAGTGTAATCTTAGGCATAAAAGTAAATAGGTCTGAAAAGGGAATTTCTTTGGATCAATCTCACTATATAGAAAAGATTCTAAAGAAATATAATTACTTTGAGTGTAAACCAGCCTGTACTCTTTATGACCCTAGTGTCAAGTTGTTCAAGAACACTGGCGACTGTGTTAATCAATCTGAATATGCGAGCATCATAGGCAGTCTTAGATACGCTACTGACTGTACTAGGCTTTACATAGTTTATGCTGTAGGATTACTTTATAGGTTTACAAGCAGACTTAGTAAAGAGCATTGGAATGCTATAGAAAGGGTAATAAGATATTTGAAGAAAACCCAAAACCTAGGATTACATTATGAAAAGTTTCTCGCTGTCCTGAAAGGGTTCGGCGATGCTGATTGGAACTCTCTTTCGGATGATTCAAAGGCTACAAGTAGCTATATCTTTAATATAGCTGGTGGAGCTGTCTCTTGAAATCTAAAAAACAAAATATTTTAGCTCAATCTACGATGGAGTCAGAAATGATAGCACTAGCGACAGCTAGTGAAAAAGCAGGTTGGCTTAGAAGTCTGCTATCAGAGATTCCTTTATGGGAAAAGCCGGTACCAGCCATATTGATCCATTGCGATAGTACTGCAGCAATCGCAAAAGTTCAGAACTGTTACTACAACGGAAAGAGACGTCAAATACGTCGTAACCACAATACCATTAGAGAGTTTCTCACTACTGGTACTGTCTCTTATACACATCTAGATGTGTATAAGAGACAGAGCTAGTGAAGAACCAGGCTGGCTTAGAAGTCTACTATCATCCCTTATGGGAAAAGCCGGTACCAGCCATATTAGTCCATTGCGATAGTACTGCAGCAATCGCAACAGTTCAAAACTGTTACTACAACGGAAAGAGACGTCAAATACGTCGTAAGCATAGTACTATTAGAGAGTTTCTCACTACTGGTGCAGTTAGAGTGGATCACATACGAACTGATGAAAATTTGGCAGATCCTTTGACAAAAGAACTGGCCAGAGAAAAGGTTTTTAGAACCTCACAAAGGATGGGACTCATGCCTAAGAAAGATGAATCACAATGAGGAAAACCCAACCTGTAGCCTGGAGATCCCAAGAAACAGGTTCAATGGGTAATAACTAATCACGAGTGATATATAGTGAATCATGTTAAACCAAACACAGAGTTCCATTCCTATGACTTAAAGTCTGAGCATGATATCCTGAAGCGTAAGAAAGGTTGAACTCAGTTCTTAATAAGATCTATACTTGATGACAAGTGGGGTACCTAGCTATAGAAGTACGCTTGATAGACTCACCTATATAAATGTGGAAGTGAGGGTCGCTTCCTATGGAGCTTTTAGGCAAAACTCTCAAGAGCATTCACTAAATCGGGATACACGCTAGGCCTTAAAGCACGGGCTTTTGTACTACACCCTATTAACACTCTATGTGAGATGTTGTTAGAGATAGAGTTCAAAACCAAGGGTTACTCTAGTATATTCTGAATCATCTACACTATGTAAAGGTTCAAGTCGTAAGACATCTTTGCTTATGCACAGTGTTGTATAAACTGAAACTGCTCGATGAAAATCTTCTCTCTCTTTCTCTTTTTGATTAAATTTCTAAGTGGGGGATTGTTGGGTGAAAATTTAACTTTCAAAACAAGAGGGAACCAACCTTTTGGTTGAAGAATTCCACATTGGAAAATTTGGTATTGGAAGCCTCCCTTATGTACCCCAATCTTGAGTTTTGGGTTTGGACCCCAAGGGGTACCCATGTTTTGGATGGAGTGAGGAAATAGACCAATGTGGGTTCGGTGGATGTCTCACACGTGCGCCGCCGCCGTCGTCCGTCCGGTCGGTCGGGCGAGGCATGTGTGTATGTGATTATTAATTTTTAATAAAAATATTATTTTTTTTATTTTTTATTTTAACTGAGAAAAAAAAAAAGGAAAAGTTCCTCCCGTTCACGCATCGTCCGCTTCGTCCACACGCAAGCGTTTCGTCCGCGCACGTTCTGAGGCTCACTGCCTTTTTCGCTCCCTACCGTTCCATGCTAAAGGCCTATAAAAGGCGTGGCCTTCAGTAGTTCAAAAACACAATTCATTTTTCACTCCATTTCATTTTTCCTCTCCTCTTCCATTTTAGTTTTCCGAGCAGTGGGTTTAGAAAGGGTGTTTGTTCCGGTCGGTAACGGTGCAGTTCTGATCGAGTTTCTTTTGGTTGTTTTATCCTGGGGACGACATGGCAATTTACAGACCTGCTTGCACACTTCGGCAGAGTCGCGAAACGTCTTAAAGAGAGCGAGCTCCGCGACTTAGCCTATAACGAGTTTCTGTTTTGCAGGTTTTGCTCTTTGCTTGACTATCGTGCCTTGACCATTTACTGTTCGTTGTTCTGAGGGTCCTGCCATTTCCAACACAAGCGTATATAGCTATGTTAAAGGACTTTGTTAGCGAAAGCAGAGTCTCTAGAATCAATCAACCGGGTGCCATTTGAGAGAACCATGTTGAAGGAAGTTGTCAATCTGCTATGATGTCCTACCAACGTGGATTTCACATAGAACATTGCTTATGAATTGAGAAGGAAGGCTGGACGCCAATGGTCAAGTCAAATTAGCTCAATTTTCTTTTTAAAAAAATAGGAGGTAAATTCATCGTGACACGTTCATTACTAAAAAATCATTTAATGGAAACTATTTAAAAAATAAATAAATAAGCTTAGCACAAAGGAGAAACCCAAAAGCCAAGTTTTCAAGCTCAAACCATTTTGGTTGGACCATGGGGGCATACTAGCTGGCGTGCACTGGAAACAAGTGATTCATATGAGAAAATATAAGTAACATGATACAAAGCATCAACCTATAAAAGATGAATTGATCGACTATTGAGTGCACCCCTGTAGAAGATCGTTTTCTTTCCAATTGCTGCAATATGTCAGAAGGCCAATTATTTTTATTCGTAGAAGTATTTCCCATTTCCAATGAACAATTTGTGAAGATCCACCCATTCTTTGTTATTTTGTTGTGACGTGGGTTATTCAAGAATCGAAATTAAGTTGCATTATAAAAAGAAAATATCAATGACTTTCCATGAAATAGTTTTACGAGATTTAGAAATACACACATTTATATATACCTGAGTTAAAAGACTTTTGATTTTGGTTCATTTTGATTTTTATACACACACATATATACATCTATGTTAAATGATTTTGTGAATCAAATCTCCTCCATGATATCCCAAAACGTCATGCAACACATTTTCGATTTTAGTTCACTTTAGTCTTTATACTTTTAAAAATTTCATTTCAAGTGATATACTATCAACCTTGACTCATTTTAGTTTTTATACTTTTAAAAAGTGATATTTAGATCCTTTTATTTTCATTTGTATTTAGGAGTAAAATAGCTATTTTTTTTAAGTACAAGAATCAAAATAGACATTTTAAAAGTACCATGATTAAAATAAACCTAAAAAAAACCTTTTGATGTATAAAGTCAGAATTACCCTTTAGTTTTTTTTCTTTGACAAACATCACTTTGTGATTTAACCCAACTACAAAAACACCTTCTTCAAGTCAACAAGGAGTTCAAATGAAATGATTAAATCATGAGTACAAGCAATCGTATTTATACCATTGAAAGTATATATACAATAGCATTAAACAAGTATACACATGGCAATTATCCCTAAAGGAAACTGCAATATTTTCTGCTACACAGACATAACAGTACATAAGAGCATAAACCAAACGAATATAGGCTTCATCTGATAAATTTCAAACCTCCGTCGCCTTCATAGAATTTTAGAAGGCCATAATATGCCCGCCCTTGGCATACTGTATTCCTATTCTGGCCTGTGTAGATTATGGAGGATGTATAAAGAAGCAGAAGACAGGAAAATGCAGACGGAATAACTGAGTAGATCAAGACCAGTTGCTATTGTAACCATCTTGCTTCTCTCGAACATTTTCACTAAAAGAATCATAACAATAACATGTCCGACTTTTGTTTTCAGCTCATCAAGAGAGCTAATTTTCATCCATTTTGGCCTTTCCTGCAACCAACACCACCAAAATTGCAAATGGCTTCCATTACTTAGGGAGGTTGTTTCGGTATTTGGTAATATATAGAGAGGGAGAGGGAGTAGTTAAGCAATAAATTTAGTGAGTAAATTAAGGTTTGAGAGAGATCTCAAGAAGGGAGAGTCCAAATTCCTCGAATTACTTGACTATATTATAAGTTTTTCATCATTTACATTTCAATATTGTTGATTGTATTTTGGCTCCTATCATATGAGTATTGTCAATTTTCATCAAATGACTTTTATGAAAAATATAAAAGATCAAATATATCTTAAATATAATTAAGCTTTTGAGTTTAATGGTAATTCTTTCTTTCGATAAAGAGCCTATTAGTTATTCAACATGGTCAACCATTCCTAAGCTTTAGGGTAAAATGGGATTCTATTTTTAGGTAAGGGGTCTAAGTTATTTAACATGGTATCATACCATAAGGTCAAAGTTCACCCCCAACAATTTTATTTCCTCCCTAATTGATATTACTAGTTCATGTGTTAGGACTTTGTGAATCAAACTAAATCTAAACCCAAACTATAGTAAAGACTAAATACTTACGAACCTATCAACTTAAATATCCAGTAAAGATTTAACACTCATCTTGATGAAAGCAAAGTACTGGTAAATGCATACTTGAAGGACATTGGTGATTCTTAAAAATAGTAAGTCTTTAATTTACCTTCAAGGCAAACATTCCAAACAGAGAGGATCCTTTCAGGGCACGATCAACAGGAGGAGGTTCATCAGGAGACACATTACTGATAAACAATCCATAAAGGCCCATCCCAAAAATTAACATGACGGTTCCAGCAAGATATACATCTGCATAATGTAGCGATTCGTCATCATTTATGAACAAGAGAAAAAGATCCATCACCTGTGGTTTTATATTTTTGCAAGTGACAGTAACAATGTAATTTAACACAAGAAGGAAAACCCAAGTCATGTTTTTTGACAGTGATATACTTCCAGCACAAAAAAGAGATTTAGTAGTGAATATCTGAGGATCCTACCAATAGCTTCAACAAGTCGCAGAACCATTTGTCCGGTGTGAATCCCTTTGACACAGCTTGACCAGTAAACTTTATATGCATCACAAATATAAACGCAGCCCTTCAGACAAGCTAAGAGTAGTCAAACTACACGTACAATTAAAGTATCATACAGAAGAAAATGTTTCAATAGAAAAATGTGTGCACGATTTATCTTCAATAGATATCCAGAACATCATGCAAAAGAAACTCAGTTGCATAGTTAAAGTTTTTTATTATATTATATAGTATCCAAAGACTTCTGTAGTGAATTCTCGCAGAATTAGTTTTAAGGAGAGCTGAAGAAAGTACATTGAGAAAGCACAAGAATGAACCCGCCAGTGAACCTCCAACTGCAAGCAGGGCCAAGAAACGGAAGTCAAAAATAACCTGCTTAACATCAGATGAGACAGGTAATGGTCATAGCCCATTAAAGAAGTGAAAGATCAGACTGGAAAAAGAAGAAAGCAACCTCGCATGAAAAAAATACAATTTTTTAAAATTTCGAAATAACATTTGAAATCATCCTAATGGGTAGTCTTTTTATACAAGTTCATCAACTCTGAAATAATTCAATCCAATCGAATAAGTTTAATTTGAACATATTTGAACCATAGGAACTAAAAGTGACAAAGAAAACGTTCAAATGATTATGATCTCAATTTTCAAACTCTCGAGTAATAGTAACAGCATACAAGTTCAGTTCAAAAGTTGTTGGAATGCTTTGAATATGTTATCTAGGATTTATAGAAGTGCACTATATAAACTCTATAACTCTAGAGGCATCTTTTGTATGTAATCTTATTTCTAATAATAAACTTCTTTCTCTTTCTCCCGGTCCGTAGATGTAACTAACACGCTGTTAGTGAACTACATAAATCTATGTGTTGATTTTCTAATGTCTATACTTTTCTGCTTATCTTTGATTATCGATTTCATAATAAAAGTGTTCACTGATTAAATTCACAGCCAGCAAAAACTTTCAGCTTCAACAGGGAAACTAATGATATGTATGGGAGTGATTCTAAAACGATAAAAATTACTTTTATTATTTTCAAAATCACTCATTGAAAATCCAGTATGAAAATTGTGTTTAAGAGTGTAAAATCAAATACTAAATTGATTTGTGGGATTAAAAATCTGTTCTGAATTGATTTTAAACATGAAGTAATCAATATAAAAGAAAAAACCCAATTGAAAAAGAGAAAAAAACAATTACCCTTTCAATTGAGGATTCAGTGGATTGCATAAACCCAAGAATGGGGTGAAGAGAACCACCGGCAGGAGAAGGGTTAGCAAAGGCGTAGGAGAAATTAGAGTCGGGAGCTCTGGTGGGTTCAACGAAGGGAGGGGAAGTTCCATTGGAGGAAACAAGATTATCAGTGGGGGGTGATGATTTGGCGGATCCAGATTCGGAAGAGGAAGAGCTCAAAGAAGCACAAGGGTAGGAAAAGCGAGGAAGGGCGGTGGTCAGAGATTGAGGGCGGTGGAACCCTAAAGAGACGGGGAATGGAAGCGGGGAGAAAGCAGAAAACGCCATTGGAGTAATGAAGAAAGAGAAATGGGAGTGAGGATATTTATTTGGAAGATAAACAAGTGGGGAATGGAATGGAGATATTTTGATTGATCTTCTTCTTTGAGATCGACATTATTGTGTTTTTTTGTCTATCAATCTGAGCTCTCTTGACTGTGACTGGTTTTACCGCCAAAAATAGTGTCCCATCGCAACCGACACAAGATCAAACAATAATAAAATATAATATTAAAATAAATAAATATTAAATTTAATAAAATAAAATAAATTAACAAAATAAAAAATAAAAAAATTTCTCTAAATTCTCTACTTTCTCCAATTTTCATAGAATTTGTCCAATGTGTGTTTTCCAAAACCCACCAAGTACCACTATTTATAGGAAATTTGGCAAATAGGAGGTAGATTATATGAACACTAATAATGTGTAATATTGAAACACATGGACAATACTTTGGTAATTGAGGCATGACATATGGTTATAGATACTAATCATGAGCATATAGAAAAAAAATCTTAGTGAAAGAAAAAGAGTACATATTCATATAATTTATACTCTTAAAAAGTATATTTATTCCCCTCATAGGAACATCACTTGAGATCTCTGAGTCGTCGCATTCCAATGTTATGCACCAGTTTTTCAAAGATTGCGGTAAGTAATGCCTTTGTAAATAAGTCTGTCAGGTTATCTTTTGAACAAATTCGTTGTACAGTGATATCGTCATTTTCTTCAAGATCATAAGTGTAGAAAAGCTTTGGTGAAATATGTTTTGTTCTATCTTCTTTAATATATCATCCTTTGATTTAAGATATGCATGTTGTTTTGTCTTTGTATAATATTGTTAGAAGACTTTTACTGGAAAACAAACCACATTTCCACGAATGTGTGGAGTAATTGATCTTAGTCATACACATTCTCAACTAACCTCGTGAATTATAAGAATTTCAGCATGATCTGAGGAAGTGGTTGTTATGGTTTGTTTCACTGCACACCACGATACATCAGTTCTTACACATACCAATAGATAACTTGTCTGAGATCTAGTTTTGTGTAGATCAGATAAATATCCATAATCTGTATAACTAACTATATCAAAATTCGATTTATTTGAATAAAACAAACTAATATCAATCGTTCCTCGAAGATAACGGAGTATATACTTAATTACGTTCCAATGTCTTTTTGTTTAAGAAAAACAATATCTTTCTAATAAATTTACTGAAAATGCAATATTTGATCTTGATTATTAACAAGATACATGAGTGCACCAATTGCACTAAGATATGGTACTTCAGAACCAAGAAGTGCTTCATTATCATCTCGAGGTCAAAATATATCTTTCTTCACATCTAGTGGATGTACTTCCATTGATATGTTCAATAGATGTACTTTGTCTATATAAAATCTTTTCAAAACTTTTCCTCTATAAGTTGACTGATGAACAAATATCTCATCTACTAAATGCTCAATTTGTAAACCAGAGCAAAATTTTGTTTTTTTCGAGATCTTTCATCTCAAATTATTTTTTAAGATATTGTATTGCCTTTGAAAGCTCTTCAGAAGTTTCAATTATATTTAAATCATCAATATATACAGTTATAATAGCAAATCTTGACTGTGATTTCTTTATAAAAACATATGGATATATTGAATTGTTTTCATATCATTCTTTCAACAAATATCCACTTAGGCGATTGTACCACATTCGCTCTGATTGTTTCAATCTGTATAGCGATCTTTGTAACTTTATTGAATACAATTTCCAAAAATTTGATTTATATGTTTCAGGTACCTTAAATCTTTATGGGATTCTCATATAAATATCATTATCAAAAAATCCATATAAATATGTTGTGAGTACATCCATAAGATGCATGTCCAGATTTTCATACACAGTCAGACCAATTAAATATCTTAATATAATTGCATCTACTACCGAACAATATGTCTCTTCATTATCAATACCAAATTTTTGTGAAAAGCCTTGTGCAACTAGTCTTGCTTTATATTTTGTGACCACATTATTTTCATTTCATTTTCTCACAAAAACTCATTTGTATCTCACAAACTTGACACCCTCTGGTGTTCGGACTACTGGTCCAAAAACTTGAAATTCTGTCCCGATTGCTTCTTTCCATTGAAGTCAATCTTTTCTATGTTGATATTCTTCCACAAATTTTGGTTCAGAATCCTTATTTTCAGATATAATATCAAGAGCAACATTATACGCAAAAATGTTGTCAATAACTATATGAGTTTAGTTTCCATCATTTTTCTGTCATGACATTGTTTATTGAAATCTTATTATTATCTTTATGTATTTCACCTTCTTCATTAGTTATGAATTTCTTCATGGGTATTTATATCTGTTGGGTTTTATGCTCTAAAACTCGTAGATAGTAAATGTTATTAATTGTCTTTCATCAATAAAGAGTTATGGATGTTAAATCAATAAATGTTATTGTTTGTATTGTTGTCTATTTTGTCTAAATAATCTTAAATCCAATAAACTAACATCCAAGACTGTCTTATGAGTCTTGAACTGTATGTGGAGAAATACAGGGATAATTGTTCAAGATGCAGCCTAAGGGATTTATAGTATAGAGATAAGGTTGGGTACCTTATCCTGGTAACACTATGGATACGGTCCACTTTGTATTTGAAACAAACATAATGATCTAACGCATTCGTGTAGGTGACACGCAAGTGGAGATATTTTATATAATGAGTTTGATAAGACTGGATGCAAAATAGTAACCACTAAATGTAATACAGTTGACTAGTTAGGTTCCTATTTCAATAGGATGACCTAGGCGACTTAGTCTTAATCTTAAGTATATTATAAACTCATGTTCACAAGGGATTCTCCTTTGATTTGCATGGGTGAGGATGGTCAGTTCGCCGACCCAATATGTCTACCATTTTAGGGACAAGACCGAGTGGAGAGTTGGGAACATAATAATACAAGATGAAATTCACTCCTTTTCTCCTTGGGGGTAAGTAGATGAATGTTCTCTTAAGTGGTGTCTTCGGGACTTAAACCTCTCATTGGCCCAGAAGGGGTTTATGTTTATTGGTTGGGCCATAAAGGGGGCGTTTGGCGCGCAGGTCTAGAATCTTAAACATGGAAATGTTAAGCCTAAGAGGTTAGGCTGGGAGGTTTAGGTAGTCTGGCTTAAGAAAACTGTGTTTAGAGTGCAGGTTCTGGAAGTCTGGGTTTAAGAAACCTGTGTTTGGAGTTTAGGCTTAAGTAGCTTGGGAATGAAGTGCAGATTTATAAATATTTAGTTTGTGAAATATTTTCTTGTATCTAATCACCAGTTAGATTTTAGATTAGTTTAAATTTGTCATCTTATTATTTTAATATAGTTAAGTTTAAAATAAACTAAAAAAACTAGAATAATATTTTTTAAAAAAAAATTGAAATTGAGATTTGGACTAAAGTTATAATTTTATCTAATCAATTGTTTTAATAATTTGATATTTTAATCTTATTAGATTTTTTAAATAAAATTTCATAGACTTTTGTCACTTTAACTAATTTGAAAATAATCAATTTTTTTTACCACAATAAGCTGACTTAAAATTGAAATAAACTAGTATTTTAAATTAAATTCAATGATTGAAAAACTATACTTTTTTTTCTTATCAAATTACATTTGAGGAATAAAAAATCATAAAGTTTAAGTTTTAGTTTTTATTTGGTCGCTAAGTTGTTTTAAACATTTTAAATCTTTAAGTTTAAAAAACGATTCTAAGTCTTCAAGCTAGTTAAATTGACCAACAAAAAAAATAAAAATGTTACTAAATTAAATTAGAGCTTTCAAACATATATGTAGTTCTACACATATAACCTAAGTAAATATAACCATACAATTGCAATCTATTGGCATGTTTGGAATGACTTAGAAAAAAAATATTTTTCAAAAATTCATTTTTAATTAAATGCTTTTGATAAAAACTCATTAAAATTTTTTTTTTAAAAAAAAAAAAAACCTACACGTATTGCAATTCTTTCTTAAAACCCTCCAATTAGGTTTGCAAAACTTGATATTGTATTGACTTTTGCTTTCAGTATCGTCAGTTTGAAAAAATAATTCTATTTGTAAGTATTGTGTGGGTAGTTACACTGTCTGCCATACATAAATATCCTTTATTCATTTTTAAGTCACCCAACATATGAAAATGATCCAGGTTTATTCATTAAAAGAAAATAATTACAATAAAAAAAAACAACATTTGGAATATATAAAGGTTGTTTTTCCTTTTTTTTCTTCTTCAGGGATGCTTGAAAGAGATCAACTAAGTGTTTTGACGTACAACAGGTACGTGACCAATGCTCAGTCATTCCGCATCAGAAGCATTTATTTTCAATATTTTTTTAACTTTTATCTGGTGGAGTTTTTCCTTTGTGATCATCATTTTGTGTGGTTTTTTTGAAATGTGAATGATTAGAACGAGCATAACGAAAATAATTATTATTTATTCCTCTACCACGGTCACAACTACGGCCTTGACCACAATTATAATTAAAATTCACAGCATTTACTTCAGGGAATGTTGTTGTCCCGGTTGGTCGAGATTTATGATTTTTCATTAATAACACGTTATTTTGTTCGACCACGAGGAAACGTGAAATTAGTTCATAATATTTATTAAAACTTTTCTCTCGATATTGCCGTTGCATGCGCATATTCGAGACATGAATTGTAGAATATGTCTTCTCTAACATATCAACATCTATAATTTTCTCTCCGCATAACAACAGTTTCAAACTGATTTTAAATAACGTGGAGCTATAATCCCTTACTGATTTGAAATCTTATATCCTCAAGTGCATCCACACATCGCTTTAGAAAAAATAACCATTTTCTAATGATCATATTTTTATGGCATCCAAATGTATTTTGGCATTAAGCACTAATTACAAATAATTAGTACAATAAATATCAAATGCTACAAATTCTAATTTTATAATACTTTTCATAGTAATACTATTACAAAATATTATATTTATATTAGAAATTTAATATATATCAAACATGTAAAACAACATTTAATTTATTAATTATAACGAAGAGAGAGAAAAACCAACATATTTACCTTTAGCGGAAAAAATTATAGAAGCTCATGTTGATAATGTGTTATGAACTTGAGGAGCACAACAAGAATACAGATACCAATAAAATATAATATTAAAATAAATTAAACATAACATATAAACGAACAAAATAAAATAAATTAAAAACATATAAAATAAGAAATTTCTCTAAATTCTCCACTTTCTCTAATTTTCATGGAATTTGTCTAATATGTGTCCTCCAAAATCCATCAAATGCCACTATTTATAGGCAATTTGGCAAGTAGGAGGTGGATTACATGGACACTAATAATGTGTAATGTTCAGACATATGGACAACACTTTGAGAAATGAGAGCATGACACATGATCAATGGACACTAAGTATGAGCATCTAATGGGTATCTATTATCATAATATTTATAATAATTTCTATTTTTTTTATTCTCTTTCTTTCTCCCTTAATTAGATTAGGTCATGTTTACACCAAGTAAGAAATGAATGATAATTTAAAGGCGTGTCCCAATGAATTATGGTTAAGGTTGCTTACCCCGTTTTCATATTTGGATGGACATGTAGAATCCACCAATCTGTAATTTAAAAAAAAAAAAAAAAAAAAAACTCAAACAGTTAACAAGCAGAGAATGATCAATCCCTTTGCATTTCAAAATTACATTATCATAACTATTACAATATGACAATCATAAATTTGTCACATTTACTGTTATTGTTACTGTAATCGTTTAGGGTCAAGCAATAACGATAATGGTAACAGTAACAGTAAATGTGACAGGTTCATAATTCTAATTGAACTTTATAAAAAATAATTCAATTACATTTGCGATTCTAGGCTATTATGATGGATTTATCAATGAAATCTTATTATGATTATACTGATTTTTAGTATGGATTGATTAGGTGGTCTTAGCTTAAAATTATCGTAGCTTTGAAAATAACTGTTGGTAGTTGTGTTTAAAACGGTTATGAAAGAAAGTAAAATAATATTTGGTAAATTTTAATTTTAAACTAGGAAAAAAATAATTATAGTTTTTGGAGTTAAAACTCTTCTCAAGTTGACCAACTTTCTTCGATTCTAAATCTAAAACTTTGTAAGATAATTACTTTGTGTTGTGTCTGTATTCTAAATTGTTAAAAATAATGATTTAATTTCAAAATTTCAAGGTTAAATACGACTTCGAATATATTATTTTTGTTCGATGTATTTTCAATTTTTGTTCAATTTAGTCCATGTATTTTGAAAAAATCGTTTATATCCTTTTACTTTAAAAAATAAACCATTTTTATCTTTGCTTGTAAAAGAACTTATATATGAACTCAATACACCAGGCATATAAGGGATTAAAATAAATGTTTCATTAGTATAAATTAAAATGTAAAAAAACTTTAAAAACATATATATATCAAAATAGATCAAGATTAACTATACAAAGTCCAAAACATTATTCTTTCAAAAAAAAAAAAGTCAAAAAGATTATTTAAACCTAACTTCAAATATGTGTTTATGTATGAAAAATAACATGGACAGATATCAAAGTTACAAAGAGTGGATAAAATGTACACAGTGAGCAATTATTAGATCGAAAGAAAAACAATGACTGAAATGATTTTTCAGAATCGTTTTTTTTTTTTTTTTTTTTTTTTTTGAGAACCACGACAATTTCAATAATTAAAAGTTCAGACCACAAAATAATACGGCCTCAATAATTTTCCATGTTCTTCACATGCACAATGTTTCATTTTATTTTATTTGGGTCACAATATCATTACGGTCCCTTTTAGCAAACTCATTCACAATATGACAAAGTATCTCTAGTGATAGATATTACCAGTGTGACATTCTACTAACAATTTCGTCGTTTTTAATAATTACCCTAAAATTAATTTATACCTATTAATTTTTAGTTTATCGTATAAACTTTTTTCCTTTAGAAAAAAACTCTTATTAAATTCCCTCCATAAATCTTATTATCTTAAATATTTTAGTAAAATTGTTCGTTGGTAGTTGAATGTGAGTTAAAATGCTTATATTTATGTTTGATAAACAAAAAGAAGCAGGTCTATAATTTAGGTCATAATTTTGAGGACAACCAATGGGATGGAAAAATAAACGGAAAATATGTACATCACCAAATTTTGGGTGTGTTTAGAATACATTGTCTAGTGTATTTTAATAAGTATTTATCAAAAGTGTTTAAACAAAAATGAGTTTTTTGAAAAATACTTTTTTCTGAAATCAATCCCTTCATCAATATAAAAAAAATGAGGGTGTTATTTAAGGTGTTTTTCAATAGGTTCTTTCTTAACCTGAGATAATTTCAAAGAAATTAATTGTTTATGTATTGAAATTTCTTATATTTATGTTTGAGCATGCAAAAAGAGAAAATTTCTTTTAAGTTTATATTTGACATTTAAATAGAGAGGGAAAAAAAAAGAAGGGGAATAAGGAAAGTTCTAGAGATAGAAGAATTAAAAAAGAGGATTAACTAGAAATTAGCGAAGGAAATGAAGAAAGGAGATGATAGGACATGTAGATAAACAGTTTTGTCCATATACAAACAAAATGACGTTTTTCTTTTCTTTTTTTTTCTTTTTTTAAACAAATGTTAAAGATATCCATGCAACTTTTGAAAGTTCAACATTATTTTTAAAACGAAATAATAAAGATTTTCATCTATATACTGATGATAAGAGTAATCTTTTAAGAATATGATGAAACTTTTGAAAATTTAAAAACATTTTTTTAAAAAAAAAAACTAATGAGTATTTTAAGATATAATGAAACTTTTGAAAGTTTAAAAATATTTTTTAAAAAAAAAACTAATAAGAATATATATATTTTTTAATTTTTTTTTGAAAATTTAAGGATATTAATAAAACTTTGAAAGTTCAAGAATATATTTAAAAATATATATATAATTTAGAGATTTTTTTTAAAATTTAGCCTTGACAATTTAGTTGGCTAATAAAACAAAACAGATAAATTAAATATATAAAGACCAAAAATGGTATTTTAGCTTAAATTGTTGCTATTACCTCCTCAGTCTACATCCCTTGTCTGTCTTATTCACAAAGACAGAATAATTCTATTTGATTTTTATCCAAATTTACAAGAAAATGATATCAACAAGCAGGTTCCATGGTCAAACCAGATATAATATCACAAAACTATTTTTAAAAGACTTTGAATACTATTAATCCTTGGCTGTTTGTCACTTGTTTGATTTGAACAATTTGAACAATTTTAAATCCTAAACTTCCTAACTTCTTGCCATGGTTCTAGCAACTTTGTTCAACACACTATTAAATATATATCAGTTTCAACTTCTCGTATGTTCATCACATTTTATATTCAAAAAATCATGTTTGACTTCATATGAGGGATTACAAACATAAACCCACAAAATAGAACTATGTTGTTAACCAAAAACAATCTTAATCAATGTTGTAGCAAAACAGACTGCAAAAGAAAGGAAACCGACCATATTAAAATTATCTTATAGGGAGGTCCGTTTGATATCCTTCAACTTAACAACAGTATAAGAGAGCTTTGTCAATGGATAGAAGTCTAGTTCTTCCCTTAGCTATTCGAGTTCTATTATTACTGACCACTGAACTTATCTATAACATTAATGGAATGTCTATTGAGTGTCTGAAACCTGACCGAGAAGCATTGATTGCCTTCAGAAATGGGCTTAACGATCCTGAGAATCGACTCGAGTCGTGGAAAGGGCCGAACTGTTGCCAATGGCGAGGGGTGAGGTGTGCAAATACAACTGGAGCTGTTACTGCAATTGATCTTCATAATCCATATCCCTTGGGGGAGCAAGGGTTCTGGAATCTTAGTGGAGAGATAAGTCCTTCACTGACAAAACTCAAGTCTTTGAGATATTTGGATTTGAGTTATAACACATTCAATGATATCCCAGTTCCTGATTTCTTTGGCTCTTTGAAGAAGTTGCAGTACTTAAACTTATCAAATGCTGGCTTTGGTGATATGCTTCCTCCTAGTTTGGGTAATATCTCTAGCTTGCAATATCTTGATATGGAGAATTTGAATCTAATAGTTGATAACCTTGAATGGGCTGGTGGACTTGTGTCTTTGAAGTATCTAGCAATGGACAACATAGACCTTTCCTCAGTGAAATCTGACTGGTTTAAGATATTGAGCAAGCTTAGATATTTAACAGAGTTGCATATGAGTGACAGTGGTTTATCTGGTTCCATTTCTTCATCTCCAATGACAGTCAATTTCACTCTTCTTTCTGTCATAGATCTATCAGGAAACCAAATCCATTCTCAAATTCCCAATTGGCTTGTGAATATCAGTAGCCTGACCTTGATCAGTATGAGTGATTGTAATTTGTATGGTAGAATTCCTCTTGGCCTCAGTGATCTGCCCATTTTGCGCTTGTTGGACCTCTCTGGAAATCAAAATCTCTCGGCGAGCTGCTCGCAGTTATTTCGGAGAGGGTGGAATAGGGTGGAAGTTCTTAATCTAGCTCAAAACAAAATTCATGGAAAGCTTCCATCTTCCTTGGGAAACATGAGTTCTCTTGCTTATTTTGATCTTTTCAAGAACAACGTCGAAGGAGGGATTCCCAGCACCATTGGCCGTCTTTGCAACCTAACATTTTTCCGGTTATCGGGAAATAATTTGAACGGGATATTACCTGAATCTCTCGAAGGAAATGAAAACTGCAATCCAGCACTTCCACTCTTCAACCTGGAGCACCTAGTTTTGTCCAACAACAAACTGGTGGGGGGATTGCCCAAGTGGTTAGGTCAACTTCAGAATATTATTGAACTAAGTTTGAGTTATAACTCTCTTCAAGGTCCCATTATTGCCTTCAGATCGCTTAAAAATCTGTCTTCATTGGGACTTCAAGCAAATAAACTAAATGGGAATCTCCCTGAGAGTATAGGACAGCTTCCGGAGTTATCTGTTTTGGATGTTTCCAACAATCAATTGACAGGTACAATCTCTGAAGCACATTTTTCAAACTTAAGCAAGCTGAGAATCTTACATCTATCTTCAAATTCTTTAAGATTAATCGTCAATACAAATTGGGTTCCTCCATTTCAAGTCAGAAATCTTGACATGGGTTCATGCTACTTGGGTCCTTTATTTCCACTTTGGCTCAAATCACAAACTGAGGTTCAATACTTGGACTTCTCAAATGCCAGCATCTCAGGTCCCATTCCCAGCTGGTTTTGGAAAATTTCACCAAATCTCTCTCTTTTAAACGTTTCTCACAACCAGTTAGAGGGACGACTACCTAACCCATTAAAAGTAGCTCCCTTTGCAGATGTTGATCTCAGCTCCAATCTCCTTGAAGGACCCATACCCCTTCCAAGCTCTGAAATTGTTTCACTAGAACTTTCAAATAACACATTCTCAGGTCCTATACCAAAGAATATAGATAAGGTAATGCCAAACATTGTCTTTCTGTCTCTTGCTGATAATCAAATAACAGGTGAAATTCCAGACACTGTAGGAGAAATGCAAATTCTTCAGGTCATTAATCTTTCAGGGAATAACTTGACGGGTAACATTCCTTCAACAATTGGGAACTGTTCGTTGTTGAAAGCAATTGACCTCGATAATAACTATTTAGTAGGTCCAGTTCCAGACTCTTTGGGTCAACTATATCAGCTTCAGACTCTTCATTTAAGTGAAAACAGACTCACTGGAAAGCTCCCGCCGTCTCTCCAAAATCTGTCGAGTCTGGAAACACTGAACCTCGGGGGAAATGGTCTTATGGGCAGTATTCCTCCTTGGATTGGAACTAGTTTTCCAAATCTAAGAATTCTCAGCTTGAGGTCAAATGAATTTTCTGGAGCAATTCCTCCACTTCTAAATCTAGGCTCATTGCAAGTCTTGGACCTGGCAGATAATAAGTTGAATGGTTCCATTTCGATTGGTTTCAGAAATCTCCAAGCTATGGTTCAACCCCAGATGACAAACCGTTATCTATTCTATGGGAAGTACACAAGCATTTACTATAAAGAAAACTATGTCTTGAATACAAAAGGAACATTATTGAGATACACTAAGACCCTTTTCCTTGTAATAAGCATGGATCTCTCTGGGAATGATTTGTATGGAGATTTTCCACAGGATATAACTGAGTTAGCTGGGTTAATTGCCTTGAACTTGTCTCAAAACCATATCAGTGGCCAAATTCCAGAGAACATTTCAAACCTGATGGAATTATCATCTCTAGATCTCTCAAACAACAGGCTTTCAGGTCCCATTCCTCCAAGCTTGACTAAATTGACGTCATTGAGTTATTTGAATCTGTCGAACAATAACTTGTCAGGAAAGATTCCTGTTGGATATCAATTTGAAACTTTTAATACTTCATCTTTTGGTGGAAATCCTGGTCTCTGTGGAGCTCCTCTTCCTGTAATGTGTCAAGACACTGAAAGTTCAGAGGGAGGGAGAGATGAAGATGAGAGCAAAAATGAAGTGATTGATAATTGGTTTGACCTGAGTCTTGGGGTTGGATTTGCAGCTGGGATTTTAGTTCCTTTCTGCATTTTTGCAGCTAAATGATCATGGTCGACTGCTTATTTCAAGTTGCTTGATAAAGTTGTGGGCAAGGTTTTTCAATCTTGATATGGAAGAAGAACAGTTCTTGATGTTGAAATAATTGAACTATAACTTTCCTCCTCCTTGGGTATTTGTTTCAAAGTTCTCTCTCTAGATGCTGTGATTCAGTATAGCGGGTGTAAATATCATTGATATAGTTGCATAAGAATCTGCCTTTGTATATGTACAGCACACACATATATATGTATGCACTTCTATCATCTAATGAAACAGGAAACTACACGTTTATCCTTTCTGTATGAAGAACATTGCAACTCTAAATGCATGCCACTTGATCCGCCTTCAACATTTGTACATCTCTTCTATTCCTTATAAACTTTGTACTCTTCTGCACACGTCACTTATTTTTCTTCCCTTAAACTTTACACCAATGCTTCTTTTTTTGTGGTTTGGTTCCTAAGAAACCACTTGGAGATAACCGTCTACCTGTGGTTCTAATATAATTTACGAACGGGACCACACGCCAAGACCATGCTAAAGAATCGTGCTATCTTCCAATTGTTTTTTTTTTCAAGTATACACCATAACATTGATAAATCATATGATCTAGGATTGTTTTGTACTTTCCAATGACTGAAAGTATGACAAAGAAGCTAGTCACTGTAAAAAGCCAAAAGACTTCCTTGAAGTTTTATTATTATTATTATTATTATTATTATTATTATTATTATTATTATTATTATTATTATTATTAATAATCATTGACATGCATTACCAAAAGCCATAAGAAATTCCAGAAAGGCTTTCCTCTCAACATCATCAAAAAAGCATCTAACAGGTATAAAGACATAGTTATATGTCAACAACACTGGATACGCCAAAAAAATGGTCAGAAGGCTTCTTCAGCAATACCAGTATGCCTTCATAATCAAAAGTGGTCTGAGGAAGCCACCTAAAAGGTTAGAAGACTTTCTCGAAGGTACACAAAAAAATATCTTTCATAAAAAACAATAATTTCTCCATTATTTGTATGACTGAGGGAGGAGTGATTTTGAACACGACAAAAATGATTTCAACAATTTCAAGACCACTTCCTAACATGCACTTAGATGATTTGAAGGGCTGCATGTATAATTCCTTGCTCGATTAAATGACATACATCTTGCCTAGTTCAGCATCTTGGAAATCAATTGTAATTTCTTTCTTAGATCTTCGTCCTTCAAACCAAAATCTAGTTCTGAAGGAGGCTCTAAATCCATATTTTGCAGCAACCTAACTATCCTATATGCAACATTTCAAATAATAAAATTGTTCTAGGTAGGATTAACAACCTCATAACACAACACGGTTCCTCAACAAAACTCAACTGAAAATAACTGATGATTGAGGTTGCCTTAATACAACTTTATGTAGCTTTCATCGGTTCAAAAAATGCACTTCGCAGAGACAGAATTATCTGCATTAATTTCGGTCGCTACGCCCCCCACGGAATTTAAAGAACCTAAAGGAGCATGGGTCATATATTCTGCGGAACGTCGTTCTTGCCAAGGTTGGATGTCTTTTTTCAGTCTACTCAAGTCCAAACCATTAGAACCCCTTAGTGGTTCTAACCAAGGAGCACGCAGATCCCAAAAGCGCGGTCTCTCCCCCAAAAATGACTTCACCGAGAGAAAATCTACTGCCCAAATATTAAACGGCTAACAATTCTATAGTATAAGTTAGCATCAATTCTATTATTAGAGTCAAAAGGATATAATAAGCAATGGAAAATGAAAATTACAAATGCTGGTGGATATGTTAACATAAAATTGTAGTATATGATAAACCAGCCAAGACAAAGATTAGGATATCACGTCATGTACTGCATATTCTCCAGACAGTATCTGCAGCGGTTGTCCAAAGAAGCGAGTGAGCCAACGGTCGAGACCCAACCCCAAATCCTGCTTAAAATCAGCAGCCACAGCACAACCAAAATGTTAGTGCAAAATCCAACCTGTATGCTGGTTCTGCTTGCCATCCCTTTTGCTTGTCTTTATATCATTCGACATCTATGCCCCTTTGGCAGTGCGATTCTGACGCTTGCATTCAGTGACACCGTTTTTAAACTTCCACAAATACAATTGAATTGGCACCCTCAGCTAACCCCTAGCCCATCCATAGCTTTAATACTTTGTCCTTGCCACCAGAAGCCACCTTCTCACCATCTGGACTCCAATCAACAGCAAAAACCTGCACAAAATCAAAAGCTAAATTTAGAATATGGTAAAGAGAGGCACGCATTGAGGGAGCCACAATGTGTCTAACAATAGGATGGAACCATACCTCATCTGCATGGCCTGGAAGGTCTTCTTTTAACTTGTGTGTTCTGATATCCCAAATCTAAACATATAGAAATCAACATTAAGCCTAAATTAGTATGGAGCAAACTCCACGAAACACAATGCAGAAAACTGTAGAAAAACAGTCTCCAATGCACTTATAAAACCACCAGTCCGTAGAGATACAACTTCAATCATTTGATTCATTTACATGTTGCAATTGCATCTAAACAGAACATGCATCATGCAGCAACTCAACTCAAAGCAGTCCGTAGAGATACAACTTCAATCATTTGATTCATTTACATGTTGCAATGCATCTAAACAGAACATGCATCATGCAGCAACTCAACTCAAAGCATTCATTTTTAGGAAACACTAGAAGAATCAGGGCAAACATATACACCCAAGTACCTTCAGGGTGGAGTCTTTGCTGCCGCTCAAAAGAAGCCTACTATCAGCAGACCAACTGCATCGGGAAAACAATAATTAATTCAGCAAATTGAATGGTTAATTGAAGCACAGGAATTAAGTGGAACAAACCTGATTTGATAGACAGGCCCTACATGACCCCGAAAAGCAGCAACAAATTTTCCAGTAATGCCATTCCACAGTTTCACAGACTTATCAAAGGATGCACTGGCCACCCATTGTCCGTCAGGTGAGAAATAAACATGATTCACAAGCTGAAAGTAAGCAAATTCATACTTCACTTAAAAATGAGGAAAACTCCAAAAATGCTCAATGCACAAGCTTTTTCAATGTCATACTCATACAAGCATATCAGTTATCAATATTGACTTACATGGATAAACATCTAATGGACATGTTGAGTATGCTTCGGATATTATTTGGATAGAAAAGTATGCTCATGATATGACTTATACTTAATTATTTTCCCTTTTAAACTTCTCTCATAGCTTTTTTCCCTCAAAGGTAGAGAGACCTTACAATTTATACTGTTAAAATTTTATGATGAGCTTAGCTAAGGATTCAAGCAAATCAATGATGGGAGGCGTACAAAATTGTTCATCTTGACTGGTCTGATCAAAAGAAAAGTCCAAAAAAACAGATCAAACCCTTTTTCTTTTTCCTTTTTTTTTTTTTTAATAAGAAAAGATCAGAAGACTTTATTCCTCCAAAGAGACCAGAGAACAACCTAAAGTAAAAGGAACAAGGAGTCCCCTCCCCAATACAAAAATTACAAGACCTTCCAATCTAGTTTGATAGAGTGAATGCCTGAATGGTGTCATTACAAAAGATTGTTCTGGCTGCTCCATTTCACCCACTAGAAATAAGAACTAGGACAAATAACCATGTCCAAATAGTAGTGTTTCACGAAGAGCTCTTGTGGCATACAGTTAACAAAAAAAAAACAGAAATATGGTACATGGTGAAATGTGGTTGATGCGGAGCAGGATAATCATGAGAATGCCACGACTAATGTATGATGCATGATATTACAGGAAGAAAAAAACAGTTACAAAGAAATTTACCTGTTGATGGCCTGTCATACGTGTCTTAGGTTGCTTGCTAACTGCAGGTTCCCATAGAAACATCGTAAAATCATCAGATCCTGAAACCAATCTTTCCGGAGCATTGCCTTTCATCTTATTATACCTTTCTAAAGCAACCTGCAAATCATGGAAGAAGCAAGAACTAAGCGATACAGATAGTTAACTGACTAGAAACCAATGGCTTCATTTAGCAACCACTTTTTTTTTTTTTTTTGAAAAAGAAGTAACTATTTTGTTTTTAGTTCTTGGTTTCCAGAAATCAAATTTTTATGCATGGTTTTCCACTTCCTAAAAGTACTTCTGAAAATCGAAACTCTGGTCAATTTTTTTAAAAGAAAAAAAGAAAATTACAACCCTATTTGAGAAATAGATTTAAGGAAAAACTCCCCTTCTAGTCCTTGAGTAATATGTGAGTTTCATCCCTGAGTTTTTAAAATATATCCTTTTAGTCCTCGAAATTTTCAAGAATAAATTTAAAAGATCCCCGATTAATTTTTTATTATTTTAAATAATGATATGACATTTTAAATTAGAAAATTCATTTTAAAAAATTAACTCCTCTCTCCCTATTTTCTTTCCTCTCTCTCCTCCATCCACCCTCATTCCCTCTCCTTTCTCACATTTAAACCTAATTTACTTAATTAGATTTATATTTAAACTATATTCCAAGCAACGCTTCACCAACTCAATCAAATTTAAATTAATCTCCAAAACAAAATTAAACTTACCTTAAAATGCAGGACAAGGAAGAAGAAGAGGGGATGGTGGACGAAGGAGAAGAGAGTTTTTGAAAATTATTTTTCAGATTTAAAATGTCAGATCATTATTTAAAATAATATAAAAATTATTTTAATACATTCTAAGCCTATTCTTAAAAACTTGACGACTAAAAAGGTAATTCTTCCTAATGATGTTGAGGTGACCCAAGCACGCGCCTCAGGCAAGAGGCGGATGACCTGGGATCTTCTCGCCTCTGTATAAGTCAGGGCGAGCGCCTTCAATCAGACAGTCGACTGCGCTTTTGTACGCCTGTGGGTGCCTTTGTCCTAGACAAAGGTGCACGCCCAATAATTTTATTTTTCCCTTTTTTGGTTGAAAAGAAAAGTACTGTACTAACAGCAGAGTCAGTCAAAGTCACTTTTTTTTAAGGCTAAATAAGAAATGTTCAGACTGATGAAGCCTATCGGAAAAGACAAAACGAGGATGATCGTCTGATTGAACCTTCATTCCTGGATTCTCATAAACGACTGGAATTCAATTATCGAAAAGTACTCAAGAGAGACAAAATCTAACCCCTAAAAACTCGTGAAAGGGCCAATGAAATGCCATGCAACGAATGTCAATTTGATTATCAATCTCATCTTTAAGACAGTCGGTGGTTTTGCATGCATTTTCAATTGAATTCTTCATCTTCTTCTTCGACTCCAAATTCTACAGCTTTTGTTCTTCCTTGCTTTCTTGTTCAATTCTTCTTCTTCTCATGTTCTTCTTTGGAGTGATCATTCAAACCGCAAAAACCGAACCGTTTTTAAAAACCGAATCAAATCGAAAACTCAGTGAAACCAAAAAATGCGGTTCGATCCAGTTTGAAGAAATTTTGAAACCGAATTAATTCGGTTCGGTTTGGTTTCACTTTCGAAAACCGAATTTGAAACCGAACCGAGCCGTTTTTAACTCATATATATTTATTTATTTATATATTTAAAAAAAGAGTAAAACCGAATTTAAAACCAAACCACTTTTAATTTAAAGAACAAAATCGAATTTAAAAACGAACAGAACCGAACCGAACCGTTTTTAATTAAAAAAGAATATAACATGGATTTGTTAAAAATGCCAAAACCGAATTTGAAACCGAATGCAGTTTGGTTCGGTTTCACATTTTAAAAAAATCGGTTTGGTTCGATTTGACCACCAAACCGAACCGAACCGTCTTCACCCCTACTTCTTCTGACATGATCGGGAGCTTCTGAATTTTTTTTCTTCAGTAGACTGTCTTCTTCTTCATTTCACTGCATATTCGGTTGATTTGTTTCAGTCTTTCTTCTTCAGCTTCTTTCTTCTTCGACTTCTTGCTGAGTTGTTCCATGAGTTGGGTTTTTAATGAAATGTTTAACTTTTATAATCATTTTTCAAAGGTTCTTTAATTGAATCTTCAATTTAAATCATTAAAATGTAAAATAATCATTATATTATTATTTAATATTTTGTATAATAAATTTGAAACAGTTAATATTTTTATATTTTAATTTCTTTCAGTTAGTGGAGGGCAAATTATAATTTCTTTTTTTATTGTTTTCTATTTTTTTTTCTTTGAAACCACTTAGATGGTTCTGATTTCATTTTCTGGTGAGATTTTTTTGTATACTATTATTATTATATTATATATTCAGATTTATTGAGGTAAGGTTTGATATTTTGATGTTTTTACAATTTAGTACTAATCTTACAAGGCTTTGACAGCTTATGTCACTATATACAAAAATTTATGCCATCTATTAATATATTTATATTATATTATTCATTTATTCCACGCTTCATTCAGACAACTCCTTTTTCTCGCCTCTCACCTGGAGGCGATCATGGGACTTGTCGTCTTGTGAAGCACCTTGAACACCGATTCTTCCTAGATTTAAAATCTTTTTTCTTCCAGAAAAATCAATAAATATGTTTGATGAACAATATATATATTTTTATGAACAAACTATTTTGAGAAAAAAAATGACACAAGGTTGTGGAAGCAAAAACTATTTTGGGAACAGTCCCAAAATCATCACTGTTTCAGTAATTAAAATAGCATGAATTTTAGAAACAGAAAACTATATATGAAATTGTAAACCAGCCATATATAAGCAAACAAGATAGAAGGAGCCAACTTGCTGCTGGCACACAAAAGTCATGAGACAAAAAGGGCACTACAACAGACCATGTTCCATATGGACATAAATTGAAGTTATTTGATCTTATACTCCTATTTTTAATTTTTCTAATGTCCTTGAAACTAAAATTGACCAGCAATTCTTTTCCAAAATCCTGAGTCAAGGAAACCACCTCCTATGTATTAATTTTTGTAGGAACCACCTCCTGCATATCATATGTATGGTATTACCCTATAAAAGAGTCGTGCAAATAGCTGCAAAAAGATTGATTTCCATGTAAAAGAAACCATCAACATGTACATAAAATTGTGTTTGGACAAAATCCTTTCCACGGGAAGTATGAGGAAGGATACTAGAAATAAGAATCAGAACTCTCCAAATCATGTTACCTTCTTCATTTCCTCTGGAGAAGAGAACTGTTTCCCTGTATGATCAAAAGCTCCTGTGCGGAGAACATATTCGGTGCTTAGTGCAAGAGAGTTAACCCAATGACCATGTCCCTGTCACAATACCAGATAGAAACAGATGATGACACTATGAGCAACAATTGAACCAGTCTTTATGAAAAACAAAAACAGATCCAAACCAAATTCTCAAATATGTTTTGCAGAATGTTAAAAGTTGAATGGCTTATCACTAATTGGAATACAACAAATAAAAAATTTTCCATTTTTCTTTAAAATAAAAAAGGAACAATTTTTATTGTTAGATCTTTGTCTCATAAAGCAAAAAAATAGCCCTTAATGAACTCTCAAAGTAATATGATCCCAAAAGGAATGAATGGCTTCTAATGTATTATAACCCAAAATAATTATAATAATAGTAGTAGTAATTCAAAAAATTCATAGTACAGAAAATGGGGTATGCAGCATACCTTCAATTCACGTATTAGTTTTCCTTGCTTAGTTTCCCAAACCTTAATAGTACAATCCTGAGAACTGGGGCATTTGAGAGAACATGTCAATTTCAGAATAAAAGAAAAATAGGAAATGCTATCAGTCTTCAGAAACATTAAGTGTAGCTTAATGCCAATGCAGATCACCATCAAATATTGATTGCATAGGCAATCAATGGTATCAAAAGTTACCATTTCTATAGACTGAAAGAAAGTAGAAGTTTTGGCCTTTAGTAGTATAAATTTAGTCCATGGTCAGTTCAAACTGACTCTATCCATGCATTGGTATGAAGTGATTTCGTTTACTATTAGAAGTAAGAAAGTAGATCACGCTCAAGTACAATGTACGCAGATGTTCAAACTCAATAGCATCAAGAATGCTAGAATGCTTCTGTAGTCCGCTCCTCCCTCTCACTTTCTCATTTCATTTTTCATTTTATTTTTTAAAGTAACATAGAAAATTAAGGAGCATCAGCGTACCCTGTATATATAACTCCATCTCCACCCCATTTGACGCAAGTTATTGCAAGAGTATGACCACTGAGACATATAACACTTTTTTTCAAAGAAACATCCCATATGCGTGCATCACCATCCTTGCTAGAACTCACAAAGCGACGGCATGGTGCACTTAGATGCAAAGGTTCCCACGAAATACCAGTAATCCATTTTTTGTGGCCCTATAACATGAGTTTCAAACAGTATTAATTAATGACTGCACACCAATAAGCCTATAAATATAAAAATAATTTGTATTTAATCATTGTTTAGGTATCAAAGAGTAATGAAAAATGCCACAAAGATTATAGATTTATCCTTATCAATACGTAAATATAACCAATCTCTTCTTCTTTTAGAAAAAAGAAATAGAGTGATAGTTTATTAACAAAAATGAGAGCAAACTAAGAGCCTCTAGTACAGAAAACCCTCCCCACAGAACTACAAAAGAATGGCCTTCCAATCACTAATAATCATTGATCATGTGGAGGTTTTAGTTACAAAAAAATTTCTTGTGGCTTAAGCATTTTGACCTTTACAGCATATACTATTACAACTATAATCAGACCTCTAAGTATCGTTTACCGTTGAGTTTATATAGACTGTTTTGCTAACAAACCAATAACATCTAAGAACGTGAATATAAAAGGCTATGCAAAAAGCAACGATGAGTCAAAAATTTGAAACTTAATGTGTCCTACAAATTTGCCGACATCTACAAGTGTCTAATCCTACTCACCCACGCTTGGGCTAATCTCATAGGACAACCACCATACTCTACAATATTTTGTTGTCAAGAAAACATGCAGAACGTTAAATTCTAGATAAGTGGCCACCATAGCTTGACCCTAACCCACGATGTAAACATGTCCTACAACCTATAGAACATTTAAAGAGTATGGGCAAATGAATAAGATTCAATATCCACACAACAATGAAAGCATGCAGTTTGAAACTATCGCTCCTACTATACAATCTATCCATGTGCCCTCATAGTCTATTGCTTCAAGACATAGATTCTCCAATTTGACATCATTTTTAACTCCACATACAAAACTTGAAAGTAAAAGGTACCTAGAGTAGCACAAACAAATTTTCTCAAAGAATAAAAAGGTTAAATTGACTTCAAACAATAATATAGGAACAGTTTAAAACCTTGCAAAGCTAAGAAGCACGAGTATGGATAGGAAACACGAATATGACACACACCACCATGATGACACGTCATTTTTTAAAAATCTAGGGCACAAATACAAGAAAAATACGTTTTTCATAATATAAATTGTTTAAAATATGTCATTTTTATACAAAATAAACTTCGAATTCAATAGGTTTAATGCATTTATATGCTTAAAAAAATGAGTTTGATGCATTGAGCTCTCAGAATTTATTTGTAGTCAAGTGTTTGATATATGATTAACAAATGTTGGACCTGTATTGACTAAGTACAACTAGTTTCTAACACATCGATTGTGCTAACAAGTGTCCAAAATGTATGGAACAAGTGTTGGAGTGTTCAAGTGTCGAACATGGACACACAAGCCCATGGTGAAATAAAGAAGAATATATCAAATTTCTTAGCTGCAAAGAAAGACATCAATAAATAACGGATGGCCAATGCAACAGAATTTGGTCCTTAAAATTCTTTTTCAAAACTTGAAAATCCACTGGTGAAATAAAGAAAAATATATCAAATTTCAGAACAATACTACTCTGGACAAAATAGCACACCATACAACTTTAAAACTTAGAAATCAGATTTTGGTTTGGCTGGTTTGACTCTCAGTTGGGTGAAATAGTCATCAAACTTAACAAACATTTCAAAAGTATGATCACATTAGGGGAAGAAGTCTTTACAGTGAGTGGATTGCCCAATGGCTTCCCCGTCTGTGGATCCCAGCAAAAAAGTTCACCAGCTTTGCTCCCACTTACAAGATGCTTCCCGTCCGGTGACCAGGCAATAGAAAGAACCCAATTTTTATGCCCTGGAAATTGAGAGGAAAACTATCTGACTTTAGCTTGATATAGAAACTATGGATATTAATAAATGGAAAATCATCTCATGTTGCTCCCAGGTTAAAGAAAACACACTAGTTCAAAAACGAAAAGAAAAAAAAAAAATGAGAGAACACACAACAAAAAAGAACAAAAACAAAAACACGGCATTTTTCAAACCAGGGGCAGTGCCATAATGAATACCACATCTGAACCACTATCAAACTCATGAAGTAGACCTCTTTTACCCTTTAGGGATGACAAATATATACATATCATATACCTTGAAGGAAATTTTTCATTAAATAAATAATTAAAAAAAAAAGTGAAGTTAAATCCATTTGATCTCCTCCTTTAAGGCTCCTATAATAAAATTATTTTTTTTAAGGATAAATCCCATAATAAAATTAATTTTGGATCTAGTATATTCAACAGTTTCAATATTAGGCTAAAAAACTTGGCTGCATAGATGTGTATATTACCTGTACAGGTGAACAATGGTGTCTGCGTATAAATGTCCCATAGCCGAACTGTAGTGTCACCTGAACCACTTGCCAACTGTCGCCCATCAGGGCTAAAAGAAACAGAAAGAACAGCTTCAGCATGACCTGAAACAAAAGTACAATGGAGTCATTAAACCTAAACAATGATAACCACATATAACTAAAAAGAAGAAGGAAACAAAAATGTACCAGAAATTGTTGCTGAACAACGACTAACAGGACGTATGCGGAATACTGCTTGTGGTTGATAAACTACAGTAAGCACCTTCTCAACAGAGACTGTACATATGTTCAATGGAAGAAACTAAGCCCATGTGTACCATGAAAATGAATTTTACCACCACATGAAAGTAAACAATGGATAACTTCATCCAAAAACGCTTTTCCAACCATTATTCAAGCAATATATTACCTTTGTTTTTCTCTAAGTAGGCACCAAGTGAACCAATAAGCTCCTGGTCAGATACGTAAAAAGCATACGGTAGCTTCTCCTCCTAAACAATTCCAAAACAATCTATTATTTTGGTATCATGCAACTTTTAAAATAATTATTTTCTTGGTCTTAATTCTTCTTAAATATAGCCATTTTTTATAATTGAAATTGACTTGACAATTGACATATGCATGGTATTCATTCCTTGATGATTACTAGAAGTTGAATTATCAAAAGCTAAACTACTTCGAAAATATGTGAAACTTGTTTCATATTGGAATAAGAAAGGGAAAATATTTACTTACTAGCAACCTTCGTTTTACATCATTTCAGAGAAATTTTAAGTAACCAATCCGTTTTTCTGACCCCTAAGTACTTTTTTAGTTCATTGTTTTCACATTCCTCCGACTCGGAAACAGGAAGCTCTTAAAACCAATTCAAAACATCCCAATCAAATATCGCTTGATAATCAAAATTCACATAAACTCAGCTAACTCCAATTCACATAAATTCAATTTTACTTTACTCGAAATTTAATTGTTGACAAGCTTAATGGGAAGAGGAAAGAAAACGTTGCTTTTAACGAAGCTTACATTGTTGAGAAGCTTATTGACCATCTGCTGAAGCTGCTGAGGCCCTGCATTTTGGGGAAGATACATGGGAGCTCCCAACGGCGTGCCTTCGGGATCGGTCAAGAGGATCATAACATTGTTGATTGTTTCCCTATGCTCTACATCCATCTCCATAGCCATTGATGACTTAATTTCGAGCAACTGCGAAATTCAGGAACGGAAAGAAGGGAAATTTGAGTATGATGTCTCCCAGCAAAACTGGAGCAGGCGACTTTGAGGGCTTTGGGTTTTAGGGTTTTTCGGTGGGGGATTTTTTATACTTTTCTTTTTCGATTGAGGATCTTTTTCTTTTTCCATTTTCAAATATGGGTTATTTAATTTTACGCTAAATGCTAAATCTATACTATATTAATATTAATATATATTAATCCATATATATTAATATTAATTAGGAAATAATACCTTTTTTATCCTAGGTTTTGGTCACTAAATTTTGAAATGTTGCACATTTAGTCCTTAATTTTTTAGTTTTGTTTCAATTTAGTCCCTAAATTTCAAAATGTTACAATTTTACCCATGAGATTTGAGTTTTGTTTTAATTGGGTCTTTGAATTTCAAGATTTTATATTTTTAACATCGGTTTTTCATTAAATACTTATTTTCGCTCATTTACGTAAATTTATATTAATCAATTATAATTTATTAGAAGTGAAATTTTAAATTTAATTTTAAAAGTGATAACAACAGTTAGACTTAATTAATTAATTATAATTATTATAAGTGAAACTTAATAATACAAGATGAAATTTACTTCCTCCCGACTTCAGGGTAAGTAAATGAGTGTTCCCTTAAATGGTATCTCCGAGAATTGAACAAATGACCCTACCCTCTCATTGGCCCAATAAGGGTTTTTGTTTATTGGTTGAACCATAAACAAGTTGTTTATTAGAGGAGCACTGGTACTTAAGGAATCAGAGGTAACCCAAGGGTAAAACAGTAATTTGACTCAGTTGGCATTACGAACACTCATGAATGACTAATTTATTGTTATTCGTCTATATCCGTGGATGCAAAAATATTTCTACAGTGAAAATAGTACAACTATAGGTCTTTAGTGAAGTGTACTAACAGTTAATGAATATTGATTAACTTATTTAATGAGTTTAACCGATTAATCTCATATCGTTGGAGCTTCTGATCTACAAGTTCACCAAGTCCCCTTGTTAGCTAATATTAAAGAGAAATTATTTGAATTGTTCAAATTGATTTGAGGAAGTTGTATATTAATGTGGTTATAATAAATTGATTATAGATGTGATTTATAATTTAAATTAAGTTCGAGAGAAATATTTGAATACGATTCAAATATTTAATTCAAATGAATTAGATTCATAAAGAATTAATTAGTTAAATTAATAAAGAGGTGGTGCAAATAAATATACGATGTTTATTTTTGTTAATTAAATATATACGTTAAATTAGATTTTATGTATAGATGTTTATTTTTGCTAATTAGATATATACGTTAAATTGGATTTAATGTATAGATTTTTTTTTTTATTAAATATATATGTTGAATTTGATTTAATGTATAGATGATTATTTAATTAATATGCTAATTAATTAAATAACGTTATTTAATTAATTGAGCACGGGGTAAATTGGGAAAGGCTTGGAGAAGGGGTTAATTCTTCTCCATATAAATAGCCTCCTTATAGCCCTTTTAGGGTAAGAATTCATTCGGTGAGATTTACCCTAGCCACCAAATATAAACCCTCTCTTCATTCTCTCTAAGAAATCTCTCAACCTCTTTGTCTTCCAATTAGTTGGATACCATATATCCTTCTACTGGAATCTTTGAGAATAACAAGGTTATTCTCGCGGTTGTATCCAAGTTCGATCGAAAAGAATTTTGTGCCAAGATCGAGAGGATTTTTCGTGGAACTCGGGAATCTACAAAGGTACGAATGGTTCTTTTCTTTATCTAAAGCATGTTATTTCACATGTTTATTCTTCATATGTTCTGTTTTAGAACATTGTTTTTTTTATTCAAAAATTATTTTCGAGATGCAAGGCATTCGCACGCTTCCGCTTGGGATTCGATTCCTACAAGAAGATCTATGTTCTTTATAATTATTTTATGTCAATTGGGATAAGTGTTAAACATCTTATAGCTCATATTCATACACAAAATGATTTTGCAGAATCATTCATAAAACGTTTGCAGTTAATTGCTAGACCATTGCTTATGATAGCAAAGTTTCCTATATATGTATGGGGACATGCTATTTTACACGCATCGACGCTTGTACGCATTAGGCGGGTATCTTATCATAAGTACTCACCATTACAATTAGTTTATGGCCATGAGCCAAATATTTCCCATCTGAGATTTTTTGGATGTGCAATATTGTTAGGGATGATGTCCTAAAGTCTCGTGTCCTGAAGTTTGTAAACAGTTTGTATGAACACTTGTGATGTATAATATATGATATTTACTTCACTTCTTAACTTTGCACATTGAATGTTTTATTTGCTTTACCACAAACCAATAAACTAAAATCTCTGGTTGTCATTATGTAATTTAAGCATGTATGTGGTGACATACAAGTGGATCATGTCTTAAGTGATAACCAAGATGGTCTGTAGTATATGGATATAGGAGGGAAACCTTATCCTGGTAACGCTATGGATGCAGCCCGCTTTGTGGAATATTTGATATAACATATAATTTAACATAAATATAATATGATAAGTTAGTTATCATATTTATTTATATTTTATTACTATTTGTAATAACTTTCTCATCTTTTCTCTCCAACCACTTTAGTGGGTAATTATTAATTTTATGGCAAAAGGAGTAAAATAAAAGTGGTTTTCTCTTCTTCCTCAACGATTTGCTTTTGCAAAACGATTGAGAGTCTTTGCTGGAAAGTTATATGAGTTATTGTGAGAGAATCCTCAATCTACTTCCTCCACACCCAAACTTTCCCTCTAACCAAAATAGTCATAGCCCACCACTCTTGGGTTTTCACTCCGAGAATACCAAGAACTCTTTGTGATTGTGTCCGAATTTTGGTTTGAGAAAATCTTGAAGAAGTTCTTCAAGAAGTTGTTGAGTTCGTGATTGTTCGAGGGATACGTGAAGAAAAATATTCTTCAAAGGTAATGTATCTCGAACGTTTTTCTTGAAAAGCATATTGTAGTTTAATGTAAATGCATATCTATTTATATGTGTTTGCTGTAAATAAAGTTTTCAATAATTAATGGAGTTTGGACGATCCGCTTTCGCTCAAGGTTCTCCTCACACGAGTTCCTTCAGCTTGTTCTTCATTTTTAGGGAATTAGTTCTTGACGGCAACTGGAGGCTAGGGAGATGACGATATGTGTTGGAACTGGGCACGTCGTCTCAGCTATGGTAGTGAGAGAGCTTCGACTCTGCTTACAGAAATATTATATTTTATTAGATAATATATATGTGGTTCTAGGCTTAAAAAGGAACCTGGTTTCTATAAAATGTCTTCAAGAACAACATTACTCTTTAAATTTTCATGTAAATAAAGTGTTTGCTTACAAGAATGGAGTAAATATTTTGTTGGGGTTGATGCCCTAAAGTCTCGTGTCCTGTAGTTTGCAAACAGTATGTACGAACACTTGTATTGTTAATATATGATATTTACTTCACATCTTGTATTTTGCTCAGTTGCTTGTTTTATTTGCTTTACCACAAACCAATAAACATAAAATCTCTGGTTATCTGTATGTGACTCAAGCATGTATGTGGTGACATACAAGTGGATCATGTCTTAAGTGATAACCAAAATGGTCTGTAGTATATGGATATAGGAGGGAAACCTTATCTTAGTAACATTATGGACGCAGCCCACTTTGTGGAATGGTCACAAGTGTTGTGACTTGTCATAGATGGTTTGATCCTGATCATTTATGTTGGGGACATGCGAGCGGGGGCGTCCTATACAAAGAGTTTGTATAAGACCTGACCACGAAGTATTAATGTCTCGTTATATAACACTATTCATGACAGAGACTTCACTTCACTAGGATGACCATAGGTAACATGATCTCAATCTTGAGTGAGTTAGGAACTCTTACCATTGAGGATGGTTCTATGATTTGTATGTATGCGAATGGCCAGGTCGCCGATTCAAACCTACTATTTTGGAGTTTCGTTTGATTTAGGAGCTGGGAACTTAGCTACATAAGATGGAATTCACTCCTTCCCCAAGACAGGGGTAAGTAGATAGATAGCTCCCATAAGGGTTGATTCTAGGGTTTGAACGATTTGGTGCCACACACCTTCTCTTGGCCCGAGAGGTGTTCACACATAGTTGGATTATGTTGTATTGTTCATTAGAGGAATCAGTGGTACTTAAGGAGTGAGATGTAACTACAGGGGCTTAACAGTAATTTGGCCCAACTGTACTTACAAGCATTTGTGAAGGATCATCATACTCATGTTTGATTATATCCGATGGACACAGAAATATATTTATGGTAAGAAGGGTTCAACTGTTGGTCTTTAGTGGAATGCCTGACTAGTGAAATGCTTGACAGTTAACGGATGGTGGATCTCATGGCTAAAGAGTTTAATCAGCTATTCACGGACCGTTGGAGCTTCGAGCCATAGGCCATTAAGTCCCCTAGGTAGCTTGGATAAAGTCGAGAATCAGTGTTTGGGTTAATTTGAAATGTTCAAATTGACAAGAGGAAGTTCGATTATATATGATATAATTGGACTGGTTAATTATATATGATATAATTGGCTAAATGTATGAGATACATTATTTTGGAGGAAATTATATATAAATATGATATATATCAAGTAGAGGAGAAATTACTATAGTAGATATGTGATATCAAACTATAGATTAAAAATATAATATGATTATATTTATTAATATTTTAATTGATTGATTATATGATAATTTAGCCAAAAATCACGTTCGGACGTGGGTTAGTGGGAATGCGTCGGTTATTGTAACCGATGAATTAAAATGAAATTGGTTTTCATTTTAAATCGGTCATAAGAAAAAAAGAAAAGAAAAAGAAAGAACGCGCTGGTGAAAAGTAATCGATCGCGTTAATTTTGAGAGCCTATACGATAGTCGCTTTGTGCCTAAACCATCGTCCATCTCGCGCCTAAACGATCGCACACTAAGTCCTAAACGATCAGTAGCTTCTCTAAACGATTGTATAATGTGTCGTGTTAGCTAAACGATCGTATACCTTTTCTTAAACGATAATTCAATTAAATCTACACGATCGTGTAGTTTCTCCTAAACGACAAGCATCGTGCTATCCACTACGTTGAGTTTCGAAGTTTGAAGACCTTCTTCAACTGGTATGACAACTCTCTCCATTGTAATTTGTTGTTTAAAGCATGCCGATAATTACTGTATGTTTGCATAACTGTGCGTTTGAACGTATTTGATGTATTTCGGTCACTGTGAAATTGAAGCGATCCAAATGCGCTCATGGAACTCTTCAGTAAGAGATCCTTCAATTGGTATCAGAGCCAGGTTCTGATACTCCAATTTCATATATTGCAATGAAATGATATTTATTTTCTTGGTGGGTGCATTTCTACACTGTTTAATGGTTAATTTGTTGTGGATGTACGGATTAATGGATGTTTAGCCTCGATTTAATTTAAATCTTTTACATTTGCGGTTGTTTGTAAAGGCCTCTGCGTTTTTGGGCATTAATAATCGTTATCGAGTCTGTATTCAAAGTTTGATTGAAGTTTTAAGTCATTTGAAGAAGCAGATCTGTGCAAGCGTTGCGGTTCTTCGATGAAGGAGACGATCAAGGGTTGATCACATTGTGTAGATGATGGAGTACGTGATTGCTATTGATCGCATCGTGCAGACGATGAGGTACGTGATCGCTATTGAATGCACCGATTAAATGATGGGGTATGCGATCAAGAGTTGATCGCATCGAATCGATCATCGGGTACGATCGCATAGTATCGGGTCGTGTAGACAATGGGATGCTCGTGTATTGTTTAACGTGCGCACGCATTAGACGATCGTTTAGGTCAGCAAGCTTCATCGCTTAGTAACGCAAGGTAAATCGTTTACATGTTGCCGCATTAAGCGATCACATAGACGATCAGGCTTCACAACCTCGTTGTCGTCTATGCGATCGTTTAATTTTGCTTCTATCGTCTAATGCGCGCTAGACGATCGTCTACCTACGCCGTTTACTACACGATGAAGTCCTCCTAGCGGTTCAAGACCTGGTTCGCCTATGAACCGGTTTGCTCGATGAAAAATGTAATAGATAGGGTTATTTCATTCCAGTTTTTTTAAAGGCCCATCCTCGTCCATTAATCCTTTATTTATTACATGCGATGTATATGTTTTTTTATATGTCATATGGTATGCACATATAGTAAATCCCACCTTAAGTTATGCAATGGTCATGCATCATCTCTTTATTGTAATTGTTATAATTTAGAGAAGTATGATTTAATTATGTAAGAGTATGCTCATGCATCATATAATATAAGAGTTATATTTATGCATGAATAAAAAGAATTGACATGCATCATCTTTATATTATAATTGTTATAGTATGAGGGTGAATGATAGCATGTTTGTTTGGTTATTACGCGTTGTATAAAAGTTATATATAGTAATGACCGGACATTGCATGAAGCATGACACATAGGTTACTTTATAAATGTTATAAACGCCTTTTTGTACGCGATGGTTTTAGTTGTTTCTTTTTTAAAAGTTAAAGAGAAATTAGAACTAAAAGAAATAAAAAAGACATGAGTGCGCACTTAGGTTTAATTCATTTTTTTAAAGTGTTTAAAACTTGGATAACATAGACCTGAGATCACGGTTCTAATACGATTAGCAACTCTAAAGCTTTAATCTTTTAATCAGTTTAATAGGATAAAATTGGCTAATAAAAGGTTAAAGTGTAGCCAATCTATCTATAAGGGACCTTTTGTCTAAGGCAGGTTCTGTCTAGGTTGGGGTATTTAAGTTGATCGAAACGTAATACCCCTAACTGAGAACTTATCTGGAAAGGTGAATTAGATAGATTTGATGTATGCATGCGAGTTAAGGGCAATCCATTAAAGTGTTTAAATGTGCTACTTGAACTTGTTCATATTTCATAAACAAATGTTGTTTATGAGCAGAGTTTAAAAAGACGACTTAGACTAAAATCAGTAGCCAGATTGTCTAGGTTAATGAACACCTAGGTAGAACATTCAGTGGGAGTACTTGGGGTATGAGATGCTTCACTTAAACCTTTCACGTTTCTCCTAAATAGGTAGAACATGCATTCCTATCACAAGTTTTCTTGCCCTCTCGCCAAGTATAATGAGAACGCAAGTTACTCGGGTGATCCGAGGTCGAACTCAGGGACTTGTAACTTAATATGGTTATGAAGCAATGCGTTTGAGGCGATGAATAAAAGTACAAAGAAGAAGTTAATGGATTACACACTACTCCTACTCTTAACTAATCAAATTAAGCAATGGAAGATTTACAATGAGAATTGGTAGATATGTAACAACTGTTAATGCATAGTAATGTCATTATCTTAAGTCGCTCAAGCAATCCCAGCTCGTCACACTAACGCATCGCACACCTTTTGGTGGCCAGCCGCATGCCTATATCTCTATAGTGCATGGTTGCGTCGAGCATAAGACCGTGCCTATCTCTAGGGACAATGCATACTCTTCTTTAGTGCGTTTCATCTCTTACCTTCTCAGGCAGTTAGATGCGGCTAATTAGCTCATAGACAATCATTGCAACAACTCATAGACAAGCGTTACTACAGGCTCACACTAAGTAAAGAGGATTAACTCACTATACTTGCACAACCCACACCTCTCAGTGGGTTGCTACATGCATCCTATCTCTAGGCTACACGATTGAGTATGCGATCGCCTTTGATAACTAAACGATGAAGGTAAACAAAAAGAAGATTTAGAAGATGGTGTTGAAGGAATTAAGATATGCATTGATTACAAAATGTCTTAATATCTTAAGCTAAAATGTAATACAACACAGAGACCAGAGAAGAAATGAAAGGCTCTGCGTCAAGGCTGCTGGTGGTGCCTTGGATGGATGGTGGAGACGTCTCTCTCGAGCTTTATCTCCGGAAAAAGCTCCAATCGTCACTCGGAATGGTTTATGGAGATGAAGAATCCTCACAGAAAATCTCGCTCATACTCTCATCTGTGATCGCAAACATCTTCCTTAAGGCAGAAGCTCGGATGCTTTGAAATAAAGGTCCAAGGTGTTATTTATAGAGCTTAAACGTGGCAGCCTTCATGATTGTGTTCTGTCTCACTGCTGCCTTTGTCGCGGTACGGGCAATGTCACATCATCTTATCTTGTTGATACTCCCAAGGTATGCGTTCGAGCTTATTTCAACTGAAGTATCAGCGCATTCCACCCATCTTGCGATCGCCCTTCTATTATGGTTATAACTCCGTAGCCGCAATCTCCAAGCGATAAATGCATTCGATGGATAGCCACGACATCCAGGCGATGAACTTATGCGATGGATAGCCGCAACATCCATGCAATGAATGTATGCGATCATCGCATGTGATCATCTATGCGATAGCTCGGCTTCACCGAATGCGATTGTCTTTGCGGTCACCTGGCTTCAACGCATGCGTTTGATTTTGTGATTGCCTGTCTCCAACGCATGCGTTTGATTCCTACGATAGCTACAAAAATAGACAATTTGACACGGAATAATGCATAATATTGGGTTATCGAGGATTTTCAATGTTGATCGACGCAAATTCAATTTTTCATAAATTCTAAGTATTATCACCGCATTTTCTATTTGTCAGCCCTCATAATTCTAAATAAAAGGCTTATAATAACTGGCATTTATGCCAGTTATCAGATAGCTCCCCTAAACGATCGTATAATGTGTTGTGTTAGCTAAATGATCATATACCTTTTCCTAAATGGTCGTTCAGTAAAATCTACATGATCGTGTAGTTTCTCCTAAACGACAAGCATCGTGCTATACGATAGCGTCTTTTTCCCTCCCACTTACTTATCGCCTACACAATCTGTTCGTCCTCCTTCCTCTACCAAATTCACCAAAGACCATGCTTTGGGTTCTCACTTCGAGAATACCTGGGGCTCTTTTCTGGTGGTGTCGTCCTCTTAGCATTCGTGAGTTTGCGATTGTTCATGCTGCTGGAGTCGATGCATTTGTTGGGCATTGGTTGATCGGGTAGAGGTTTCCACTGCGTTGAGTTTCGAAGTTTGAAGACCGTCTTCAATTGGTATGGTAACTCTCTCCCTCGTAATTTCTTGTTCAAAGCATGCTGATAATTATTGTGTATTTGCATAATTGTGCATTTGAACGTATTTGATGTATTTCGGTTACTGTGAAATTGGAGCGATCCGAACGCACTCATGGAACTCTTCGGTAAGAGATCTTTCATATTTTTTATGCTAATCTCAAAGATAATTTATATATGATAAGACCGTTTGCAACTAAAGCTCTCCTAAATACTGAACTATTTACGGTAACTCAGAATAAAAGACTTAAAATTTCTCTTAAGAAAAATGCCCATCTTTGGCACCTGAGATTAAGACTCCTATGGAAAATGCCCATCTTTGGCACCTTGAGATTAGGACACATGAATCTCATTAGGATTGGGAGGCTTGTCAATAATGGAATTCTAAGCGAATTAGAAGAAAATTCTTTACCTTGGTGTGAGTCGTGCCTTGAAGGCAAAATGACTAAAAGATCTTTTACTGGAAAAGGCCACAGGGCAAAATAACCTTTAGAACTTGTACATTCAAACCTATGTGGTCCAATGAATTTAAGGCAAGAGGAGAGTTTGAATATGTCATCACTTTTACTAATGATTATTCTAGATATAGGTATGTTATTTAATGCAACATAAGTCTGAAGGCCTTGAAAAGTTCAAGGAGTACAAGACTGAAGTTGAAAACGCCTTAAATAAAACTATTAAAATATTTCGATCTGATCGAGGTGGAGAGTATTTGGATTTAAAATTTCAAGACTATTTGATAGAACATTGAATTGTATCTCAACTCTCAGCACCTGGTACACCTCAACATAATGGTCTATCAGAAAGAAGAAATTGAACCCTGTTGGACATGGTTCGGTCTATGATGAGTTATGCTTCCCTAACATATTAAAATTTAATGCAGCTTACATTTTGAACTGTATTCCGTCCAAAAGTATTACTGGAACACCTTTGGAATTATGGAATGGACGTTAAGATAGTTTACGCCATTTCAGGATATGGGGTTGCCCAACATATTTACTTGAAGCAAACCCTAAGAAATTAGAACCTCGTTCAAAATTGTACCTATTTGTAGGTAACTCTAAAGGAACGAGAGGTGGTTACTTCTACAATCCTAAGGATAATAAGGTGTTTGTGTCAATAAACACTACCTTTTTAGAAGAGGACCACATAAGGGAGCCTAAACCCCGCAGTAAGCATGTGTTGAGTGAACTTTCCAACAAAACTATTGAACCTTCAACAAGGTGTTAGAGTTGGTGCCCTAAATCTTGTAGGGTTCTATAATTTGTAATTGTAATGTACAAACATCTTATTTATTTAATAAAATATATGATGTTTTATTTCGTTTTTTTAGTTGCATTAACCACAAACTAATAAACTTAACATCCAAGGTTATCTTGTAGCTTAAACATGTATGTAAAGACATACGGGTGGATCATGTTTAAGTGATAACCTAAATGGTTTGTAGTAGATGGATAAAGCTGGATACCTTATCTTGGTGACACTATGAGTATAGCCCACTTTGTAGATGTTACAATTGTTGTAAAGTGCTATAAATGATATGATTCTGATAATTCATGTGGAGAAATGTGATTGGGGATATTCTATAAAAAAGAGTCTGTATAAGATCGGACCACAAAATGTTTAGTCTCATTATATAACGTCGTTCATAATAGAGACTTGAATTTCACTAGGATGACCATAGGTAAAATGACCTGAATCTTGAGTGAGTTGTGAACTCCTGCCTACGAAGGCGGTCCTTGGATTTGTATGGGTGAGAGTGGCCAGATCGCTGACTCAATAAGCCTACCATTTTGGGGACTCGTTTGATTGGGGAGCTAGGAATACAACTACACAAGAAGGAATTCACTCATTCCCTAATGCCGAGATAAGTAGATAAATTGCTCCCTTTAGGGCTGATTCCAAAACTTGAACAATGTGGTGCCACACCCTCTCCTAGCTTGAGAGGGGTTTAGTCATAGTTGAACTATGATTTATGTTTTATTAGAGGGATCAATGGTATTTAATGAGTTAAATGTAACTACAGGGGTAAAACGGTAATTTTGGTCTAGCTGTACTTATGAACAATTTTTGGAAGGTAATCGTACTATTGATTGGTTATATCCAATGGACACCAAAATATATCTGTAGTACGAAGAGTGTAGCTATCGGTCTTTAGTGGAGTGCCCGACAGTTAACATATGGTGGATAATTTAATTAAAGAAGTTTAATTAATTATTCACGTATTATTGGAGCTTTAAGCTATAGGTCAATGAGGTCCCCTCTATAATTCAACGGAAATTAGTGAGAATAATTTTTTGGATTAATTTTAATTGTTCAAATTAATTGAGGGAATTAACTATATATGATATAATTAATTTATTTTTATTTTAATTATATATGATATGATTATTATAATGTATTTGATACATTATAATATATAAAGTATATTTGAGAGAAAATAAATATTTGAATATGATTCAAGTATTAATTATATGAATTGGATTCATATAATTAATATAATATAATTGAGATTTATATTAAAAGCCATTGGTAAGAGAGTACTATAGGTTTGATTGTATTTGATACAATATAGAAACTATAGATTATATGTTATATTTGATATAACATATAGTTTTAATATATATTATATGATAAGGTAGTTATATATATATATAAGAAATAAATATATTTAATTTAATTTATTAAAACTATTTTTGGGAGGCCTCCCCTTATTTTGCTCTTGTGAGTGGGTGGTGGTTCCTATTCTGTGCAATGTGTGAAAATATATAAAGGAACAAAGATTTTTTCTCTCTAAACAGAGAAACGTTCTAGAAAAAATTCCACCATCTTCCCCATCCTCTCTTTTCCATCAAACTCTTTCCACCAAAATAGTCAGAGCCCACAAACTTCTAAATTCTCATGCAGAGAATACAAAGGAATTTTTCGTGGTGGTGTTCGTTTGTTCGAGGGAATCAATTAAAGAATTGTCCTTCAAAGGTAAGGGGTTTCTTGAACCCTAATTTTATTTTTATGTTTTTTCAAGCATGCTGTAATTCAGAATTAAATGCATAATTTTTTGTTTTTCGCTGTAAAAATTTTGTGTTCTGTGAATTTTAAGAATTTGGGACGATCCGCTTCCGCTCAAAGACCTTTAACATGGTTCCTTTAATTGGTATAAGATTGGGGTTCTTTGGTCCAATTTTGAGATTGTGTTCTGTGAATTTTGAGAATTTGGGACGATCTGCATTCTATAATTCATATGATGTTCTGTGTTAATTGTGGTTTGGAAGTAATGGATGGTTTCAGGATTAGATTGCATAGATTCATTGTTTAATTACAAATTTGGTTTTGTAAGGGCCCATGTTTTTGGGGCATTATTATGCAATCGAGTACATAATTTAGTTGTTGAGTCATTCGTGAAGTTCCCGACCAGATTCTGGAGAAAACGATCCACTTCCGTTTAAGGACCTTTAACAGGGTTCCTTCCCAAGGGTTTTCGAAGAATCCAATACCTCAAGAGTTGTGAAGCTGGATCATCTAGTAGGTCAAATCTACATCAAATGTTGAAAGAGCCTCAACATAGTGGGAGGGTTGCGAACCCACCTATTCCTTACATGGGTTTAACAGAAATCCTAGCTATCGTAGCTGACGGAGATGTTAAGGATCCATTGTCTTACAAAAGGCAATAGAGGATGTTAACAAAGATGAGTGGATCAAAGCTATGGATCTCGAAATGGAGTCTATGTACTTCAATTCTGTTTGAGATCTTGTAGATCAACTTGATGGGGTTAAACTTATAGGTTGCAAGTGGATCTACAAGAGAAAATGGTGTGCTGATGGGAAGGTGCGAACCTTCAAAGCTAGACATGTGGCAAAGGGTTATACTCAAGTTGAAAGAGTCGACTATGAGGAGACCTTCTCATTTGTTGCCATGTTAAAGTCTATCCAGATCCTCTTGTCCATTGCCTCATATTATGACTATAAGATTTGGCAAATGGACGTCAAGACTGCTTTTCTGAATGGAAATCGTAAGGAGACCATTTATATGGAACAACCCAAATGATTTATAACCCAAGGTCAAAAGCAAAAGGTTTGCAAGCTTAATCAGTCCATTTATGGATTGAAGCAATCTTTTCGATCTTGGAATATAAAATTTGATACTGCGATCAAATATGATGGATTTGATCCAAATGTTGATGCGCCTTGTGTATACAAAAGAATCATCAACATTTCAGTAGCTTTTATAGTCCTGTATGTAGATGATATCCTACTCATTGGGAATAATGTAGGTCTATGACTAAAATTAAGAATTGGCTAGCGACTCCATTCCAAATGAAAGATTTGGGAGAGGCGCAATTTGTTTTGGGCATTCAAATCTTTAGAGATCGAAAGAATAAAAAGCTAGCTTTGTCTCAGCCATTGTACATTGACAAGATGTTTGTCAAGTGTTTGATGTAGAATTCCAAGAGAGGTTTACTTCTTTTCAAACATAGAGTTATATTGGCTAAGGAACAATATCCTAAGACACCTTAAGAAGTCGAGGAAATGAGATAAATTCCCTAAGCATCGGCTGTTGATAGTCTGATTTATACGATTTTATGTACATACCTGACATCTATTATGTAGTGGAGATCGTCAAATGTCAATAGATATTAGTCTAATCTAGGATTTGATCATTAGACCGTCGTTAAAAACATCCTCAAGTATCTATGGAGAACGAGGGACTACATGCTCGTGTATAGTTCTAAAGACCTGATCCTTACAGGATACACAAATTTTGATTTCCAAACTGATAAGGATTCTAGGAAATCCACATCAGGATAGTGTTCACTCTTAATGAATGAGTAATAGTATGAAGGAACACCAAGCAGGGGTGCATTGCTGACTCTATTATGGAAGCTGAGTACGTAGCGGCTTGTGAAGCTGCTAAGGAAGCTGTGTGGCTCAGGAAATTCTTGAAAAATTTGGAAGCAATTCCAGACATGTCAAAACCCATCACCTTTTATTGTGATAATAATGGTGCTATGACTAATTCCTAAGAGCCTAGAAGTCACAAGCGTGGGAAGCACTTAGAGCGGAAGTATCATCTCATCCGAAAAATTGTGTATCGAAGGGACATGATCGTCACGCAAATAAATTTGGAGCACAACATTATTGCTCCATTTACAAAGGCTTTCACGGCTAAAGTGTTTGAGGGTCACCTGCAAAGTATGAGTCCATGGGAAATGCTATATTTAGTTTAGGGCAAGTGGGAGATTTTGTACTGGGCACATATTATGCCCTAGTTTATTGTTTTATGTGTACTTTTATATTAGTATAACTTTTATGATGTACATCCCACTAGCTTTAGACAAGTGGGAGATTTTTGGGGTTGATGCCTTAAATCTCGTGGGTTCTGTAGTTGGTGATTGTAATGTACAAATAATTTTATTTATCTAATAAAATATGAGATATTTTATTCGAAAATTTGGTAGCATTAACCCACAAACCAATAAATTAATATCCAAGGTTATCATCTATAGCTTAAACATGTATGTAGAGACATACAGGTGGATCATGTTTAAGTGATAACCTAAATGGTTTGTAATATATGGATAAGGCTGGGTGCCTTATCTTAGTGACACTACAAATAAGACCCACTTTGTAGATGTTACAATTGTTGTAAAGTGCTACAAATGATCTGATCCTGATAATTCATGTAAAGACATGTGAGCAGGGATGTTCTATACAAGGGAGTTAGTATAAGACCGGACCACGAAATGAATAATCTCATCATATAACATCATTTATAATAGAGACTTACATTTCACCAAGATAACCATAGGTGACATGACTTGAATTTTAGGTAAGTTGTGAACTCCTGCCTATGAAGGTGGTCCTTTGATTTGTATGGGTGAGAATGGCCAAATCACTGACTCAATAAGCTTACCATTTTGAGGATTCGTCGGATTAGGGAGCTAGGAACACAGCTACACAAGACGGAGTTCACTTATTCTCTAACGTCTGAGTAAGTAGATAAATTGCTCCCTTAAGGCCAATTTCAGGGCTTGAACAATGTGGTGCCACACCCTCTCTTAGCTCGATAGGGCGTTGGTCATAGTTGGACTATAACTTTTTGTTCATTAGAGGAATCAGTGGTACTTAAGAAGTTAAATTTAACTATAGGGGTCAAACGGTAATTTGGCTCAACTGTACTTACGAGCAATTCGTGAAGGGTTATTGCACTGTTGATTGGTTATCCAATGGATACAGAAATATATCTGTAGTGCAAAGAGTGCTGGTGTCGGTCTTTAGTGGAGTGACCGTTAATTAATAGATGTTGAATAATTTAGTTGAAGGAGTTTAATTAATCATTCAAGTACCATTAGAGCTTCAATCTACAGGTCCATAAGGTCCCCTCTGTAGTTTAACAGAGATTATTGGGAATTAATTTTGGATTAATTTGAATTATTCAAATTAATTGAGGTAATTAATTATATGTGATATAATTAATTTAACTTAATTATATATGATATAATTAATATAATGTATTTAATACATTATATAAGGTTTATTTGAGAGGAAATAAATATTTGAATATGATTCAAATATTAATTATGTTTATTTATTAAAATTCTTAGAAAAAATTATATATTTAATAGTTAGTATTATTTGCTATTTGGTAAAAGTTATATTTAGTTATAAATCATTATCGTTATAAATATCAATTTTTTAATACAAATAAAAAAATCAACTATTTTTAAACTTCCTTTTTCTTCCTTATCAATCATGTTTAGTTTTCTCTCTTAATTTGTGATTGTGATTCAGAATTCAAGATACTATTTCACATTTTAATACTTATGGAATAGAGGAATTAAAAATAAAATATTGATATGATTTAATTTGACAACCCTTAATATTTAACAATTAATATGTTCCATTGTTTGGGATTGTGTTCACTTCGCTTAATTGCTTAAAGAAGCACATAATACATATTACATATATATTTCAAAACAAAACTAATACGAGAGTCAAAATTGTACGTCACAAATAGAAATATCACATGACACATACAATCAAATTAGAAATTACAACATAAAGTCAAATACAACCAAATTACAATTAAACACAAAAACTAGTACGTCATAAATAGTCAAATACAACCAAAATTAAATGATAAATGCTTAATTGATAATTGACAACTTTGTAAAATCTAGAAGGTCTTGAATCTCTTTTTAATTGTCCATAACCGCTCTGAATCCTATATAATTAAGATTAAGAAGAGAAAGACAATCTCATTAAGGTTTTAAACTAACAAGTTACAACTACAAAATATAAATAAATAAAGTTTAAAGATAAACAATTGAAAAAAGACCTTCTTCAAATAATGAAGCTTCTTCCATGTCATGTTAAACTTCAAGATCTATTGGACCAAAATTTAGCCATTTTTTAGTACAAATGAGAGCCTCCACTATTTTTGGAGACAATGAACAATGTGATGAATCAACAACATGTTCTCCTGTACTAAAAGCCGACTTAGACGCTCCAGTAGATACTGGAATTGCCAAAATATATCTAGCCATACGACTAAGAACCTCAAACCGATGATTGTTCATTTTCCACCATTGAAGTATGTCAAAATCACCTTCATTCTTAACATTGGCTTCCAACAAATAAATATCAATCTCTGACCCCTGTTCGAAAGGTGTAGTCTCATTGCCTTCAAAATCAATATCAATTGTATCATAAACAAAGTCTTCACCCGCCTTTTTGTTGGGGTATGTGCCATAAAGTCTCGTGTCTTGTAGTTTGTAAACAACTTTGTAAGAACGCTTGTGATGTATAATATATATGATATTTATTTCACTTCTTGACTTTGCACATTTAGATGTTTTTATTTTACCACAAACCAATAAACTTTATATCCCCGGTTGTCTTTATGTAACTTAAACATGTATGTAGTGACATACAAGTGGATCATGTCTTAATTGACAACCAAAATAGTCTGTAGTATCTGGATATAGAAGGTAAACCTTATCCTGGTAACATTACAGACGCGACCCGCTTTATAGAATTATTGCAAATGTTGTGACTTGTCACGGATGGTTTGATCCTGATCATTCCTGTAGTGGACATGCGAGCGGAGGTGTCCTATACAAAGAGTTTGTATAAGACCCGACCTCGAAGTGTTAACGTCTCGTCATATAACTCCGTTGAGGATTCGTCTGATTTGGGAGCTGGGAACTCAGCTTCACAAGATGGAGTTCACTCCTTCCCCGAAGCAGGGGTAAGTAGATAGATTGCTCTCATAAGGGCTAATCCTAGGGCTTGAACAATGTGGCGCCACACACCTTCTCATGGTCCGAGAGGTGTTCACACATAGTAGGACTATGTTGTATTGTTCATTAGAGAGATCAATGGTACCTAAGGAGTAAGATTTAACTATAGGGGCAAAACGGTAAAATGGCCTGCTTACGAGCATCTATGAAGGGTCATCATATTGATGATTGGTTATATCCAATGGACATAGAAATATATCTATGGCAAGAAGAGTTCAACTGTCAGTCTTTAGTGGAATGGCTGATAGTTAACATATGGTGGATATCGTGACTAAAGAGTTTAGTCAGCTATTCACGTACCGTTGAAGCTTCGAGCTATAGGTCCATAAGGTCCCCTTGGTAGCTTGGATACAAGTTGAGAGTCAGTTTTTAGATCAGTTTGAAATATTCAAATTGACAAGAGGGAGTTCGGTTATATATATAATTGAATTAGTTAATTATATATGATATAATTAACTTTATGTATGAGATACATTAATTTGGAGGAAATTGGATATAAATATGATTTATATATAGTGGAGGAAAAATAATATGCTTAATATATGATATTAATTCATAAATTATGAATATGATGTGATCACATTCATTGGACGGTTAAAGGGGCAATGGGATGGAATCTCTTATGTTTTAATAACGGATGAGTAAGATGAAAGATCATTTTGAGATGCATAAATAGCTCACGGTGTGTTAAGCATGGGATATACGAGATCATTGTGTTGAAGTGTGTCATCGATTAGAAAATCTGTGCCTATACGATAGTGCCTGCACGATCGCTTAACGATCAAACCTACGTGTGCTATTTACTAAACTATCATTTACCTTTACCTAAGAGATCGTTTAGTGCCCGATATTTACTATACGATCGCTTACCTTTTTCCTACATGATCGTATACTTTACCTAAACGATCAAGCATTTTGTCTATACGATAGACGAGCCTATCTCCCACTTGCTTGATCGTTGTATACGATCTCTCTTTCTTCTTCCCTCTACCAAATCCGAACAAAGCCCACCCTTTAGATTCTCACTCCAAGAATACTGAGGGCTCTGAGTGGTGTTGTCATCTCCGTTTTCTTCTGTTCGTGTGGTGACTGTTTGAGATAGACGATTGGGTTTTACCGAGCAATAGCTTACCGTCTCAGCAAAAGCGAGATTTGCTATTAAGAAGAAGTCTTCAACTGGTATGATCTTTCGATCTCTTTAGCATTATGAATGAATTTTAGTATGTTTGAATGTATATGTGGAAATTCTGTCACAATGAATTGGAAAGATATGCTTTCACTCGTAGGTACTCTTGAATAAGAGTTCATTCACTTTTCAGTTTGATCACAATCAATCATGGTCTCTGAGGCTAAGACAATTGGTGTATTAGTAGTAGTAGTACTCCCACTCCCACTCCCACTCTGAGTAGTACTATACTCATGAAAGAGACGTCTACAACATTGGTCCACTACATTTCCCATAGATTTGGCAACCTTTGGCCCAAAAAATTTTTAAGGCAAAAAGATACAAACTTTAGTTTTTTTTTTTCGAGGATCTAGCACAATAGAAATATACAACAATAAATTATTCTTTTCATTGTTCCCCCAATATTTCTTAATTTTGGCCTTCATGCTATTGGCCATTCCAACTAGCATTGCATTTGCACTATCAACATTTAAACGTATACAATTCTTAACCACTGTAATCTGATGAAAAACCATATTCGAAGTGGTGTACAAAGAGCCTGAAATTTTCAACATCACATCATAAAAGACTTTTAAAAACCTAATCAACATCTTAGTATTTGTCCAATCTTCCTTATTTGGTGACAAATCGTGCCTATAAGAAGCAACTTCATCTTCTAATCTATCAAAAGCCTTTTCAAACTTCACAGATGCCTCAAGCATCAAATATGTAAAGTTCCATCTAGTGGGAATATCAAGACACACATAACTCTTACAAGATTTTTTTTTTTCAATTTCAATGCACTTATTAAATTTAGAAAAACGTGCAGGAGAAGATCTTATAAATCGTACAACATATCAAATCTTTTCAATGCAATCATTATGTTCCTTAAAAGCATCACATAATATGAGATTTAATATATGAGCACAACAATAAACATGCAGAAATTCTCTACCAAACAATAATCCTTTATTGAATATTTTCAGAAGATAAGCAATGGCAGTGTCATTCGAACTAACATTATCAACCGTCAAAGTCATTACCCTTTCAATGCCCCAATCCTTCAAATTCTTTTCAATGGTTTTACCAATAGTATCACCTTTATGATTCTCAATTGGACAAAAACTAAGTATCCTTTTATGTAATCTCCAATAAGAATCTATAAAATGGGCAATTAGTACCATGTAATTTATATTTTGTTCCGATGTCCAACAATCCGTAGTGAGAAAAACTCTATACTTCTTGTTCACAAACATGTCTTTCAAACGCTTTTTCTCATTAACATACAACTTAAGCACATCTTTAGCCACAGTAAACTGAGACGGAACAGTAAATCTAGGTTGACTTGCACATGTTAATCTATCGACAAATTTTTTAAATCCTTTACCTTCTACATACTTGAATGTTAATTCGTCAACAATTACCATTTCAACCAATACTTCCCGACAACTCTCTAAACTATATGATTCACATACAAGTTGTGACGTATTATCCCCAACATTGTCTTTGTCTTTAGTTTTGAAAGCTAGGGTATTTTTTTATAATTTTTCAAATGATTCTTCATAGTCCCAGTACCATTACGTTTAGAATGACATGCATAGACAACTCCACAGTACTTACATTGAGCATGAGGGTCTATAGGATCACCTTTTAGCCTCTCAAAATGATCCCAAACCATGGTTTTTTTCACAACCTTAATTGTTTTTGGTGGATTTGGAACATCTGATGTCTCATTTGCTGAATCAACATCAACGATATTTGTATTGGCATCCGTTTATGCATCTCGTTCATTTTTTGAAGTATCGGTTGCAGTTCCATCAAAATCCATATCCGTTGAATCCATGTAGCTGAATCATACCATGTCAAACTTCAATATCACACAATTCACAAAAAATCAAAGTATTTCAGCCTTACAAAAACTCAAGTCTCAAAGTATTTACAAAAACTCATATACCCATACCCTTATCACCTTATGCATGAAACATGAGGAAATAAGGAATCCATGCAAGAACACACAATACCTTTAAGTCTATATAAATAGTCTAAGCTCAAATAACTAGCTTAAACATAAAGACCAACTAATGAATGTAGCTTACTAAGCTTAGAGCACAGAAATTGCAAACCAAAGATGTATATAAAACTAAGTTTTGTTTTCAATGATTAATAAAATAAAAGAATGACATTCAAACGATGTATATAAAACTATGATTCAATTGTGTAGATTGAATAGGATGACGGGAGCCACTTTATAACAAGCAAATAATTTTATGATATAGGTGAGCCACTTTTGTCTTCACATTCACCCTTCCATAATCTTATATGTGTTATTCATCTATTTTCTTTTCCTTTTTTCCTTTTTTATTTGATTTTACATCCTCTTTTGTCATTAGATTTTTCAATCCATTCTATTTTATCCTCATATTCTCTCTCATATATATATATATATATATATATATATATATAATTTTAAGGGGATATAATTATCTACTAATTAACATATCTAATTTTCAATCTAATGAGTGATGACTTAAGAGTAGAATCAACAACTCGAGTATTTTCAATCGTCTTAAGTTTAGATATCTACTTAAATAATGGGGAAGCATTGAAGAATTCTTATAGAAAAATAGGCAGAGAAATAATAACAGGATACTATCATACGCATATTCGCATAGGTAGAATTTTACATTCAATAATGGGGAATCATTTGACAATATTTATTGAGTATTCAGTTTTCTCCAACACCAACAGAAATAAAATTTACATATAAATAACTCTATTTTTTTATTTGAATGTAAAAATCATATGTGCACTGTGCAGTGTAAGAACGAAGAAGAATGAAGAAGATCGGTTGGAACGGATACGGACCTGCAGGCTGCAACTCAACAATCGACTAGTGCTGGAATGGAAGAACGAAGAAGATCGGCTAGAACGGACCTACAGGCTGCAACTGCAACGATCAGTTGGCACTGGAATGGAAGAACGAAGAAGGTTGGACTGGAACTGGAAGCATGAAGATCGGTTGGCTGGCGTTGCCTTGCTGGAATGGAAGAACGAAGAAGAACAAAAAGAAACCCTAACCATTTTTATTTTTTAAAATGCCATTTTATACACACATAATAAATTGATTTTTTTTAAAATAATAAATCAGTCGGGTCAGGTCGAGACCCGACCGATAACTCACCTTGGCCGCCATTCAAATCGGTTTAAAAAATCGTAAACCGACATCGATCAATTTCGTCCGATTTTCGACCGTTCGACTCCATTTCGGCAGGTTTGGGTCGGTCGTGTCGGTTTTTTGGTCTAACATGCTCACCCCTAGTTCAAGTAGAGGAGTAATGGTATCTTTTTACGGTATGATTATGATGAGTTTGTTTCAGGGTTTTCAGTTAATATGATTCATGTTATCAGTTTTTGTTTCAAAACTCTGATTATGAGACTGTGATGTTTAAATGAAAGCATGTTTGTAATATTTATAAATGAAAGCATGTTTGTAATATTTATAAATGAAAGCATGTTGACATTATTTATGAATGAAAATAACGTTTTTTAATAGTTACTCATTGAGCATTTTTAAGCTCATGTTTTCAAAAGTTTTTCTCCCCAAATAGCGGTCGACGTCCCGGAGCCGAGTAGATATGCCAGTCAGTCACTTAACAGGATTTTTCTAAGGAACTTAAGTCTAGGTGGTCCACTATGTTTGTTTAACCCTGATTACATTTGTACATGTCATAGGATGTCAGAGTAGAGACATGAGTTAGAGTTTGTAAATATTTGCTACAGTTTAAGTACTTATGTAATGCCGTGAATCCTCAATGTTAGCATATGTGTTAAGTTAATGTAAGATGTGAAGATTATCTGGTATGAGTATGGCTATGATATTGTCTATCAGGTTAACATGTGCTTAGGAAACAAGTTTACAGGTTTATAATGGACCGTAGTTGTCTTAAGAAGGTTGACAATTACTCTCTTTACCTCCCTTCTTTGGTTTAGAAGATAATCAGAGGAAGGGTGTGATAATTATATTTAATTTAATTTATTTTAATATATTTTATTGGTATTCATATTTCCATAGTGCTCTTCAAGTCCACAACAATTTTGTCATTCTCTTCAAATAGTCACAACTAATAAGATAACTACTAGCAAATTTTTTTTTTTTGTACTGTACTAAATAAAAGAATTTGTTTATGGAAAAGACGATGATATGAAATTATAAAAATAAAAATGGTTACATTTCTAACTTTTATAAGTTTGTGGCAATTAAATAAAAATATGTGATTTTTTTATTACATGCTAAAAATATCACTTTGTTTAAACTTTTTTAAATAAAAATTATAAGATTTCACATGCATACATACGTGGTTCTTGGCTAGTTATAGAAATGAGTGAAAATATTCATTTACCTCGTAAATTTTGAGAGTTATATCAATTTAAAATTTAATTATTGTATAATATAAACCATAAACTTTTTGTAAGTGAATTAATTTATACTTTTGTTTGGATAAATGTCGTGTGAAAATTATAATTTTATCAATTAAACTCCTAAATTTTCATTAGTGAATCAATTTAAACTCTTCACTAAGATTACCTTTGAAATTGTTCATGCATCAATTTTAATTGTCCATTTTAATAATATATCATTTGAATAAGCCTCAACATGTAAAAGAATAAAATGCATAGACAATTTTTATATGTAATCTTAATATAGAGTTTAAATTGATTTACTTTTAGAAATTTAATTGAAACAACTATATGTTTTCTATGATATTTTGTTTTAACTAAGTGCGGAATAGGGTGTTAATGGATACATTTGCAGAAATTTAGAATTTAAATTGATACAATTGTTAGTAGATGGTTTAAAGTAATTATACTCTCAAAATTTAGAAGTATAAATTGAAAACTTCATAAAAAAAAAACATATATTTTAAAAAAATTTATTGCTACCATTCATTTTAAAAAAATAAAAATGATTATATTTATTATAATTGAATTTTATCAATTATAGTTTGGTAATGTCTACCATGAATTATAAATTAAAATTAAACCAGATAATTTTAATTAAATAATACATAAAATAAAGGTGAGAAAACAAAAGAAAATATGATATTTTAAAAAAGAATACTATAAAAAGTAACTATTATGATATGTCACGAATGAACTAATAAAAATTAATGACAATAAATAATAATCATCAATCATCAAGATTGACTACTGCTCCTATCTACTATATTTGGTGAGAACGTAACCTGCCTCTTCGTTATGTCACTATTCGTCTTTTCCACGTGATTAATCTAGATGTTACATTTGAGACTTTTTTTTGTTGTTCAAAATGGTCTAGGACTTCTCTTGTAGGGCTCAAGGTGACTCTTCTTCTTCTTGGGACATTTTCCCTTGAGTTATGTGTATTTTGTTGGGTGCTTTGGCTATTTTTGGCCTATGCTGGTTGGCTTGTTTGGTTGTTTTTGTTTGTGCTTTAACCTCAAACCGTGAGGACCCACTCTCTTTTTAGCAATCTATCACCCTTGCAAAAAAAAAAAAATGTTCCACCACTCTATCCGCTCTTATAAGCGTTGAAAAGAACATCAATGTAAAGGTCAAGTGATTGGAAGTCATTTTCACTCCAAACCATATAAGGAGAGACTTAAAATTTTTGGTGGAGTTGATTTTAAATGATGCCAAACAAACCATTTTTTGTCAGGTTTTTCATGATATACATGCTAAGAAAATATATTTTGTCTCACCATTTTAAATTTGGAAAAAAATTCATAGATGATGCTCCTATTTTATATGAGGAAAAAGCTTCCAAAGAAAAAAAAAAACTTGCATTTTATACATGGGAGCATACAAAATACCTTTACAAAAATAATACTTAGAACAAATTGGATAAAAAAACTTTACCATGTGTACAATCATGTTTATTCAACAAAGAATTTTTAGAACTCATTTGAGAAAACATATTGTTCGCACGATATTTCAAGAGAAATTTATTTCGTGGAACTTGAACTTTATATTTGTATTAATTTTGTGGAAGATGAGTACAATCTCTAATACATAGTAATTTGATGCTTTCAAAATAAACTATAATCCTTAAGCTGGTTAATCTTTTTGAACGATAGGTCTTTGGACTTGTTGATCTTCTTGGATGATATGCCTTTGGGCTTGATGATCTTCTTGGATGATCGTCCTTTGGGCTTGATGATCTTCTTGGATGATCGTCCTTGGGCTTGTTGATTTTCTTGGATGATCGGCTTTTGGGCTTGTTGATCTTCGGATGATCGGCTTTTGGGCTTTGATGATCTTCTGGCATGATCGACCTTTAGGCTTGTTGATCGTCTTGGATGATCGGCCTTTCGACTTGTTGATCTTCTTGGATGATCGACTTTTGGGCTTTATGATCTTCAAGGATGATCGGCCTTTAGGCTTGTTGATCTTTTTGGACGATCGACCTTTGGGCTTGTTGATCTTCTTAGAGGATTAGTGTTCACACGAGGCTTCTGGAGAAACTTGTTTCGTGGAGTTGAACTTAAGTTGGTATTGATGTTGATGTTAATTTGATGCGATGTGGTTCGATCTCTAGTGTTTGATCCTCTGATTCTCTATCGGTTGAATGCGTACGCTTGATGTATAGAAGCAGGGCGTGTGGATGTTCTTGAGCTTCGAGTCTTGGAAGAATATTTGTATCTTCAAAGGACTTCAGTCTTCAAGCGTGTTCAGAATGCTTGTATCTTTTTCAGCCTTCAGAATGCTTGTGTCTTCAAAGAACTTCAGTTTTCAAGCGTGGTCAGCTTCAGGAGTCAAGGAGTCTTCTGATTGTAGAGAATTCCTCTAAGCTCTCTGGAGTGTAGAATTGCTAACCTCTCCAAATGAGGAGAGCTTCTCTATTTATAGAGTTCATAGGTGGGCTTCGTGGGCTTGGACTTGGTTGGTCTATGTACCTGGCCTTTGGGCCCAATTAGTTGGATTTTGGCTTGATTTGACATTTCGGTCAAATTCAACCCCCTTTTTTTTTGCTAATTTAACCCATAAGATTATATCAAATTGGGTCAAATTAATCTTATATGATTCAACGGTCATGATGAAACCATGTTGCATCATCCGAATTTGTCTTCGACTTCAATTTGGGACACATGGCGACTTCTAATTAGTCCAAAATTCAATTATTTGAAATTTTGTCATTAACTTAGTAAATGATGTGACAATTTGTGATTGGTTCAAAATTTCTCGTTCAACACATATAAACAAAAGTTGTTGGTTCAGATAAAATTTATAATTGACAAAGTTTTAGATACAAAATGGAGCTTTCCAAAATGATTCCAGTCGAAAAACGATTAATTAAATTTTATGATATACATGCTAAGAATATGTATTTGAGTGGATTATTTTAGGTATCAGCAATATGAGAAAAAAGAAAAGAAAAGAAAAAGATAAAAAATCCCCACCCTCATAGACAAAATATGAGCAAGGGGATAACACCTAGAAAAACTTGTGGTTTGTCTAGGAGTGAACAACAAAGTATTGAATCAAAAGGTTTTCTTGATAGTTTTGTAAACACCCAGGCAAATGTGATATGGAAAATACACCACAAAGTAGGGAAAAAAGGAAGTTATTCCTAAGTAAATATAACCTTATACCTCGTACATGCACTTCTAATAGTCAAACCACTATTGGAAGTAGGGGTGTACATGGGTTGGGTTGAGTTGAGTTGAAGATATTTTATGGACCAATCTGAAAATTTGGGTTGGTTTGATTAGCAACCCAAATGACCTACAAGGTTGGGTTGGGTTGGGTTGTCGGTTTATAACTTTTTTTTTTTTTTTTTAATTAAAAATATGTAAATTTATATACAACACATGACTAATAACTAAAATCTCATAAAATTAAGATGCTAAATACCAAATATCTATGATATTTATTGTAAACTTTTAAAAAAAGACAAATATCATAATAATTTCCAAAGAAAAAATATAAAAATTCCAAAATTAATCAATAAAAAGAAATCAAACTTTAAACAAAAAGGAATATATATATACAACCCAACCAATCGATGTGGAAGACTTCGCGGAATAACAACTCTGAGTCTTCTTACGTTCCTATTGATGAGGATGCAAGCACATCCCTTTCTTAGTCGGGATCAGCAACTCCCGACTGATCCCTGCAACAAGCACGATTTTCGCTGCAATCCTAGATATCACTAGCCAACACTCGGACTATTTTCTTTATGGGGAATCTTGCTTAAGGAGCAGACAAAGGGAAAGCTAAGCCAGTCTTCTTACCGATCCGTAGCTTTGGTGAGCGAGAAGCAGCCAGGTATAGGAGAAGGAGCAAAGCAACTTGATCGAGAGGGATTAAAAATTCAAAAATTAATCAATACAAAGAAATCAAACTTTACACAAAGAGGAATATATATATATATAATATTCCAGTTGGGTTGGGTCAACCCAGATTTTTTTTAGCCAACACACAACCCAATCCAATAAAAATAGAAAAAATTCAACCCAACCCAACCCAAGAACAAAATTAACCCAAGGGTTGGGTAGTCTGGGTTGTTTGGGTTGTTGATTTATTTGAACACTCCTAATTGGAAGAGCCAAACTTAATGAACAAGAATACGTCTTGACATATGATGAAGACATGATACATTCAGACAATTATTTTCTAGTGAAATTATACATTCAGACAATTATTTTCTAGTGAAATTATTGCATATTATAGATTTGTTTTATACGAAAAGTCCAACTAGATACAGTTGGTTGAAAGTTCATCAAGGAGAATGAGATTAAAGCCTAAAATTAACAAGTTAATCAAAGAGGTCATCCAACTTAGTTGTTTGGAGATCCAAGATCTAGATTCAATTGGCAAATCAATCCTTAAATGACGATGAGCACTGCACACTGAATTTTTCTCTTATCTATTCTAAGGATGATGAGACAGCGGAAATATGACTTATGAATTTAGTTAAATAATTATTTATGAAACAATATACACGATATTTTTTTATAGGAATCATCTATGTGAGTGTTAAGGAACTGTTTTTATTTTATGATAATTTTAAGGCAAGTTCTCTAAAACACGCATGAGACCCGATAGTATATATTCAAAGTCAAATAAACACAATCATGAAAATAAACTTTATTATAATGAGAAAACTATACGCTTTTATTGACTAAGTTTAGTGATAAGCAAATAATTGACAATGATAGGAGCTAGAACATTTAATGTTTACTTCCAAGCTAAGGTTCCTACCCATGGTAAAAAATTGCCACTTTCATGCATCTAAAGACACATTTTCATTCTAGATGCATACTATCTGAAAATGCAGATTCATTTACATTATTAATATTCTATATATTCATTTAGATTATGCATTTGTATTTATCGAAGATTAATGTATTTAATAGATGAAAAGTTGTGTCATTTCATAGTGTCTTTCCAATTAGTTTAAATAGTGTTGTAATTTTAACATTTGAGGAGAAGAAGATTTGTAAACATAAAATTTTGGATTATAAACATTGAAAACTTTTTAAGCTTTGTTTCTTGTGTGTTCTTGAGATTGAATGTATGAATATTTGGAGCATTCAAGTGAGAATTGATCTATCTTGCTTGTGGAGTGTTTTGAAGATCAAAGGTTGATGGGAGTTGTAAAACTTTGTTCAATATTTGGTTTGTTGGATCGTTTAAGTAATCTATTATCTAATTTATCTTAGGAGTTGAAATCAAATTGGTTTTGGGGTCTGTCGGATCAAGGGTTCTTTAACCAATTCATTTTTTTGTTTTTGGATTTTAAAACTTAAGCCTACTTTCTCTCATTTCTTACAAGGGTTGCATCTTTTTTAGGTAGAATAGTTGAATTCTTAGCCCAATTTAAAAAACAAAACGCAAGTTTTTAAAAATATATATATTTTTTAATTTTCAAAATTTGACTTGGTATTTGAAAACATTGTTAAAAAGTAGACAGCAAAATTATAAATTTAGAGGTGAAATGAGTATTTATAGGCTTAATTTTCAAAAACTAAAAATAAAAAAATCAAATAATTACTAAACGATGCCTAGGAATCAATATATATATATATATATATATAGTCTTTGTTCATTTGTAAAAATTTTTAGGAGCCAAAAAATCAATAATAACTTTGGAAAAAAAAGACATTAAAGTGGGATAAAATATGGAAAAATTATTTTAAATAATAAACACAGATAGTAGTCTATCACGATATATCACAGATAGATTGTCATATCTGGTTATTATTTGTAAATATTTTAGTTTGTTTTATTATATTTAAAAACAACCCTTATATATATTTAAAAAATGTTAATGGCATACTTTTCAAAATACTTCATGAAGTCTTATTTAACTTTTTAATTTTCAAATTAACCCCAAATTTACACAAAAATACCCCATTAAAATAAATGACTCAATTAATTACCTTGCTCTTTTGTCATAGATGGAGAACCAAACATACCCTACAATGAATGACTCAATTAATTGATTCCTTCTCTCTTTTGTCACTTTTTGGGAGAACAAATATACCCCCAAATTTAAACTTGAAAGTTTAACTTGACATTAATAATTGCACATGATATTACTCTAAGGTTCTTCTCTCTCATATCTACATCAATTATTACTTTTTTTATCCTTGAACTATAATTAATACTAAACTTTCAAATCATTTTAAATGTAACTATTGATTTCTTTTAAGATAAGGATTAGGTTTCACTTAATCTCTAATACATACCATTTTTCTAACATAGTAAAAAAAATATATAGTTAAAAATCACTATTGGTTCCTGAACTCTTATGAAAACAATAATTTAGTTACTGAACTTTAAAAAATAACGACTTAGTCTTTGGATTTTCTAATCGGTAACTATTTACCCCCATAAAACTCTGGTAAATACCCACAAACTGTGCAATCGTTGACACTATTGGCCAAGGTAATTTTTTCTAGCAGTAATAAAAATCCAACAAGAAATAAGAAAGTAACAATTAAGGAAATTAACAACAATTTTTAGTTTAGTTGCTTAATGGTTGGCTACTGCCCATTTTGATTGATTGCTTGTGATGAGCTGGGATTTGAATTGACACATTTTCATTGGCTGCAGAAGATATATATTTCAAGTGTCAGATTTTTGGCTGCACAAAAATGTCAGCCATGCGCCTATTTATTTTTTATTTTTTTTTAAATTACTTCAAAATCCCCATTCGGGCTCACAAGATGCAGACCTCATATATAAAAAATAAATAAACAAACAAATTGATTAATTAAAAAAACACATGGATGTGGTTTCATAAGTCATATTTTCATCATTTTTTTCTCAAAGGGTTGAAGGAAAGATTTGAATTTATACAGTAGGGGGTAAAAAAATCATAGCTTACCTAATCTTTTTGATCGTTAGATTTGGAAAATTTTGTATTGAGCAATACAAGTATTATTTCCTTGTAAGGAAACCTTGAGAAAATTGTTACATCGAACCCTAACGAGAATATATGTTCTTTTCTCAATTTGTTAAGCTTTATTCTTTGCTCGTAGAATTTGCATAACATGAATGCAAATGACAAATGGTGGTTCATATAGACCGAGTTCACAAGCAATTCAATCTTGACATCGATAGGAAAAAAAAACGTTGAAATCTCAATATTATAGTAAATAAAATATCGACATCTACAAATAATGCATATGATTTTATGCTCTTCTTCAACAAATTATATTCATCATGGTGATCTTTTTGTCAAAATCTTTAACCATATAACTTTTCATGTTCGTCAACAATTTCTACGTACAGTACGGTATACCGATGATAGATGGAACAAACAGTGAAGAATGTGGCAGAAAACCATTTTATAAAACAAATGAAAATCAAGATTGCCAAAAGAAGAACGACATCCTACATAAGATCAGAAAGAAACTCATTTATTGCATAAACATAACAAACAAGAAAATTGAAAGCAGAAGGGCTCCGACTAATCATCTCCCTAGGAACCAAGATGACCCACTTAAAACTAATTCCAGAAAAGCAAAAGGCAACTTTACCCCCCACACCATAAAGGAAAAGGAAAAGAAAAAAGGAAAAAAAGAAGAAGCTATAGAATGGTTAAATTAAGCCAAAAACATATTCTTCAGGATGACTGCAAAAACTCCATAAGTGAGTTGTAGCAGCAGCAAAAAAGTTGCTATGCATTTTTCAAACTACTCACTGGCTGAAAGTGGCTTCCGCGCCAAGAAGAAATACATTGGTGTAAATATCTCTTTCCTGAGAACATTAAGAAGCATCGTATGAGCGACTTACACGAGTTCTGGATAAAGTTAAAGTATAAGAGAGACAGAGAGATACAAAATGCTTTCAATTGTATTTATATCTGAAGAACATTTTGAAGTTAGGATCTTAAGAACACTATCCATCACAAAGAGAGTTCCTCATTCGATCAAATGCTCATTCCTCTCCCCCTTCTCTAATAATCTACCTGACGCTTGTATTCTCACTTACTCTCTGAGGCTCTCTTCTTCTAGTTCAAGCAGCCCGAATCTAGATTCCTTTCGAGGGGGAGGAAGATGAGGGGAAGAGTAGGACTGATTTTGTATGCTTTCAGAGAATGTTTCTTTTACAAACCAAAATTATAAGGATGGATACACCAAGATCTATCATGGTGCCAAGGACCATTGTCAGTTTCAAGGGCAGGGTGAAAAAGGACGGGGAGGGAGCTTGCTCCTAGTTCATCTTAGATTAAAATAATTATATGAAATACTTTAGATTTGAACATTTTTATCTCTAATTTACCCTCCCCTGGTCATTTTACAAGAACTGCTAAAAAATATTACGTCGATCTAATGTAACAAGAAAGGAATAATGAACTTTCAGGAAGAGGGTGCAAAATCCAAAAGACAGAATTTCAAGAGCATTGTAAGGCATACTCACTTTCCACCCTCAACGAGCCCTTCAGCAGCTTTCTCTAGAAAGTCTTGAACTCTTTGGCTACCCTTGGGGGCAAGACGAACGAACTCCAATACTTTGACCTACAACAAGAACAGACTCAGTACTTGTTAACTCCATCCTGAATTTCCCCCATATACGTGGTAAAATAATAAGGTTCTCCTTGACTTTTCATTGTTGAGAAAAGACAGACTTGTCAAGGTCACATCTGATCAAGCTTACCATATTTTTAGTAATGAAACGACCAAGGGCTGTTAGACGGAAGCTACTCAATGAGAAATGGCTTTTGTCTAAAGGCAAGTACCAAGGAAGAGGCGAATTTACAGCAAGATCTTTCTCCCAAAGAATCTGGTGTCATGTCCCCATGAATATGAGATTAATGCTTTTAAGTCATAACGATGTCTCTTATTAAAATAGAAACTAATAATATGAGGTTGTTTTCCAACTAACCTCAAAGCCTGCTTCTTTTAAAGCTTCAAGGCATTTTCCTGTCAACCTGATATCTGGAAGACCATCACCAATCTCAATTTCTGCCTGCACAATTGGAACTTAGTCAATGTAATTTGTATATAAATCAGTGCGGCACAGACAAATAATCTGCTAAATAGAAGGGATGAAGCCGAATTACCTTTATCTTTTGATGTTCTTGATTATTTGGATCAAAAGCATCAGTCATACACCATTCATAAGCAGCGAAATGTTGGCCGGGCTTTAGTACCCTATAAATCTCCTTGTAGCACCCATACTGCCAGACAAGAAAAAAAAGTCAAACCAAGATGGTTAACGCGCATATAATCTTGTCGACAATACTCATGCTAGACCAACAATTACTGCTGCAAACTATAAACTGAAATTAATACTTCAGAACGTATTTTTAAGGCTTACTGCGTCTGGTGCATGACAAGTAGCTTCAATTGCATATACTGCATCAAATGAATTGTCAGGAAATGGCATTTTCATGAAGTCAGCCTGCAGCACGGAGAAAATGAACAAAATATTAACCTTTGAAATTTAACTGTTTGTCTTTCCTTTTCTAAAAAAACACAAACAAATTAAAATTGCAAATAAACAAATTTTTGAAAGACTACATGTAATCTACAAAAAACCAACCTTGATAAAGTCACAAGTCTTGTCTACTTTTGCAACGCGATTCAATTCCTGAGAAAGTATAAGTGAAAAGTACTATTACCTTACTGCAAGAGCTTGATAAGAACATAACAATAGAAGAATAGTAATTATGACGAATGAGACAATGAAAAAGGTAAAAAAGGAAAATCAACAAAATCTTACAAACGGTAGTAAGATATTTCTAAGAAACAATGTTCCTGACATCCTTCATCAAAGGATCAGGAAAAAAGAAACTACCTTTCCTCTTGAAATCTGGTACTCGTTGTTGTTCAATCCAGTAACTGAAGTAGAACTGCAACAGAGTGTCATATGATATGAGATACTTACCATAAACATAGATATAAAACAAAGGTACGAAACTATATATACTCGATTCAGCATTGAAGTGTTCAGTTGAGACTGTTAACAAGGCAGTTGTTAGAATTATTATAATTCCAATTCAGGTTAGGTAGCCTGATATGTATTTTAGCATCAATCATCAATTAAAGGAAAAAGAATACTCAAAGTTAGCTAATGAATCACACCTAAATCTCGCAATTTCTCTAAGTGGTCCACCAATTCCACATCCAACATCCAACACCTAGAACATAGACAAAATTATTCTCCATAATTTGAAACGAATGAAGAAGATTTCTCCATCTTTGTATGGAAAAACTCAAAGACACGAACCTTATATCCAGGTTTCAAACCTAATTGCAAAGCAAGGAAGTGCTCATGCCTTTTAATGCTCTCCCGCAGAGATTCACCTTTCCATCTAGAGTGGAAAATATACACGTTTAGATTCAAGATTGCAAAAAACAGAGACACATTCTGGTCTGCTGAATGCAGGGTAAGGAGGATAGTACATCATACCTAGGTGCAAAATGGAACGACTCGCCCCAACCGAACTCATAAAAGCTCGTAACAAGATCATAGTATTTATTAACCTGTCGTAATGCATATTACACAGGCTTATAAAAATGACAAAGGGGGTGATTCTACTATACGGCAACCTAAAAAAGAAAGATAATGAGAACAACAATCTTTTTTTACCATGTCAGTGTAGTTAGCTTTCCTCTCCTCCTCTTCACCTCCATAACAAACATGGTACTTCTCGTACCTGATCCAACAATGCAACACTTTCAGAACAGAATGAGGTCATAATAACAAAGATACAACAAACTAAAATTCAAATATAGCAAATCAGGCCAAAGCTTAATCCAATTCAAGAAATCCTACACAATTTTCCCACTCGCACTACATATCACAGCGCACAGCATTGTACACAATCCTAGAATGCCCTGTTTTCGTTCAAACAACCCACATCTAAAATTAACAAAAACAGATCAAGGGGTCATAGCCCAATTGCACAAAAAGAAAAAAAACAGAACATGCAGAAGCTTAGACGTAGAATTCAAACAAAATGTCTCTAGAAGAGAATGGGCTAGCTCGTATAGTTTCTCTGAACAGCCCAAAACACATACCACATACGAACTCAGATACATGATTTTAAAGTTAGGAGTTCATAACCAAACAAAAAAAAAAAATCTGGGGGTAGAAAGAGAGGGAATGTTTTACTTTTCAACGGCGGAAAGGACCTCGTTCTTGTCCAACTTGCCGCCAAGGCCCGATGCAAGATCCAACGCTCCAGCTTTCGACATGGGTAAGATCAAAAACAGAGCCTGGGAGATCTAAAAGAAGAATTGAAGCAAAAAGAAGAATCAGAATGAGAATAGAAGGATTTGTTTGAGGATTTTAGTATGAAAAATGAAATGGGAAAGGGGAAAGAGGAATGAGAATGTGGGTGTGATTAATGTTGGGCATTACGTCGAAGGCTGAAGAAGATCTGAGAGAGAAACAAACCCAAATGGGAGATTGATGAAAATTCGAAAAGGAATCTTTTACGGAACAATCAAAAGGTTGAAGCCGGACGAACTAACAAACAAGAAGCAAAAGAAAAAATAAAAATGATAACACAGAGAGAAAAAAAGAACAGAAAAATCGCTTGCTTGCTCTCTCTCTTCTGTTTCTCGTGAAGGACAGCGCATACTCCACGTTTTAGCGAAAATAAAAATTGTCATTTTGCTTCTCCAAATTAATTTGAAATTATCTGTCACAATTTTAATTATTTTCTTAAAATTTAACTATATAATAAATTAGACCGTTGAGATATGTTTTTCTTTTCTTTTCTTGGAAACATCGTTTTAGTCCTAATATTTTGGATAATTTCTTTTTAATTTAATCTCTAATGTTTTTTAATCACTACTATTTAAAAGTTTCGATGTTGTTGTTTGTGTAATCCATTTCCATTCCTCAATTCTCAATTTCATACCATTCAAATTTTACTATTTTATATAAATAATTTTCCTTATTTTTTGTTTTTAAAATTCTCTAAAAATATCATTTTAATCTGTTTATTTAATTTTAATCCTTATATTTTTTATTATCTAATTTTAATATCTATACTTTCAATAAATTTTAAATTGAGTTCTTTTAAACTAGTTAATTAATAATAATTTTTGTTAAAAAATATCATATGTGAAAATATCTCAAAATTTACCGTAAAAATACTAATGGATAATAAAAGGTTTTTAAAAAATCAATAATAAACTACCTGTGGAAACTAATTTTAAGATTAATGAAAAGTAAGTAGACTAAAATTGGGCAGATTTTAAAATATAGACCAAAATGCCAATATTAAACTAATATAATAACTAGTGAATAATAAGGGAAAAAAGTTGGAAATTTCTTCCAAAATCTCCTGAAATTGAGAGGATTTAGAAATTTTTCTTTTTAAGATGGCTTCTCTTTTTCTATAAAATTCTGCCAATTCACACAATAGTATGTGAATTAGCCCATTTTAACATTTACCATCAATAGAACTAAATTACAGCTTTAATTCAAGATGTTAAAAAAAAAAAAAACAACTTTAGTTCAAGAACATTTTTATTTGTGTCCAATTTAACCCTAAATGAATTATTTAAATTTTTAATTTTGTGTCTATCCAAACTTTGAATTCTTTTATCTAATCACTTTAAAATTTAAGCTTGGTAGACAAAAATAAAAAATAAAAATTTAAAGTTTTACTAGACACAAAATGTAATTTTATATATATAATAGATTCATTAACTTTTTAAAAACAATTAAATTGTTAATGAACTATATTAAACACACATGTAAAAATTCAAGGATTAAATTTATTATCATTTTTATAATTTGAATTTGACAATATATGAGGTAGGATATTTGAATCTCGAATCTCTTGGTCGAAAGTACATACTTTATGTCTGCTATACTCATGATGGCAATTAAACTTATTATTTAAGATTATAAAAATACACTTAAACATTGATGATTAAAAGGGGATAGTTGCAAATTTAGCAATCAAGCCAAACTATTAGCAGCTATAGCACAATGCAAAAGAATTTGCAATTATAGTAAAATTTAGATCCAATCGTAGTAGACTATATTGTTGGTAGAAGTCTATCGATGATAGAGTTTATCGCTAATAGATTTTACTATATTTATAATTATTTTAAAATTTTACTATATTTTTCATTAATGTTAGTTAACACCTGCAAATTGCAATGATCCAATGTGATTGGAATATATATAGAAACATGCAGCTCAATACTTTAAAAAATTCTAAAAGTAATCGTTTAAAGTAATTAAAAAAAAGGGCTGTTTAAACAAAGTCAAAAGTTGCTTTGTAACCTTTATACTGTGATTGGTGGATCTGTGTAATGATTTTTAAAAGTTATATTACTAGTTTATTAAGTAGTCTTTTAAGTTCTTGGCTATTTGATTTTTAATTTTTCACAGTGGTTTAAAAGGTGATTCAACTTTTAATTCAGTGTTTTACATGTTCCTGAATTTTAAAATATCTACTAACTCCATTCATTGTTAACTTTTTACTGATAAGATTTTGACAGGTTCAAAATTAAAAAAATAACCCTTCATCTACTCAATATAAATTTGAATTTTATGTTTAATACAACTTCAAAATTTTAAATAACGTGGTTATAAATATTTAATTGAATTTCATGTTTAATAGAACTTCAAATTTTTAAATAACGTGGTTATAAATATGGAAACTAAAGGAGTTTTTTATGTTGTTGATGAGGTGCAACTCTAAATGCATGAAAGAAGGAAGAAGATGGAAGGACGAGATGACGAGAGAAAGGGGAGAGAAAGAAAGTAAATAATATAAAGAAATATTTGTTTGAGTTTAGTAATTAAAAAAAGATTAGAATTTTTTTAATAAAAAATATGTGTCACGTTAACGTAAAGTTCAAGAAGGGAATATGAATGAACCAAAATCACATCCAAATGTGAGGGATGGGAATATGAAATTATGGTTAAGAAAAACTTTAAAAGACGATTACTAGTTATGCCAACAAGGTATATGTATGTGTGTGTATATATATATATATTTGTGGTTTGATCAAATGAACTCCAAAGTTGAACATGCTTAAGTTTGAAGCAATTTTATGTTGGATGACATCCTATGAATTTTCTTAGGAAATATGTGAGTGGGGACAAGACATCCTGAATAGACTCATGTTGTAGGGATGCTGGAGAATGCCGAGGTGATATTAGGTGCCAAAACAGACTATTTTCTCTATCATTGACTAAAATAATCTACACTCCATACACAGACTATTATAACCAAAACTAAAATAGTTTGCATCTCAAACATAGTAAATCATAATCTACAAACTATAATAATCAATCGAACAACCTAAAACCCCTTAGATTTTACTGTCTTAAAGAAAACTTTTTTTTTTTTTTTTATAAAAATAAGGGAGCACAATAAAACACAAATATGGAGAAAATATAATATAGTACTAATATATAATATAGAAAAATAACTTAAAAGAAAATAATATAATAATAAAATAATGAAACTTGCTCTAATTTCTTTCCAAAAAGTTGGGATTTCGTACCAATCTTCACCACCTTACAAAAAATGACTAGGAGAATTGGCAAGTAGGAGGTGGAATTAGTTGAACACTGAGGATGTATACTCTTGAGACATATGGACTACATGCTCAAAGAAACATGAGGTAGTAGGAGAATCTCATTTGTTCTTCTAGGATACCAAGTTTTGGCACTAATACACATATATTATTATTATAATATTTATAATACTCCCCTTATATACCCATTACATATATGAAATATGTCTCGTTAAAATCTTACTTAAAAAAACCTTTGCGAAAAAATCATAGTGAAAGAAAAAGAGTACATATTTCATATAATCTAATACTCTAAAAAAATATGTTATATTTACTCCCCTTGTGAAAATATCACTTGAGATCTCTAAATCGTCTCATTCCAATGTTGTACACCAATTTTTTAAAGGTTGCGGTAGGTAATGTCTGTGTAAATAAGTCTATCAAGTTATCTTCTGAATAAATTTGTTGTATAGTGATGTCGGCGTTTTTCTCAAGATCATAAGTGTAAAAAAGTTTCAGTGAAATATGTTTTATTCTATCTTCTTTAATATATTCTCTTTTGATTTGGGATATGCATATTGTATTTTCTTCGTATGATATCGTTAGAAGATTTTTATTATAAGACACACTATATGTTTCACGAATGTGCTGAGTCCTTGATCTTAGTCATACGCATTCTCGACTAGTTTCGTAAATCGCAAGAATTTCGCGTGATTTGAGGAAATGACTGTTATAGTCTGTTTCACCGATAGCTATAATATAGCAATTCTTCCACATGTGAACAAATAACCATTGTGTGGATCAAATAAATATATATAATATGTATAACTAACTATATTAAAATTTTATTTATTTGAACAAAACAAACCCATATCAATCGTTCCTTGGAGATAACAGAGTATCTGCTTAATTTCATTCCAATGTCTTTTTGTTGGAGAAGAACTATATATTGTTAATAAATTTACTGAAAATGCAATATCTGGTCTTGTATTATTAACGAGATACATAAATGAACCAATTGCACTAAGATATGGTACTTTAGGATCAAGGAGTGCTTCATTATCATCTCGAGGTCGAAATATATCTTTCTTCACATCTAGTGAACGAACTTCCATTGGTATGTTCAATGGATGTGTTTTATAAAATATTTTCAAAACTTTTCCTATATAATTTGATTGATGACCAAATATCCCATCCCTAAATGTTCAATTTGCAAACCAAGGCAAATTTTTGTTTTTCCAAGATTTTTCATCTCAAATTCTTTATTACGATATTCTATTACCTTTAAAAGCTCTTCAGAAGTCCAAATTATATTTAAATCATCAACATATACAGTAATAATAGCAAATTATGACTTGATTTCTTTATAAAAACACATGGACATATTTGATTGTGTTGATACTCTTCTTTATAAAAACCCATGGACATATTAGATTGTTTTGATATCATTCTTTCAATAAATATCTACTCAGGCGATTGTACCATATTTGTTCTGATTGTTTGAATCCATATAATGATCTCTATAACTTTATTGAACACAATTCCCGATAATTTGATTTATATGTTTTAGGTACCTCAAATTCTTATGGAATTGTCATATAAATATCATTACAGAAAGATCCATATATATATATTTTTTTCTTTTTTACTTAAAATCTAAATTGAATTATCTCAACATATTGATTCAATTTCAACCTCAAATTTTGGCCTCAACTTACCAAAATAACGCTCAAACAATTCAAGGTAATTTGATGAAAATATATATGAAAAAAATTCGGAGTGTTAGAATGCCAAATTCTAATTTTTGTGAGATTTATCATGGTAGCACTATCATAAAATATTATATTTATATTAGAAATCTGATAGATTTTCAATATGTAAAATAACATTAAATTTATTAATTATAACGAAGAGGAAAAAATCGACATACTTTTAGGACATACCTTTAGCAACAAAAATGATAGCAACTCGTGCTGATAACGTGTTATAAAATTGAAGAGCACAACGAAATATGGATATGGAGAAAATATAATATAATAATGATATATAACATAAATAAATACTAAAAGAAATTAAACATAATATATAAGTAAACAAAATAAAATAAATTAACATAATATAAAATAAGAAATTTCAATAAATTCTCCACTTTCTCTAATTTTTATGAACTTTATCCAATACGTGTCTTTCACAATCCACTACATGTAATCGTGAGACATATGAAGAATATATGTATTAATGGATAAGTGACATATGACTAATAGAGATTAGCATCTACATTCCACTCAATTAAACATATTTAGTATATTTATAATTTAATATAATTCATCGTAAAAAACTAGGTAGAGACTGTTCCATAAAAAAGGGGAAAAAAATCTAGGTCTCTAGAGACTGGAGAGACATTTAATTCAAATAGTATCTTAATAATATTTTAAAGGTGGGTCCTACACTACGACTACTATTTTTATTGAAGAACTACTCTAGTGCTATTATTATTTTTCAAATGGATCCTATTAATTATATAAATATATAATACATGATGAAATAATATAAACAAATTTCAATTTAAGTTTTTTTAAAAAAGACCAAATAATTTCTTGAAAATCTAATATACCTAATTTTTCATAATACTTATGTTATGAGGTGATCATAATACTTTTAGAAAAATAATAATACTTAAAAAAAACAGTATAACTACTATACTATAAATTTTTTAATTTTACTTGTAAGTGAATTTTAACTATAAAAGAATTAGATAAAAACAAAATTTTCCTATAATGATTTGTACATGACAAGCCCTAGGTTTAAATCCAATTTAACCCTTGGGTTTTTGCTTATTTTAATTTGTTTTAGATGCATTCAACTTTTTTTTCTTTCTAATTTAATAATTTAATTTTTGATGGTCGATCTCGTCTGAGATGGATCGAGAAAAGCCATTTTTACGAGTTTTCAAATAGTGTGTTAATTTTGTATGGTGAAAACCTAAACGTGCTATATCTGACAATTTTCCCAAAATAAATTGATGATGAACTCCCTATCATAACATTTAGTGAATTGATAGAATTTGCAGGAGAAAAACATCATCTAAAAAGAAGTAGAAATCTATACTAAATTTATTCAAATTTTGGAGGAAATATATTTTTTCTTCTTCCTTGTCTTCTTGAAATCTTCCCTATTAACAAAATAGTCATTTATGAATTTTAATATTCATCATAACTCAAGTGGCATAGTATCTCTATTATCAATTTCGAAGTCAGAGATTTTATTCCTCCACCCACATATTGTAAGAAAAAAACAAATATTAAAAGTAAAATAATATGGGATAAAGTTGTTTAAAAAAACAATCCAACTCGGTTAATATACCAGCATTTTGGTACTCGTAGGTTGTACTTTATAATAGTTAGTTATATTGTTCAAATTTAGTATGTGTATTTTTAAATATTCAAATTTTTAGTCTATATATTTTCAAATGTTCAAATTTAGTATGAGTACTTTCACATGTTCAAATTTAGTTTGTGTATTTTCAATAAATTGTCCTTAATCTAATTTGTTGAATCTTTCAATAAAAAGAACATTTCCTCCCTAAAATTTGAAAACATTTTTATACCATCTATGAAAACTTTTATAACTATTTAACCAATTCGTAAAAGTTAATTTTCAATGACTAACTTTGATATTTAATGAAAGTACAATTATTGAATTTAAACATATGAGAGCAATAATTGAATTATTGATTGATATTTCAGATATATCCATAAATGTGAGGATTCAACCTCAGTATTATGTACTAATACATATAAAACATTTTTTTTTAAAAATAATATCTATTAATCCCAACATGATTATGAATATAATATTAAATAACTAGATCTATAACTTATTTTAGAAGAAAAAAACAACTTAATTCTTATTTTAAATAATTTTTTTATTATTTATTGGAATATCTATCAATCATATTTGTATCTCAGAATGTATGGACCAAAGAAGGCATTTGAATGAAAATTTATTTCACCACCTACAATTAAAACCTAAAGCTTATCATTAATTTGAAAAAAAAATACAAAATCAAGTAGATAAAAGGTTTTAAGAAATCAAAACACAAACTGGGAAAAAAAAACAAAGAAATGGATTGTATTTAACAAACAAAATAAAATTTTCAAATCAAAACTAGCTTTTAACAATTTGAAAAACAATCAAATTTCAAAGGATGGGCATTGAATCAAATCAAATGTCTTATTTTTATTGCAATTTAATGGATAAAATTTGATTTGAGAGGCAAATATTTAAAATCATAATGACAACAGAGTAGAGTGGGGTCATATTGTCTTTTTCATTCTTATCCTTCAAGGATTTTATGGTATGTTTAGTGAGTGATTTGATAATATAAATTATAAAATAATGATTCCAATAAATATTTTAGGACATCAACAGATTTCATAAAATTAGAATTGTATGTCACGTTTTTAAATATATGTTTTATAGTAGATTGAGAATTTGAGTTGTAGTTTAATTATTTAAAATATATTTGATACTGTATTTATAAATATTTAGTTATAGTTATTCATTAAATACTAATTGACAATAAACTATCATGAACATATTTTGTATATTTATTATTTTGTAATATATATAATTTATAATATATTATATATTTTTTATTTTTTAAAAAAATGTGATATACTGTATTTCTAAATGTTTTATCTTATTTTAATATAATTTTATATTATAAAATTTAAAATTGAAAATTTAGATATAATGAAAACGTAAAAATAAAAAAATATATATTTTAAAATAAATACGTTGCTTTCATAATTTGCACGGCTTAGAGAGAAGAATTAAAAAAAAAATTTAGAAATAAAATCTGAATTATCTGTCAAACACATATTTACTGAACTCATAATCTGAAAATATAAAACAGATTTGGATTATCAATCAAACATACCTTCAAATTTTATTTAATTATTTTAATACAATTAAAGTAGAAAGGATTCGAGCTTCCAAATTTAAGAGAAGGAATGCCTATTAATCACTATTTTTATAAAAGAACATAATCATATTCTATTTGTTTCAATGTTTATGAATATGTGTTGGTTAATTATAAAGTTGGACTCAATTTAAAAAGTTGTTCATGGTATGTTTAATATTATATTTCTTAACGATTAAAATAGTAGTGAATTCCAATTAGTTGGATATCAAAAATAATTTATTGACATTTTTTTGTCGCAAAGATAATATATTTAAGCAAGACAAAAAGGAAGAGTTGTTTTGAGATTTCGTGCTATACATATTTTGTTTATTTTAAAATGAATGATCTCATAATATAAAATAGTAAGTTTATCCACATTTACTATTCTAAAATACTTAGCTTAAAAGGATAGTTCATCAATATCTTCATTTAGGTTATAGTCTACCCTAACCTCTAATTTAAGGGGCTCATTCTTTTCTTAGGCCTTAATTTGCTCGTCTTCTATTTTCTTTGAAGGGAAACAATAAAAGAACTTAATGAGTTGTATCTTCACTTCAAAACATAGTATGATTAATTATATATATATACCATTTGGGATATGGAGCATGGAAGGATGCATGGAAAATATGGAAGAAGTGGACAAGTGGTGTGTGTGTGGCATGAAGAATATGGAGTAAATTGTGTTGGTGGAAGTGTGCATGGATGGCACGTAGCAAAGGGGGATGAAATGGAAAAGGAAAATTATGGAATGTAAAAGAAATGGAAAATTATGCAAAATTATGATTATGGTATGGAAAATGGGAAAATTATGATATGTTATGGAATGAAATGAGTATGTTGGTATGGAATGAGGCAAAGTTTTAATTTAATATGTGATTAAAATGATGATGAAGTTGGTGTAAATTGGAAGTTAATAAAACAAAACTAAAATAATTGTTAAAATTGATGAACAAAGATTGATGTAAGAATAAAGAAAGATTGATGAACTTAAAATCGATAAAGAAAGATTGATGTAGGAAATATGATCTTGAAATTGATAAACAAAAATTGATGTAGGAAATATAAACTTACTTGAATTCAAGAACTAATGAAGAACTTTTGGAGGAGAAAATGAATAACTTCTTTATTTTTCAACACAAGGTACAAAGTTCTCTCTCTTTTCTCTCAAGGCAAAAACTTAACTTGTAAAAACCTAACTTATATCCCTCGATTCGTACTAAACTTCTTTTATAGAGTTAGGAAGCTTACCATGCATTACATTCAGTGGACACGTTCTAAGACACATGACACTTAAAATCTAAAAACCAAATATTTGTACAAGACACATGACGCCTAAAATCTAAAAACTAAATATTTGTACAATACATTGACACTTAAGTTTGACACGTTTTGTCTTCAATTGGAATTTGTCGTCTACTTGTTTGATTGAGTTGGCGCGTGGATGTGACGCATAAAGTTTGCAAATTCGTTGTCATCCTCGTCTTCTTGAATGTTTGATGTATTTTCTTCTTGGCTAGTAGTGGATGAAGACGAAATTTGTTGAAGAATAATATTGAGGTCTTCTTCATTTGATACTTGTGCCATTGCAACCATCAGTCTTGATTTTGAGTAAAAAATTGTTGATTTTTTTATAGGTTTGACTTCATATTATGGGAATAGATGGAAAACCATTTTTCCACCACATTTTTTGCAGCAGTAGTCACTAGAAGAAATTCGGGCTTTAATATCAGTTGGAAAAAGTGAAATCGGATGTATAATGTTAGTTTTTTTTTTTAAAAAAATAATCTTTAATGTCGGTTTTAAACCGGTATTGAATATGGGCTTTAATGTCAGTTTAAAACCGACATTAAAGGTGTAATGTTTTTTTTTCCTTATTTTATTAAATAATATATCTCTAAATCGCACGCTCCTTCTCTTCTTTATGCCCAAACCCTTCTCTGTCGCACCGTCACTAAACCTTACCTCGCCCAATCCCTAAACCTTTCCTTCGTCGTCCGTCAATCGTTCTTCATGCCGTCGATCTCCTTCACGCCGTCGCTCACCGTCGAATTTTCTGTATTCTTCGACAATGAAGTGACTGTCAAATATCTGTACTGTTGTCAAATTTACTGCTGGTTTTTTTTACATAATTGCTGTTTCTTCTAGTTTATAGCTTGATAACCCACTTTTAGCTTTAACTCCCAAATGCACTTCTATCTTGATATTTTAGGTAGTTTCTTTTGACTTAGTATAGGTTGCAAAGAAGTTAAGTTGGTTGAAATAAGGCGTTTGAAATAGACAAATGGTGTTAATATTATTGGTTGAACAATTTCAGGAAAAATGGAGATTGGGGAAGCTTACAACATAAACAGTTCTCGCCCTTGACTGTGAGTGACTACTTTCCTTGAAAATAAACCTTTGTAATTTTACCTGATTTTATGAGCATGACTTGTTTTTAGAGTAATTAAATTGTAGTTTTGATGACAGTTTCCTATCACTGATTCATGGGCATTTATGGTACTTTTAATATTATGTTTCGTTGGAAATTTATATCAAAAATATGTTTTAGCTTGGATTTATTGATGAAAATGTTTTGAAAATCCTGTTTTAGTTTGATTTTCATGGAATGGTTCGGTGTGAAATGCTATTCATAAAGGTTTATGCTAGTTTGTGAAAGATTGTTTTTAAACTACTAGATCTTATGCTCATAGTGACTTTACCCTAATGCTGTGAGAATGTGTTTATCGCCACCTAAGTGAGTAGGAGATTACCAGGGATGAAAAAGGCTAGAGTAACCGGGAAATCCAGAGATACCTGGCCATGTGGTGAGGAGATATGATTTAGGTCTTTAGGACCCACCGTAGCACACATAAGAAAATAGAGGGCTATGGAGCTCCTATGGAGTAATTGTTTTGATATGTAGTATGTAATATTTTTTCTATTGTTAATGAAGTTGGATCCTTTGTAATTACTAACTTTGAGTCAAGAACTATGGAGTAACTACTAACTCAGTCACATATTTCTTTTTGTAAATTATCCACCATATGTTATAATCTTTGCTAAGGTATGTTAGTTTCGAGATTCTAGTTTAATGGTTTGAGATTATAGCTTAATTATGTGATAGCTCTAAAAAAGAGCTATTATTCCTTGATATTGACTCATACAAAATCTAAGGACACGGTTTATTGTGATATTTGTTTGGATTGATATTTGTTTTGATTCAATACTTGATTTGAGTGAAAATTTTCATTTGTTAGGTTCAAGTTTGACGTGTAAGGCTAAATTTTGATTCTTGGGGATTTGGAAGGAAGATAGGAAGATTGCATTGGACGTGTTTTAAGAAGGTTGACAAGTGGAGAAGGTGCACCCGACACAAAAAGGACTTCATAACAACATTAATAACAAAGACAAGGTAATATTTATAAGATGCTTATCTTAAAAGTCTAGTTGTTCTAAATTTGTTGATGTTGCATATTTTACAATCATAATTTTATGCTTTTAAATTTTTCCTGTTTATTATTATTATTATTATTATTTTGTAGATTAAGTTGCATATTTTACAATCATGGATAATTCATGGATGAAAATGAATAGAATGTCAGTTGAGTATGGTTTAGGGGTCGAGGTGTTTATTAAAAATGGTCTACAACATTCAAATTATTCGAATGTCATGAGTTGTCCATGTTTGAAGTATGTTAATACAAAGACTCTAGATGTGAACAAAATAAGAGAACACTTATTTTTTAATGGTATAGATCAAAGTTATCAGACATGGATTTTTCATGGTGAATCATTATCGATTAAGAGAAACAATGAAAATGTGTCTACTAGTGAAAGAGACGAAGTTGATGTTGATGTTGATGACACAATTGGAATGTTTGAGGTTGCATACAATAACTATTTTAGTGAAAAATTCGATAATTTTGAAGAATTATTAGATGATGTGAAGAAACCATTGTACCCAAATTGTAAAACTTTTTCCAAAATATTTACATTGGTAAAGTTATATAATTTAAAAGCTAAATTTGGATGGAGCGATAAGAGTTTCACTGAGTTGTTGGAATTAATTCATGACATATTACCTAGTCCTAATGAAATTCCAACTTCTACTTATGAAGCAAAAAAGATGTTGGGTACTCTTGGAATGAAGTACGAGAAGATTCATGCATGTAAAAATGATTATTGCTTGTTTAGAAAAGAACTTTCTAATGCAAATGTATGCCCCATTTGTGGTACGTCAAGATGGAAGCTTCAAAAAAATTTAAACAAAAGGGCTAAGAATATCCCAACAAAAGTCATGTGGTATTTCCCCCCAATTCCAAGATTTGAAAAAAATGTTTCGAAGTAAAGAAACAACAAGTTTATTGACATGGTATGCTAAAAAAAAAAGAAACAGATGGTTTATTAAAACATCCCAAAGATGCCCTATCGTGGAAAAAAAATAGACAATTTGTGGCCAGAGTTTGGGTCAGAACCTAGAAATCTTCGTCTTGCTCTTTCGACAGATGGGGTAAATCCACATGGAGATCTTAGTAGTAGATATAGTTGTTGACCAGTGATGTTAGTGACGTACAATCTACCTCCATGGTTGTGCATGAAGCAAAATTTTTTTATGTTGACTGCACTAATATCTGGAAGTATCTTAACGTGCGACATTGTTTAGACGTGATGCACATTGAAAAGAATGTATGTGTAAATCTTATTGGCACATTGCTTGATATTCATGGTAAAAAATCTTATTGGCATTATTTGATTGACATTGTCATTGGAGAAGATTTGCCTATACCAATTCCTGTGAAGGGTAAAATAGAGTTCTTAAAGCAAGCAATGGGCAACTTCGTAAAATGGCCTCGTGAACTTGTAGTTATGGTTGACGAGAAAAAAATATGTTTCCTTTTCAGTTTATGAGTTTGGTTATTTATTATTTTTCCTACTTTGAATTTTTGTAACTTTGGTTATTGGTAGGATCATTCACCAATTAAGAGGCTTCAGCCAGTCTCCAAATATACTAACGCTAATGGTACTATCAAATTATTGAACGGACATGCCATGCATAACATGAGCGATGTAGACATGATCCGTATCTCTTTGGACGAGCATATATTTGGAAGAGACAAATTTATTTATTTAGGCCGCAATGATCTGCTCCAATATGCAATATGATTGAAATAGGCTATATGTGTATTTTGACATACATTGCGTAAGTATTACTCATCTTAGATCACTCATGTATACTTTTTTATGTTGATAAATAAAAACTTTTACTTTGTTAGGTATCTTTGGGATGAATGTGGTCGTGATATTACGAAGAAGTTTTTTTTTTTAATGATTCAAGCAAGAATATCGCCACACGTGAAGTCTTAAGATATCCGATCCAGAAATTTAGCCAATCAAATAGAATTGGCTAATTTAGACCAATTAGTCCTCATTCCATAAAATAAGGGTAAGTAGATACAAGTTCTTAAGTTATTTTTAATTTGCATCATGCACGTACTATATTTCAAAATTGTTTGCTTATCATAGTTATCATTGGATATTGATTGTAATCAATCTACAAGAAAATTGTGTTTATGTTTTGGATTCTTTTCGAAGCAAGGTCAAGAAGGATTTTCATGGAGTTATAAATATGTAAGTGTAATTGAACTTTCTTAGCTCTTAATTGAAGTATTTATGTTTAACTAATATTTTAAAACTATTTAGTGGATTGAAAAACATGGTAAGCCAAGCACGATCTCCAATATATCGGTCTTTCTCCAAATGGAAACCTGTAAAGGTAAATTGTATTCATTTTTAAACAATTTATGTTTCATTCGACTTCTTTATAACAATTAACAATTGTTTTCAACTTCTTTATATGCAGTGCCCTCGTCAATTAGATCTTGTAAGATTGCGGGTACTATGTGCAAAAGTATTTTAACGAAATAGTGCATAATCCTACTACTCCATTACTAGTTTCGTATGTAAATTATTTATTTTTATATTAGTGCTAGCTTTAATTTAATTAATGGATGTAAATTTATGTTGAATTTATCTTTTTTTCCCCTTTTTTGTAGTTCAATACAAAGATGCATATACACTAGGAGAGATCACGTAATTCGGACCATGGGCAAGTTTGTTGGCCGATTGTGTAAGGATGTAATTCTTGTTTTTTGTCTCAATAGATGTAAATGCTAGTTAGATGAATGTAAATTTATCTAACCATGATCTTATGAATGGAATTAGTACTAATATGATATTGTGAATTGAGAGAAATGATGGCTTGGTATAAGTATTCTATGAAAGTCTGGTTCTGGTATTGTGATTCTTGTTTGTGGATAAATTCATAGGTGGAAGACATGATCTGTTTATTATTGAAGCTGTATTCATGGTATTGTGATCTTGTTTATTCATGGAATTAGTACTAATGATATTTGTGAATGAGAGAAATGATGTCTTAGTGTAAGTATTCTATGAAAGTCTGGTTCTAGTATGTGATTCTTGTTTGTTGGATAAATTCATAGGTGGAAGATATGTTCTGTTTATTATTGGAAGTTGTATTCATAGTATTGTGATTCTTGTTTATTCATGAATGGGGTACTAATTGATATTTGTGAATGAGAGAAATGATGGCTTTGGTGTAAGCTGTATTCTTATAAAGGTCTGTTCTGGTATTGTTTTTGCAAATTTTGGTGGATAAAATTCATAGGTGGAAGACAAATTGATGAGTTATGTAATGGATTGAAAATATTGATTCTTGTTTTGTAGAAAATCATAGGTGGAAGACAAATATTGATGGGCTCGCCATGAATTTTTTTTTATACTTTTTAATTATAGAACAATGACGGACATTTCTTGACCCAACACGAGACATTAATTGTTTTTAACTATTTGACCAAAACATGGATTCAGCAAGAAATTTAAAAAAAAAACGGACAGATCGGGCTTCAATGTCGGTTAAGAATTAAAAAAAAAAAGCTTTAATGTTGGTTACAGATCTTCATGTTAAGACTTTCAATATCGGTTCACCGACATTGAAGGCTGCAATATTGGTGTTATTGAAGGCCTTTAATGTCGGTTTAAAACCGACATTAAAGGCCTTTAATAAAAACTAATTTTAATGTTGGTTTTCCAACCGACATTAAAGTCCGAATTTCTTCTAGTGAGCTGTGTTTGAATTTTGTCCCACCATTTGATTCGATATGAACGAGATAGGCGGGAGATGCCATTTGATTCTGAAACAAATAATTCCAGAAAAAGATCCATGCTAGATGAAAGTAATTGAAAATGTTAAAGTTTAGTCAAAAGATTTAAAAACCTTATTTGAAAGCATTAAAACTTTCAAGGATTGGATATGGTAGGATAGCCTCATTAAGGCAAAAAATATCCCAACCAATCATTAAACCATAATGGAAAATTTTGAAACATGTTTTGTCAAAACATTATTGAACCAAGAATGATTAAAAATTGTTTAGCCAAACATATTGTACCGATCTTTGATAATCAATGTATGAATAGATTTGTGAAAGAAAATTGATTAGAAAAATCTTTTCGGTATAAACACTTTGATTCCATTTTTGTTGAGTTTAGAACACGAAGAATTCAACTTTTGAAAAGGTTAATTTTTTATTTGGGTCATCTTTATTCTTTTATGGGTATTTCAATTTGGTCGGTATCAACAAGAATAAATTCAGAGAATAAACGAGTTTTTTGAGGATGGGTTGGAATATAATGGAAATTTGACGGAAATGTTTTTTGAATTGTTTCATTCATAGATTTACCTATGAATTCTGGTTCAAGAGTTGTAATGTATGAGGTTTGGGTTTTATTATGGTAAGAAGTAGATGAAGTTGATAGGTAATTAAAAATTTTATTTGAGGGTATAATTTCCGAATTTTGAGAGTTTGTAATGGCTTGGATATAGATGGTTGGATGAGTGGATGACTCCTCAATTTTGATAGGGGAAGAGTTATTGTTAAGGCAGAAGGCCTTGAAGGGATGGAAGATCCCAAAATTTGAAATTTATTTGATAACGGCAATGCTTGAGGAGTTTTTCCTTTTCGATCCTCCATTACCGGTGATGATTCGCCTTTGATAAATTGATACGCTTGAGAATACGATGCTTTGGTTTGTGGAAGTGTTGATAGTTGTTCTTGATCTTGATCATGCTTTTCTTCTTTCTTGCAAGTGGACTTCATTTGCTCTTTTCTTTCTCTCTTTCATTCTCTTCTTTAGTTTTGCCTTGAAGGAATTCTCGAGTGAGGTAATCAGGAAGGGAGTTTGCACTCCTTTTTATAGCTTCAATTTTGAAATCAAAACAAGAAAGTATTGCTTGCCATCTGGCAAAAATTTGTCGAGAAACCAAATTTTTAACATCCTTTTGTAAAACATCTATAGCTGCTTTGCAATCCACGCATATTAAAAAAGTTTTGTTGATTAAATCACTTTGGAATTTGTTAGTACATAAAACAATTGATAAAATTTCGTTTTTGATAGTTGAATAATTTTTTTGAGATCCTAGCCAGATACCTGAATGATATCTAACTAGTTGCTCGTTACCATTGATGGATTGTTTGAGAATGCCTCCATATCCTATATCTGATGCATCTGTTTCTACAATGAGTGATGTATGTGGATAAATGATGGATAGACATGGAAGACTTTTGACTATTTTAATGATGCATGTATGTTGATGATTCCATGGAGGTGGATTTTTTCTGAGTCTTTGATATAAAGGTTCACATGTTTGTCTTAAATTTGGAATAAAGTCTGATATATAATTTAAGCAACCTAAAATTATTTGTAATTTATTTTTATTAGTGATTTCATCGGAAAATTTATTAGCAAATTCTATTGATCTTTGAATGGTTTTATTTTTCCTTGAAATAATCGTATCCTAAGAACCTTATGTTTTGTTGAAATAATTTTATTTTGGGCAAAGAAACAACTAAACCATTTTGTTTAATTATTTTGTGAAATATTTTTAAATGTTTAAGGCGTTGTTCTATGGATTGTGAAAAGATTAAAACATCATCAATATAGACAATTGTGAATTCTTGATATGGGTTAAAAATATCAGTTATATTATTTTAAAATTCAGAAGGGGTATTTTTTTTAATCCAAATGACATTACATTCCATTCTTATTGTCCAAATAAAACATTGAATGTCATTTTATATTTATCTTTCTCAGCAATTTGTATTTGCCAAAATCCAGATTTCATATCAGATTGTAGTGTTGGAAATTTTGTTGTTGAGGTTCTTCTATGATAAGATCTTTAAGTTTTTCAAAATATTCTCTTTTAATTTCGGGGTCTTCAATTTGACGAATGGCTTCAAAAAGAATTTCTTGGTCTCTTGAAATAACATTTATAGTTTGCTTGCATGCACATGTCTCGATTTGATTATCACTAGAGGATATTGATATTTTAGAATCAGAATTATCAGTATTTTCTTGCTTTTAAAAAAATTGTTCATAAGATGATTCTTCATTGTCATTGATGAGGAGGAGGAGTCTGAATGTGTTCATAAATTTAATAATTGATTTTTAAATCTTCATCTATTTCTAAATTATTAATTTTTCCTTTCATAGGACAATTTGGAGCTATGTGTCCCTTTTGTCTATATTTATAACAAGTAATTTCTCTTCTTTTAGTAGTTTTGTAATTTTTAAATCTTCTTTTTGGTATATAAGTTTGTTTATTTTGATTATTTTGAAAATATCCTTGGGTTCTATAAGGTTTTCTGTAAAATTTCTTTTTAAATTGCTTGGGTTGTTTTCTTGCTGAGGTAGCTTGTAGTTTCTCATAACCATATTGAGCACAAAAAGATCCAAGTTCCTATTTTTGCTTATGAAATTCATTTTTCATTTTTGCCCTTAATTTAAGGTCATAGGTTAAATTATCAAAAGGAATTGTACCGTGATAAATTTGTCTTATTGTTTGGCATACTTTTTTAGCAAATAATTTTGGCAATCCTGAGAGGAATCTTTCTTTCCAAAATTGATTATTGCAATCTGTGTGGATGTAGACTTTGCTCAAGAAAATATCTTTATACCATTTGAAATCTTGAAGTTTTGGACAAGTAAGGTTGGAAAGAATTTCAAAACTTCGTTCTTGGAATTGAACGGGTTCTCTATAAAGTTTTTGGTAATAGTGTAAATCAAAGTTGCAACGGCGTCTTGTGTTTGACTTATTCCTGAACCACTTGGTTCAACTTTAATGGCAGTTAATATTTTTGTTTTGTCATTTGAAGATACACAATTATCCCACCATCCTTTTAAATTGCCGGTGAAACCGGAAATTAACATTTGAGCTTGATGTCTCTCTTTGTATTGCATGTCAGGGAGAGATGGTCTGGAATAATAGTTTTTAAATTTTGGATACTTAGAATTTGTTATTTTTTGAAGAGTGAGGTTATAAATTGTTCTTCCAGGTTATTTTGTAAGTCAACAAGATTATCTTGTATGTCAGAATGATTTTGACCAGAAGTTTCATTTATAGTATTAATTTTTTATGTTGATGGATTAAATTCTTTTGTGGAATTTAAATTCCTGTTTTGTAATTGAAGGTTAATTTTGTCTAAAATATTATTAGATTCTTTACTTGAAAAATTTATTAATTTTAAATCTTTATCTGGTATTTCAAAAGGTTTAAACAATGGTTGATCAATTTTAAATTAATTCTCAAATAAAATTCGAACTCTTATCACTTCAAACTGAACAAATAATTGATCAACCTTCCACTTCTGAAAATCCTGAAAACATAGAAATTGATAATGAAGCCGATAAAATTCCACATGAATCGTTTATCAATCTTATTAATAAAGTTCAAATACAAAAATGGTACTCTATTATTGATCTTGTCATAAATAAGGAATACCATTTAACCTTTAAGGTTTTAATAGACTCAGGAGCCGATCAAAACTGTATACGAGAAGGATTAATACCTACCAAATACTTTGAAAAAACCTCCGAAAAATTACATGGTGCTAATGGTCAACGATTAAAAATTCGTTACAAACTTTCAAATGCTCATATATGCAATCAAGGATATTGTTTCAAAAATACCTTCATATTAGTTAAAGACTTAGATGAAGAATTAATATTAGGAACCCCATTCCTATCTCAACTTTATCCATTCTCAGTAAATGAGAAAGGAATAAATTAAAAAATCTTAAATCAAAACATTACTTTCAAATTTGTAAATCCAATATCTACTAAATTAATAAATTCAATTCAAAATTCCTCAATATTTAAAACTATGAATTCCAATAAAAGAAAGACACAACAAATACAATTTCTAAAAGAAGAAATAAGTCATAAAAGAATCGAAAAACAATTACATGACCCCTACACTCAAAACCAAAGCATCTTATTCTCAAGCGTATCAATTTATCAAAGGCGAATCATCATCGGTAATGGAGGATTGAAAAGGAAAAACTCCTCCAGCATTGCCGTTATCAAATAAATTTCAAATTTTGGGATCTTCCATCCCTGCCTTAACAATAAAATCTTCCTCTATCAAAATTGAGGTGTCATCCACTCCTCCAACCACTTATATCCAAGTCATTACAAACTCTCAAAATTTAGAAATTATACCCTCAAATAAAACTTTTAATTACCGATCAACTTCATCTACTTCTTACCATACATTGATTATCAAAATGCTTGGTACAATATGTTTTGGCTAAACAATTTTAATCATTCTTGGTTCATAATGTTTGACAAAACATGTATTCAAAATTTTCCATTATGGTTTAATGATTGGTGGGATATTTTTGGCCTTAATGAGGCTATCCTATTCATATCCCAATTCCTTGAAAGTTTTTAGATACTTTTCAAATGAATGTTTTCTCAATTCTTTATGACTAACTTTACATTTTTCAAATTACTTTCATCTAGCATGGATCTTTTGCTGGAATTATGTCTGTTTCAGAATCAAATGCATCTCCCGCCTATTCTCGTTCATATTGAATCAAATCTGGTAGACAAATTCAACACAGCTATTCTGCAAAAAAATGGTGGGAAAAATGGTTTTCCATCTATCCCCACAATATGAAGCAAACCTAACAAAAGAATCAACAATTTTTGACTAAAAATCAAGACTGATGGCTGCAATGGCACAAGTATCAAATAAGAAGCTCAATATTATTCTTCAACAAATTTCGTCTTCATCCACTATAGCCAAGCAAGAGAAAATACTGATAATTCTGATTCTGAAAATTCATATCCCTAGTTGATAATCAAATTGAGACAATGTGCATGCAAACAACTATAAATCTTATTTCAGAGACCAAGAAATTCCTTTTTGAAGCCAATTCACCAAATTGAAGACCTCGAAATTAAAAGAGAATATTTTGAAAAACTTAAAGATCTTATCATAGAAGAACCTCAACAAACAAAATTTCCAACATTACAATCTTAAAGAGATAATGTCCCGTTTCGAACCAAAAACAAAACCAGTAACAATTCTGACCTTCAAAGAGAAATAAATACAATAAAAGAAGAAATTTCTAACATTAAAAAAAGAAAATTCTACAACACCCTGGAACACCGAGCTTACCCAACGGTCTCTACGCTACACTCTCTGTCGGGAACACAAGGCTTATCAAAGCACTATTCAGTAGAATTAACCAACGAACTTGATTATTACCACAAAGGATAATTAGAATGTTATTTTAGACAAAGACTTAATAAAAATTCAATGCTAAAGCAATTGGACTAACATATATAATTATTAGATATATATATATATATATATATAATATTATATATATATATATATGAGCATGAATATTAAGACTTCGCTTGATAACTATCTTACTTGTTTTTCTTTTTGAAATTTGATTAAAAAAAATCAAATGCTCACTTTAGAAATTGAAAACCGTGATAAAGATTTTGGGAGAAAGCAAACACAATTTACAAAAATCAAATTGTTATCAATTTTAAATATTTGAGGTATTAAATATTTTATTTGAAAATAGAGTATAACATAGACTAAAACTATATGTCTTAATCTGTTCAATTATGTTCAAGTTGGCAAGTATTCTAATAACATTTAAAAACATATTTAATCAATAAAACTAGGGCAATTTATTTAAATAGTAAAATTATTGAAAATATTTTCAAATATAACAAAATAGATCGCGATAGAAATCTATCATTGAGTGATAGACTGCAGTAGATATCTATCATATATATCGTGATCTATAATTAATAGATAGTGACATTTTACTGTATTTATGAATAAGTTTGTTCATCTACTTTTATTTGAACAAGCGTTTAAAAACTAAATAACTCAAAATTTATAAATTAGGTAGAAACCTACCCTCAAAGAAAAGTTTATCCAAAAGACTTTCCCACTTTAATTAAAAAGGCAATTCAAATTATTAAATTGGCCTTTGTGATGGAAGCTACTTTTAAGAATGAGCATAGCATATAACCATTTCCTTTATGCCCTTTTGCTGCTGAAATTCTTTTAATGTTGAAAAAAATAATAATTAAGAAAAAGTAAAGGGTGAAAGTCCTTGAATAGAAATAGGGATCAAATCCAAATCCCAAATTTTACAAGTTCAAAAATTTTACAGAAAAGTACAGAATAATATACATTTAATGACAAAATACAACATGCTGAAAAATAATTAAGAAAAAGAAATAAGGAGACAAAAACTAACCCTTGAAGAACTTTTCTTCTTTTATGTGGAATTGAAACAAACTCAAAACCCAAATAGCCACCACCACTTGATTTCTTCTGTATTCTATAGGATGAGAATTCAGGAGTTTTGTGGGCTCTGTGTTTTTGGAGAGGGAAAGAGATGGTTACCCACTGCAGTCTCCCACTCTCACATAATAGAGAGAAAAAGCAACTCCCTCTCAAAATATTTTTTCAAAAATCAAAACAATTAACAAAAATAATTTTAATAAAACATTAATATATATATATATATATATATAGTATTATTAAATTATATAATTATATCAAATTGTAGAACTATATCACCTATAGTTTAATATTGTATCAAATACAATATAACCTATAATTTAATTATTTCATTAACGATATTTAATATAAATTTCATTTATATTAAATTTAATTATATGAATCCACTTCACATAATTAATATTTGAATCATATTCAAATACTTATTTTCTCTTTAATAAATTTTATATTATAATATGTCAAATACATTATAGTAGCTATATCATATATAATTAAATTAAAATAAAACATTATATCACATATAGCTAATTCTCTCGATTAATTTGAACAATTCAAATTAATCCAACAATAATTCTCATTTAATCCCCGTTGAGCTACAGAGGGGACCTCATGGACTTGTAGTTTGAAGCTCCAATGGTATTTGAATAATCAATTAAACTCCTTTAATTATATTATTCAACATCCATTAACTATAGAGCACTCCACTAAAGACTAACAACTGCACTCTTTGCACTACAAGTATATTTCTGTGTCCATTGGATATAACCAGTCAACAGTGTGACGACCCTTCACAAATTGCTCGTAAGTACAACTAGGCCAAAATTATCGTTTTGCCCTTGTAGATACATCTAACTCTTTAAGTACCACTGATCCCTCTAATGAATAATAAATCATAGTCCAACTGTGAAAAAATCCCTCTCGTACTATGAGAGGGTGTGGCACTACATTGTTCAAGTCCCAGAATCAGCCCTTAAGAGAGCAAATTATCTACTTACCCCAACCTCAAGGAAGGAGTGAATTTCGTCTTACATAGTTGTGTTCCCAGCTCTCCAATCAGACGAATCCCTAAAATGGTAGGTTTGTTGAGTCGGCGATCTAGCCACTCTTACCCATACAAATCAAATGACCGCCCTCATAGGCAGGAGTTCATAACTCACTCAGGATTCAGTCATGTCACCTATGGTCATCCTAGTGAAATGTAAGGCTCTATTATGAATGTTATTATATAATGAGACTAGTCATTTATGAAGGAAATCTAACCAGAGGATTTCCATGAGCAGCAGAAGAGATCGTTCCAAATTCCATTCAGATTGAACACAAAAATTACAGTTTAGAACGGAAACTAACGGGTCATGCATTAATAGAAATTACAGCATGCTACAAAAGATTCAAGGGATAGAGTATGCGTACCTTTGAAGAACCATTCTTCGAGAATCTCTCAATCAGTCTTCAATGTGTCCAACAACAATACTCGAACGCAACAAACAAAATCCAACAACACGAACTTCTTGATGCTCCTCGAACCCAATCGAGTCCCACTTAATTCACGAACTGAGTAAAGACACTACCACAAGTGTTACCTTGGTATTTCCAGTGTGAGAATCCAGGAGTTGTGGGCTCTATATGATCTTGGCTTGAGGAAGAGATGAGGTCTATGATCGAATAGATGATCGAGCAAGTGGGAGATAAGAACACAATCTATCGCTTAGACAATGTGCTCGATCGTTTAGTAAATGATAGTCTATCGTATAGACTTTGCTACTTGATCGTTTAGCAACGATCAGCTGAGTAACTATCACATAGTCAACTCTAAGCGATCGCTTAGTTGATCGTGTAGTTTCTCAATAGCTATCGCTTAGTAAAACAATTTTACTTGACAACCCTTTTCCTTGAGTACTTTCTGAATGAAGCAACTACTAAATTTAGGAAAACAATTTTCCTTTTATCTCACGGTTACCATAAAACTTCTAATAACCTCCTACTCAATCGAGAGAAAAAGAATTAATTATCATATAATTAATATATTATAAATAAATATAATAACCAACTTATCATATTATATTTATAACCTATAGTTATAATATTTCATCATATGAAACATGTAAACCATAGTCCTTTTTCTATTTTATGATACTTAATGTAAATCATATTTACATTAATTCCTTCAAATAATATATCTAATACATCACACCAATTATATCACATATAATTGAATTTCCTCTTGTTAATTTGAACACTTCAAACTAACCCAAAATCTGATTCTCAACTTGAACCCATTGAGCTACCAAGGGGACCTTATGAACCTGTAGCTTAAAGCTCCAATGGTACGTGAATAGCTGACTAAACTCTTTAGTCATGAGATCCACCATCCGTTAACTACCAGACACTCCACTAAAGACCGACAGCTACACTCTTCGCACTACAGATATATTTCTGTGTCTATATTAACCAATCAACAGTGTGATAACACTTCACAAAATGCTCGTAAGTACAGCTGGACTAATTACCATTTTGCCCCTGTAGTTACATCGAACTCCTTAAGTACCACTGATTCCTCTAATGAACAATAAGTCATAGTCCTACTATGACTGAGTTCTCTCTTCTAAAGAGAGGGTATGACCACTATGTTCAAGAACCGGAATCAGACCTTAAGGGAGCAATCTATCTACTTACCCCTACTTTAGGGAAAGAGTGAATTCCGTCTTATGTAATTGAGTTCCCAACTCTTCAATCAGACAGATCCCCAAAAAGGTAGGCTTGTTGAGTTGGCAATTTGTCCACTCTCACCCATACTAATCAAAGGACCACTCTCATAGGTAGGAGTTTCTAAAACACTTAGGATTAAGGTCATGTCACCTATGGTCGTTTTAGTGAGATGTAAGTCTCAATTATCAACGACGTTATATAAAGAGACTAATCATCTCGTGGTCCGGTATTACACAAACTCTTTGTATTAGACACCCCGCTCGCATATCTCTACATGAATGGTCAGATCAACCATTTGTAGTAGTTTACAACACTTCTAAATCTCTACAAAGCGGTCGTATCCGTAGTGTCACCATGATAAGGTATCTCTCCTTTATCCTTATACTATAGACCATTTAGGTTATTACTTAAGGCATGATTCACTTGTATGTCTCACATACATGCTTAAGTTTACATGAAATAACCACATATTTTAGTTTATTGGATATGAGTAAATGCAAATAAAATAACTCTTATTTTATTAATAACAATGTATACAAATTGTTTACAAACTATACGATTCTGGGAGAATTAGGACACCAATCCCAACAATTTCGTGGTCCAATCTTATACAAACTCCTTTGTGTAGAATACCCCCGTTCACATATCTCCACATGAATGATCAGGATCATATCATTTGTAGCACTTTATAATAATTGTAACATCTACAAAACGGGCTGTACTCATAGTGCACCAGGATAAGGTATCCAGTCTTATCTATCTACTACAAACCATTTAGGTTATCACTTAAACATGATCTACCTACATGTCTCTACATACATGTTTAAGCTACAGAAGATAACCTTGGATGTTAATTGGTTTGTGGGTTTAATGCTATTAAATGTCAAATAAAATGTCTCATATTTTATTTAAAAAAAAAATATTTGTACAATACAATATACGAGATTTAGGGCATCAACCCCAACAATCTCCCACTTGTCCTAAAGCTATTAGAGTGTACAATATATAAGTCATACTAATATACAAGTACACAAATCAATAAACAAGGGCATAAAATGCACCCAGTACAAAATCTCCCACTTGGCCAAGACTAAATGTGGCATGTTCTATAGACCTATACTCTATAGGTGACCCTCAAACACCTTAGCTGTAAGGGGCTTTGTAAATGGATCAGCAACGTTGTGCTCCAAAGCCATCTGCATGACGATCACGTCTCCTCGATGCATAATCTCTCAGATGAGATGATACTTCCGCGCTATGTGCTTCCCGTGTTTGTGACTCAAAGGCTCTCGGGAATTAGCCACAATACCATTATTATCACAATAAAGGGTGATAGGATTTGACATGTATGGAATCACTTTCAGATCAGTCGAAATTTCCCGAGCCACACAATTTCCTTAGCAACTTCACAAGCCGTTACGTACTAAGCTTCCATGGTGGAGTCAGTAATGCACCCCTGCTTGGTGCTCTTCTAGTCTACTGCTCTTCTGTTAAGAGTAAACAATGATCCTGATGTGGATGTCCTAGAATCCTTATTAGTCTGGAAATCAGAGTTCGTGTATCCTGTAAGGATTAAATCCTTAGAACCATACACAAGCATGTAGTTCCTCGTTCTTCGTAGGTACTTGAGGATGTTTTTAACGGTGGTTTAGTGATCAAATCTTGGATTAGACTAACATCTACCGACTATCCCTACCGCTTAGCAGATGTCAGGTCTAATACATAACATCACATACATCAGGCTACCAACGACCGATGCATAGAGGATCCATCTCATTTCCTCAACTTCTTGAGGTGTCTTAGGACACTGTTCTTTAGACAATATAACTCCATGCCTAAAAAATAGTAAACCTCTCTTGGAGTTCTAATTAAAAAAATTAACAAACATTTTGTCAATATAAGATATCTAAGATAGGGCTAGCATTTAGTTCTTTCGATCTCTAAAGATCTGAATTCCTAGAACAAACTGTGCTCCTCCTAAATCTTTCATTTGGAATTGGGTCGCTAGCCAATTCTTAACTTCAGTCAGTAGACCTACATCAGGCTACCAACGACCGATGCATAGGGGATCCATCTCATTTCCTCAACTTCTTGAGGTGTCTTAGGACACTGTTCTTTAGACAATATAACTCCATGCCTAAAAAATAGTAAACCTCTCTTGGAGTTCTGGTTAAAAAAATTAACAAACATTTTGTCAATATAAGATATCTAAGATAGGGCTAGCATTTAGTTCTTTCGATCTCTACAGATCTGAATTCCTAGAACAAACTGTGCCCCTCCTAAATCTTTCATTTGGAATTGGGTCGCTAGCCAATTTTTAACTTCAGTCAGTAGACCTACATCAGTTTCAATAAGTAGGATATCGTCTACATACAACATTAGAAAAGCTACTGAACTGTTGATGATTCTCTTGTAAACACAAGGATCATCAACATTTTGATCAAAGCCATAAGCTTTGATCACAGTATCAAATTTTATCTTCCAAAATCGAGAAGCTTGCTTTAATCTATAAATGGACCAATTAAGCTTGCAAACTTTTTGCTCTTGACATTGAGTTATTAATCCCTCAAGTTGCTCCATATAAATGGTCTTCTCAAGATTGTTATTCAAAAAGGCAGTCATGACGTCCATTTGCTAGATCTCATAGTCATAATATGAGGTAATAAACAAGAGAATCCGAATAGATTTTATCATAGTAACAGGTGAGAAAGTCTCCTCATAGTCGACTCCCTCAACTTGGGTATAACCCTATGCCATAAGCCTAGCCTTAAAGGTTTGCACCTTCCCATTAATATCTCATTTTCTCTTATAGATCCATTTACAACCTATTTACCCCATCGGTTTGATTTACAAGATCCCAAATAGAATTGAAGTACATAGACTCCATTTTGAGATAAATAGCTTTGATCCACTCATATTTTTCAACATCCTCCATTTTCTTCTTTTAAGATAATGGATCCTCGACATCTCCGTCAGCTACAATAGCTAGGATTTCAGTTAAACCCATGTAACGGAAAGACGGGTTCGGAACTCTCCCACTATGTCAAGGTTCCCTCAACACTTGAGGTAGATTTTACCTATTAAATGATCCAACTTCAACAACTCTTGTTGAGGTGTTGGGTTCTTCAATAACTCTTGTTGAAGGTTCAGTAGTTTCTTTGGAAATTTCATTCAACATGAACTTACTACGGGGTTTATGCTCCCTAATGTGGTTTTCCTCTAGAAATGTAGCGTTTTTCGATACAAACACTTTATTTTCTTTAGGATCATAAAAGTAACCACCTCTTGTTCCTTTAGGGTAGCCTACAAATAGGCACAATTTTGAACGAGGTTCTAGTTTCATAGGATTTGCCTAAAGTACATATGTTGGGCAACCCCAGATCCTGAAATGGAATAAACTACCTTTACGATCATTCCATAATTCAAAGGTGTTCTAGTAACACTCTTGGATGGAACACAATTTAAAATATATGTGTTGGGATTGGTGTCCTAATTCTCTCGGAGTCTCGTTGTTTGTAATGATACACATTGTTTTATGAATAAAATAAATGTTATTTCATTTTAGCATTTACTCAAATCCAATAAACAAAGCTCCATGGTTATCTTATATAAACTTTAAGCATGTATATGTGATATACAAGTGGATCATGACTTAAGTGAAAACCTAAATAGGTCTTTAGTATACGGATTAAGGTGGGATACCTGATCCTGGTGACATTATGGATACGACTCGCTTTGTAGAGGTTTACAAATGTTGTAAACTACTACAGATGGTAGATCCTGACCATTCATGTGGAGACGTGCGAGCGGGGGTGTTCTATACAAAGAGTTTGTATAAGATAGAACCACGAGATGACTAGACTTTGTATATAACGCCGATGATACTAGAGACTTACATCTCACCTAAACGACCGTAGGTGACACGACCTTAATCCTGAGTGTTTTGGGAACTCTTGCCTTTGAGGACGATCCTTTGATTAGTATGGGTGTGAGTGGCCAGATTGCCAACTCAACATGCCTACCTTTTTGGGGATTTTTCTGATTTGGGAGCTGGGAACTCAATACACAAGATGTAATTTACTCCTTTCCCGAAGCATAGATAAGTAGAGAGATTGCTCCCTTAAGGGCTGATTCCGGGGCTTGAACATTGTGGTCACAGCTTCTCTTTGGAAGAGAGGACTCAGTCATAGTAGGACTATGACTTATATTTCATTAGAGGAATCAGTGGTACTTAAGGAGTTAGATGTAACTACAGAGGCATAATGGTTATTGGCCCAGCTGTACTTACGAGTGATCTGTGAAGGGTTGTTGCACTGCTGATTGGTTAAGATGGACACATAATATATCTGTGGTAAGGAGAGTTCAGCTGTCAGTCTTTAGTGGAGTGTCTGGCAGTTAACGGATAGGGATCCCGTGACTAAAGAGTTTAGTCAGTTATTCACGTACCGTTGGAGTTTCGAGCTATAAGTCCATAAGGTCCCATTGGTAGCTCAATGGATTCAGTTGAGGATCAGTTCTTGGTATTGATTTGAAATGTTTAAATTGACAAGAGGTAATTCGATTATATATAATATGATCGGTATGATGTATGAGATACATCTAGTGGAGGATTAATGTAAATGAAATTTACATTAAGTACCATGGAATAGAAAAAGAGCTATGGTTTGTATGTTTCATGAGATGAAATATTAAAATTATAGGTTATAAATATAGTATGATAAGTTAGTTATCATTTATATCTATAATAATATTAATTATTGGATAAATATATCTTTTTCTCTAATAACCAATTGAGTGGGAGGTTATTGGTTTGGTAGTTTCATGGTAACCGTGAGATAAAAGGAAAAATGTTTTCCTAATTTTAGTAAGTTTTGTAAGAAAAGAAATTTTTTTTTTTGAGATTTCCTCTCTCAGAAATATTTTCACGGAAGTTGTCAAGTAAATAGGATTTACTAAGCGACAGCTCGGATAAGGTAAACGATCGTGGAATGTTTGTAGGCGACAGACACTTAGTTAAGCGATGAGCTAAACGATCACATAGCTTTTTCTAGACTATCGTTTAGCTTTTCCTAAACGATTGGGCATCAACCTATACGATAGGTTCTACCATCTCCCACTTGCTCAATCGTTTACACGATTGTGTTTCCTCTGTCTTCTGCCTCAAACCAAGTCCACACAGAGCCTACCCTCTAGATTCTCACACCGAGAATACCAACGTAGCTTTCTTGGTGGTGTCATACTCAATTCGACACTATCGAGGTTCTATGGAGACCGTTCGTGTTGTTCGGGTTGTTCATGATCTAGGCGATCGCTAAATTCGAGTGTGCGGTATTCGTGCAATGTAGCGGTCGTGTTGGACGAACGTTCATGGTTGCTGTGTTGCTGTGATCGAGCGTTCGTGATCAAGGAACTTGGCGATGAGTCTATGAATGTGTGTTTCACTTGTCCTTGACCATTTGTAGTAGCATGCTGTAGTTTCTGTAATTAATGCATAACTGTATGTTTTTGTTTGTGACTGTAATTGTAAAGTTCATATATGATTGTAATTTGAAATGATCTTTCTGCTGCTCAGGGAAATCCTCGTGTTCGATTTCCTTCAATATGCTGCAGTCTGTACTACATAACCCCAAGATGAGTCCGGTAGGGATGCATAACTCATCATAGACCGAACCATGTCCAACAGTGTTTGATTTCTCCTTTCCAATATACCATTCTGCTGAGGTGTACTAGGTGCTGAGAGTTGGGATACAATTTCATGTTCTATCAAATAGTTATGGAATGTAAGATCCAAAAACTCTCCACCTTGATCAGATCAAAACGTTCTTATCATTTTATTTAATGCATTTTCAACTTCAATCTTAAACTCTTTGAACTTTTCAAAGTTTCAGACTTCTGTTGCATTAAATAAACATACCCATATATTGAATAATCATTAATAAAAGTGATGAAATATTCAAACCCTTCTCTTGCTTTAACATTCATCGGACCACAGAGGTCTGAATGTATAAGCTCTAAGGGTTCTTTGGCCCTATGATCTTTTCTAGTAAAAAGATCTTTTAGTCATTTTGCCTTCAAAGCATGACTCACACACTAGTAAAGAATTTTTTCTAACTCACTTAGAAGTTCATTCTTGACCAATCTTTCAATCCTATTGAGATTGATGTGTCCTAACCTTAGGTGCCAAAGACGGGCATTTTCTTTAGGAGAAATTTTAAGCCTTTTATTTTGAGTTACCACAGTTTTAAACATTTAAGTGTTAATGAGGGATTTAGTTGCTAACGGTATTAGTACATCCAAATTATCTTCAAGATCAACACAATAAATTAATGCTCTATTCTTGTAAATAAACACTTTATTCGCTTGAAAGTTAAGAGAATAATGTTTTTCAAGGAGACATTTTACAGAAATCAGGTTCCTTATTAAACCTGGAACCACATATACATTATCTAATAAAATATAAGATTTTTATAAACAGAGTCTGAGCCCTTCCACTACTATAGCTAAGATGACGTGTCCAGTTCCAACAGGCATTATTGTTGGGGTTGATGCCCTAAATCTCGTAGGGTTCTATAATTTGTAAATATTGTATGAGCAAACTCATTATGTGATTAATAAAATGTATGATATTTTATTCACTTTGTCTATAAAATATGTGATATTTTATTTGCATTAACCGTAAACCAATAAACTAACATCCAAGGTTATCATTGTAACTTAAACATGTATGTGAAGACATAAGAGTGGATCATGTTTAAGTGATAACCTAAATGGTCTGTAGTAGATAGATAAGATTGGGCACCTTATCCTGGTGACACTACGAGTATGACCCGCTTTGTAAGTGTTACAATTGTTGTAAAGTGCTACAAATGATCTGATCCTGATCATTCATGTATTAGACATGCGAGCGGGATATTCTATACAAAGGAGTTTGTATAATATTGGACCACGAACGTTTAGTCTCATTATATAACACCGTTCATAATAGAGACTTACATTTCACCAAGATGACCATTGTTGATGAATGTTTTTGGGATAGAAATCTCAATTTAAGACTTTCTTTAAATTTACAAAGTTGGTTTGTAAAGGGCCCCTGCATTTTTGGGCATTATTATTGCAATCGAGTCTGTACTTGTTAGGTTTGATTCACTGTGAGGCTTCAAAGAAGGGTGGCAGATCAGAGTTTCGATGGAGAAGACGAAATAGAGGTTCTGGATCATGTAGAAAAGCTAAACGATCAGGTAGCTTTTGTTATACAATCGTGTAGAATTTGCTACACTACCGTGTATCATATGCCAAACGATCACATAGCTAATGCTACGCGATCGTGTAGAGTTTGCTGCTTGATTGTGTTATGTTGGCTACATGATCGTATAAGCACTCGCTTGCTGAATGATCGTGCAATATTGGATACTCGATGCAAGCTTGCGTGCTACATGATTGCGTAGACTATCATGTTCATCGCATAGTCATTAGCTATGCGATCGCATAGATGCTCGACGCATGGTGCGTTTACTACACAGGTGTTCTTTGAGAAGCGGTTCGGGTCGAGCGACTCAAGACCCAGTTCACTTGTTTCGAACCGGTTGACTCAAAATTTTGTAATAGTTAGCCTTTGTTTCTATTTTTAGAGAGGTTCTATCCCGGTCTCCATCAATTTTTAGTATAAATATACATGTGATGTATGTTTTTATTATATGTCATAATGTATGCCATATAGTTTTAAAACCCACCATAGGTTATACATTTATTTTCGTGCATCATTTTATATTATAAATGTTATAATATACAAATATGCAGATTTAAATTACATAAAGCATGCTCATGCATCATATAGTATAAAAGTTATAGTATATGTATGCATGCATTATAGCATATCCATGCATCATTTATATATAAGTGTTATAATATAAGGTTGAATGGTTGTATGGAATGTATACTATAGCATGGTTCTATACTTAGTTATATAAATGTTATATATTAGTAATGAATGAACATCGCATTGAAGCATGACATTACCTTATGTTAATTTATAAATGTTATAATTAACTTATGTATGTCAATCATGTAATGGTTGGTTTTAATTGTTTCATTTCTTTATAATTGTTATAATTAAATGAAATTAGAATTAAAATCAATAATAAAGAGTTGCATGCAAACCTTAAGCTTTAATCATTTTTTAAAATTGTTTTAAAATATGATTGAAATAGACTTGAGATCACGTTTCTAATGAGATTAGAAATCTAAGTTTAATCTTTTAAATCGGTTTAATAGGATTAAATTGATCCTAATAAAAGATTCAATATGTAAAAAATGTATCTATACGGGATATTTTGTTTAAGGCAGGTTTTGGCTAGGCTAGGGTACTTAAGTCGATGGAAACGTCGCACCCTTACCTGGGAACCTACCTGGAAAGGTGAATTAGATAGATTTGTTACACGCATGCAAGTTTAATGAAAGTCTATTAAAGAGTTTAATGAGACTTGAATCAAAATTGTTTAATCATCAAAGATAAGAGTTGTTTTTTAGTAAATAAGACAAACACTTAGATAAAATCAGTAGTCGAATTTTCCTAAGTTAATTAACCCTAGGTAGAACACTCAGTTGGAGGAAAATGGGGTATATGATATTTCAATTTTACCTCTACACGTTTCTCCCTAAAAGTTCACACCCTGAGATCTACTATCGACCTCGAGTCACCGTGGGTGTCCCCTATCGGTGGCATTTGGGTAGGTCAATACCAAGGTGAATGGAGAGAATGTTTATAGTAGGTGGGAGCGAGACGTGTGACAAAACATCCCTCGGTCTCTCTTATTAGGTTGGATAAAGTTTCATGCATCGCCTCGTGGCATCGTGAATATCCCCCTAAAGGATGGCAGTATTGCATGACGCTTTATTTGATCTCTAGAAATGGATAAGGTTACTTTAGTCTCTTGTTCCAATCGGCTTTTCCCTAAGGTTGGCTCATTGGGGTGGGACTCTAGAACCTAAAATGAGGGGTTACACTTACACAGAATTGTTAAGAATGTTAACAAATTTAGGACCAAACAATGGTGACTATTAGTTACAGTTACAAGGAGTTGTTTCTGTCTAATAGTTGAGAATGTCTCATTTCAGTGAAGGCCCACTTGATCACCCTACGGTGACTTTTTTCCTACCTTACTGAAGCATCATTGCAAAATAGATATCATTTAGGGTACACTAGACTATTTTGCTAAAACTTGATTGGTTTTCTTAAAAGTGATTTAATACAAGTAGACTAAATAAGTTTGTTTTTTTTTCCCAGCAATTTAATATGGCTACCGCAACTCTTAGTTTACTAACCATCGATAAAGTAACTGACGAGAACTACGCAAGCTGGAAAAATACGATCAACACTATTTTAATCATCGATGACCTGCGTTTCGTCCTGATGGAAGAGTGTCCTCCCATTCCACCTTCTAATGCTCTTCGAAATGTTCAGAAAGCCTACGAGCGCTAGACAAGGGCAAATGAGAAGGCTCGAGCGTATATCTTGGCAAGCCTTAACGAAGTCTTGGCCAAGAAGCATGAGTCCATGCTCACAGCCTGTGAGATCATAGAGTCCCTGAGAGGAATATTCAGACAACCGTCTGCATAGCTCATGCACGACGCTTTTAAGTACATCTTCAATGCCCGTATGCAAGAGGGGGCATCTGTTGTTCTCAACATGATGATCCACTTCAACGTGGCAGAGATAAACGGGTCAAGCATTGATGAGGCTAGCCAAATTAGCATTATACTGGAATCTATACCTGAAAGTTTCCTGCACTTTCGTAGTGCTCAACGAGCTACAAACTTTCTAATCTTTATTGAAAAGCAAGGAGAAGAAGGGTGAAACAAATGTTGCTTCATTTTCCAAAAAGTTCCACAAAGATTTGACCTCTGGAACTAAGTCTGTACCTTCTTCCTCCGGCGTCAAAAAGTGGAAGAAGAAGAAGGGTGGAAAGGGGAAGGCCGCTGCTAACCCAGGAGTTTCTGCACCAAGGGGTAGACAACCTGTCAGGGTTGACAAGGGAAAATGTTTTCATTGCAACTAGGATGGGCACTAAAAGAGGAACTGCCCTAGATATTTGGTAGAAAAGAAGAACGCCAAACAAGGTAAATGTGATTTGCTTATCTTGGAAACTTGTTTAGTGGAGAATGATGATTCTGCCGGGATTATTGACTCTGTGGCCATTAACCATGTTTGTTTTTCATTTCAGGAAATTAGTTCCTATCAGCAACTTGATACTGGTGAGATGACAATATGAGTTGGAACCAAGCACGTCGTCTCAGCGTGATAGTGAGAGGTCTCTAGTTAACTTTACAAAACAAATTTCTCATTTTGAATGATGTATTTGTAGTTTCTGGGTTAAAAAGGAACTTAGTTTCTGTAAAGTATTTATTAGAATGTTATTATCAAATCAACTTTTCTTTTCATAAAGTGTTTATTACAAAGAATGGTGTTGATATATGTTTTGCGAAACTGAAAAATAATTTGTATATGCCAAGGTCGTTAGCAACAAATGCCCTCCATAACATAGAGATGTTTAAAACTGCTGTAACTCAACCTAAAAAACTTAGAATTTCTTCTAAGAAAAATGCCCAAATTTGGCACCTAAGACTAGGACACATTAATGTCAATAGAATTGAGAGGTTGGTGAAGAATGGACTTCTAAGCGAGTTAGAAGAAAATTTTTTACTTGTATGTGAGTCATGCCTTGAAGGCAAGATGACTAAAAGACCTTTTACTGGAAAAGGTCAAAGGTTAAAGAACCGTTAGAGCTAGTACATTCAGACCTTTGTGGTCTGATGAATGTAAAAGTTAAGGGAGGTTATGAATATTTCATCACTTTTATTGATGATTATTCAAGATATGAGTACGTTTTAATGCAACATAAATCTGAATCTTTTGAAAAGTCCAAAGAATTCAAGGCTAAAGTTGAAAATGCATTAAATAGAACGATAAAACATTTCGATCTGATCGAGATGGAGAATTTATGGATTTAACATTCCAGAACTATATGATAGAACATGGAATTGTATCTCAACTCTCAGCATCTGGTACACCTTAGCAAAATGGTGTATCAAAAAGGAGAAATCGAACCCTGTTGGACATGGTTCGGTCTATGATGAGTTATGCTTCCTTACTTGACTCGTTTTAGGGTTATGCAGTGGAGACTGCAACATATATCCTGAACATTTTTGGAGTGTGTTCCATCCAAGAGTGTTATCAGAACGCCTTTGGAGTTATGAAATGGTCGTAAAACTAGTTTACGTCATTTTAGAATCTAGGGTTGTGTTTGAGGCTAATCCTAAGAAATTGGAACCACGTTCAAGGTTATGCCTATTTGTAGGCTACCCCAAGGAAACGAGAGGTGACTATTTCTTTGATCCTAAAGAAAACAAAGTATTTGTATCGACAAATGCTACTTTTCTTAAGGAATACCACATAAGGGAGCATAGACCCAGAAGTAAAATTGTATTGAATGAGATTTCCAAAGAAACTACTGAATCTTCAACAAGAGTTGTTGAAGAGCCTAATACCTCAACAAGAGTTGTTGAAGTAGGTTCATCAAGTAGGTCAAATCCACCTCAAGTGTTGAGGGAACCTCGACATAGTGGAAGGGTTGCGACCCACCTATTCGCTATATGGGTTTAACTGAAATCCTAGCTATGGTAGATGATGATGAAGTTGAGGATCCATATAACTGCCCAACTCCGAATCGCTCGAACCGAACCGAATCCAAACCACTCGAACTAACCGAACTGCAAGTGAACCAAATGGATCAGGAACTAAACCGAACGAGAATAGTTTGTTATTTTCGTCTCGGAGTGTTGCAACATTGTGCCTAACATTGCAACACTACGGAAAGAACAAATCGTTCTTCCTCATCGCAGTGTTGCAACACTAGGGCACAACATTGCAATGCTACGGTACAAACAACACTGTATAGCCGTAAAATTTATCGAAAAACCTCCGATTTTGGCCCCATCTTCTCCAGATTTCGACCAAAACAGTTATGATCGACTCAAAATATTAAAATACAGACTCGATCGCAAACAATTATGCCCAAAACAGAGGCCCTTACAAATTAGATTTGCAAAAATTGAAAGCAATAATAAAAAAAAAAGAGTAATTGCAATTGGTAGAATTTTCAGGAATAATAACCAAGTGTATATCATCATTTTAAAAAAATTGAAAATATAGTCAAGTCTATCGGCGATAGATTTCTATCGTTGATAGACTCCCAAGTCTTTTAGCGATAGACTTCTATCGTTGATAGACTATTACCATGGATATGATTTATCATTGATAGACTCTTACCAACAATATGGTCTATCACTGATAGACTATTTAATTTGACCATATTTGTAATTTTTTTACATTATGTTATATCTGCTTATACTTTAGGCCTAATGTCTATGTTTGTAACCATCCCTTAAAAAAAGACCAATCCAGAAACATCCATCAATTATTAACTATTCATAAAAAGTATTCATCACATGAAGAATTCAAACAGAATGCAAATCCACCAAATTTTTGTATAATTAACTTTGAAAATTTGGAAAAATTTGAGCAAAAAACCCTGCTCTGATACCAATTGAAGGAATCGAAAGTCCTTAAGTAGAAATGGGGTTCGGACTCAAATCCCAAATTTTACAGGTTCATAAATTTTATAGAAAAATACATAATAATATGCATTTAATGATAAAATATAGCATGTTGAAAAACAATTGAGAAAAAGAAATAAGGGGACGAAAACTAACCCTTGAAGAACTTTTCTTCTCGTAATTCATTTTCTCTAGAATTGCAACGAACACAAAACCCAAATGGCCACCACCACTTGAATTTCTTTGTATTATCTGGGATGAGAATCCAAGAGTTTTGTGGGCTCTAATTTTTTGGAGAGAGAAAGAGATTTATTTTGAGAGGAAGAAGAGTAAGAACCTGAGAACATTTCTCAGTGAGAAATCTTTTAAAGAGGATTCTCTGTAAAAACAAAATGGGGAAGAAGATGATGGTTATGCACTGCACTCTTCCACTTTCAAGTAGTAGAGAGAAAAAAGGGGATATAGTTATAACTCTCTCCCAAAATAAATTTTCAAAAATCAAAACAATTAATAAAAAATCATTTTAATACAACATTAATATATATACAGATATATATAAATATAGTAACAACTTTATCATATAATATATATTAAACTATATGTTATATCAAATATAACATATAACCGATATTTTAATATTGTATCCAATACAATATGACCTATAATTTAATTCTCTCTTATCGATATTTAATATAAATCTCATTTATATTAAATTTAATTATATGAATCCAATTCACATCATTAATATTTGAATCATATTCAAATATTTATTTTCTCTCAAATAAACTTTATATTATAATGTATCAAATACATTATAGTAATTATATCATATATAATTAAAATAAAATAAAATAATTATATCACATATAATTAATTTGAACAATTCAAATTAATCTAAAATTGGTTCTTATTTAATCCCCATTGAGCTATATAGAGAGAACCTCATGAACCTGTAGCTTGAAGCTCCAATGGTCTTTGAATAATTAATTAAACTCCTTTAATTAATTATTCAACATCCATTAATTGTTGAACACTTCAGTAAAGACCGACAGTTGCACTCTTGGCACTATAGATATATTTCTGTGTCCATTGGATATAACTAGTCAATAGTGCGATGACCCTTCACAAATTGCTCGTAAGTGCAATTAGGCCAAAATTACCATCTTGCCCCTGTAGTTATATCCAACTCCTTAAGTACCACTGATCCCTTTAATGAACAATAAATCATAGTCCAACTATGGACAAACCCTTCTCGGGCCAGAAGAAGGTGTAGCGCCACATTGTTCAAGCCTCGAAATCAGCTCTTAAGTGAGCAATTTATTTACTTACCTTGACCTCGGGGAAGAAGTGAATTCCGTCTTGTGTAGCTGTGTTCCCAACACCTTAATCAGACGAATCTCCAAAATGGTAGGTTTGTTGAGTTGGCGATCTGGCCACTCTCACCCATACAAATCAAAGGACCGCCCTCATAGGTATGAGTTCACAGCTCACTCAAGATTCGGTCATATCACCTATAGCCATTTTGATGAAATGTAAGTTTCTATTATGAACGGTGCTATATAATGAGACTAGTCATTTCGTAGTCCGATCTTAGATAAACTCTTTTGTATAGAATACCTCTACTCACATGTCTCCACATGAATGATCAGGATCAGATCATTTGTAGCATTTTACAACAATTATAACATCTGCAAAGTGGGTCGTACTCTAATGTCACTAGGATAAGGTATCCAACCTTATCCATCTATTATAGACCATTTAGGTTATCATTTAAATTTGATCTACTTGTATGTCTCTACATACATGTTTAAGCTACAAAAGATAACCTTGGATGTTAGTTTATTGGTTTGTGGGTTTAATGCTACTAAATGTCAAATAAAATATCTCATATTTTATTAAATAAATAAAACATTTGTACAATACAGTTATAAACTACAGAACCCTACGAGATTTGGAACATTAACCCTAACATATCCCAATTGCAAAAGAAAAGGTAAACAATATACTAATGGATAAAGTTTCTATTAATGGTAAGGTTACCCCTTCTATAATGTATATGGACAAAGTAAATTCTATAGCCTAGTATATCTATGAGCTCCATTCTTCAACAAGTTTAATTAAGGTTTATTTCTCAATAATGTAAACAAAGCCATGTCTCCTATACCATCAACTATCTTATACTCCAAAGATTAAAAAAATAATAATTAATAATTAATAAACAAAATGGAAAGATACACGAGATCAAAACTCAAGTAGGCTAATGTTTTAAATCTTTTTTATATCAAACCCCATATCTTTTCCAACTAAAGTTATTTCAAAAGTAAATATTGACATACTTGTTGTGTTTGTGTAATTTGATTTTAAAACATGGCATGTCACTATGTCTATGTGGTGTCATATTCAAATCTTCATATATATATTTGTGCTTTTAAGTAAGAACCATATTACTATTCTTGTGAATAGCAAAGGTGATGTTTTATCATGAGGATATAGAGAATGAGATCACAAATTTCTACCATTTTTTATATAAATAAGATAGTTGAGAGTAGCTCAACCTAAAATATTAGGGCTATATCTTTTTTTCCTTTAAGTCAACAATATATCACATATTATTTGATATTTGGACAAAACATCGAAGTGGCAACGGAAAAAATTGAACTTAAGCCACGTTTATGCTGAGGGAAACACAATAAATTAATGGTAATCTAAAAAGTAGACCCCATCTGGTCATGTTTGTTGTTGTTTCCCTAATCATAACGAAATGTGGGATTCAGTTCTAGGTATGTAATAGAAGAATATGATTCAATTAAGATGTAGAGGGCGGTTAATTCGATCGTGTTTTAAAATCATGTGGGTTCCACTAGCCAATATCATTACCGTTATTGTTAGTGTTACAATATAAGCATTATGAATCTATCATATTTACTGTCATCGTTTCCGTTACTGCTTGACTCCAAATGATAACAGTAATAGTAAATGTGACATATTCATAATTCTAAGTAAACGTGATAAAAAACAATCTAATTACTTGCGATTGTGGCCAATTACAATTTGATCTATCAATAACTCATTACAATTACACCATTTTTTATTACAGATTGGTATATGTGACCTTAGTGTCTTTCTCAAAAAAAAAAATGTGTTTTTTTTTCTCTTCTTGAATTTGCAATTATTGATTTTGTCCATATAGATTTTTTTTAAAAATTATTAAATGGTTATATACACATTTTTAATTGATTGTTTTCAAATATAGAAAAATAAGCCAACTTATTATAAATATAGCAAAATATTTCTTCCCTCAGTGATAGATAATGATAGACGCCGATAAACATCTATCAGTATCTTAGATATCTATCAATATCTATCATCAATAGACAATACCACTTTACTGTGTTTAAAAATATTTTCAATTGTTTTTCATTTAAAAGAATTATTTATTTATTTTTTTAATTCTCCTTTATCTTATATTCTTTACTATATGAACTCGGTTAATGATTTATATAATTGAGTCAATGAAAAATTAGATCTTTTACTTATAGACATTTTGACGAAAATATAAATAAAATATCATTATCATGGTATATTCTTACAATATTCATGATAATATATATATATATAATAAATTTAAGAATTTAAAAATAGATTGTCATTTATATTCTGATTAAGCTATACTATTGAATAATTGAAGAATTCGCATATAATTTAAACAAATCAAAACCATATCTCTCATTTACTAATTGTAAGGTTGTAACATGCTCTAAGAAATATTTCAATTAACACCAACATTTTCATATAAATATTATGTAAACTTTTAAAATATGATGACCATAAAAGATTAGTTCTAGTTTAATCAAGTCATAATTAAAGTCTTGTTTAATAATTCAGTCAACGTTTACGGTATAATCAAGCTACAACAGAAGTTTCATTGATTAAATCAAACAATTTTCACCAATTTCTCTCGATAATTGCATATTGATATTACATATATTTTACATACGATGATTAAAAATAATCATTATAGTCTACATAAGGCCAAATTAAAGTTTTTCATTCACTAATTCAATATATTCTTATCAATTTTCATTTTTGTAAAAATTTGACCTCGATGGAAATGCCATTAAATCAATTGGGCAATTTGCTTAAGGTTTGGAGAACCATTAAAGGCGATGATTTGTTTAAGGTGTTCCTAGATTTTTATTCATGACATATTCAATTTACTGTCATCAAAACTTAAATTTGTTAAATTTCCAAGAAGAAAGTAGTAAGAAAGTTCATTGACACTAAACAATTAGCATTTCTTTTATAAATATTAGTGAACCTTACATTAATGCATTAATGTTAATGGATTCCACTTTATATCTAAAAAGCATGTTGACGTGACACCCAACAAATAGAAGTAACAGAACATAATATAAGAAATTTTCGGAGGAAGAGGTCCTCATCACCCTTTAATTATTTTGGGATCACCATTAGCGAGAAGCCTAAAACAATTCCTTTTTGGGATCAACAAAATTTGAAGCAAGCTTGGGAGGTAGCAATTGATAATACAAGCCTAATTTAATAACTATTTTGTTTTAAAATTTATGTTTATTTTCAACCAACCATGCCTTTTATTTTCCTTGAAGAAACATTTAAATTTTTAATCAAAATCTAAAAACAAAAATAAGTCAAAAACTATTTCTTTAATTTTCAAAACTCGACTTGGTTTTTACATTGAGAGAAAGTAGATTACATAAGCTTAATTTTCAAAAACCAATAACTAAAAATAAAATAATTACTAAACGGAACTAATAACTAGAGAATGAAAAGGAAGAATAGTGTGTGTGTGAAATCAACTTCATGCCATGAATCAATTTAAGTGACAGCTTTTTTGTCAGACCAAAAAATGTGTAAATAGACCTGGATGGTTTACTTTAGGTTCTTCCTGTAGATTACTACCCTTGGTAGCAGTAACACTAGTGAGGTTTCCCAACTAATGCATTTCTTCCAATATGTGTGGAATCTCTCTCCTAATTGTTGCTTCAGTTTGAAAGACTTATATTTCTTTCTTCTGTGACTTTATATAATGCACACCCTCTCATTGTAGTGCCCAACACAGATTGTTTTGTAACTACTCAAAAGACATCATCAACTTAGATTGGTAGGTCTTATTTTGTTCCTCCTGGAAAAAGGATGTCTTATCCCTTGTTTCTCAAACAATAAAATAAAAAATCTTATATGATCCAACTAAACAACAATTACCAAACACCATAAATATGGATATGAAATCAAATTTACTTTTTTCATCAAGGTTATTGCAAAGCTGAAATTAAAAAAAAATGGCCATAATATTTAGTAGTTTTTGAGACGAGAGAAATAGAAATAAATTAAGGTCATAGTATTACCATAGCCACCAAATTACTTGCCAATGCCGTTTTACTCGCTACTTAAAAGCGGTTTACGCACCAGGAAGAAGTACATAGGAGTCATGACCTCTTTCCTACAACAGTATCAAAAGTTAAAATCAGCATGCTGAGGCATCTCTCATGTTTAAAAAGATTAACAATGAACACTACAGCTTAAAAATGAATGTTCATTGTGTTCTTGAGTGCGAGTGTTGAAGTTTCTCATAAAAACTTTGAAACAAATTGTAGCTCAAATAAAAACCTGACTAAAGAATAGATCAAAACTTTCACATGTTTAAAATTGTCTGAGTTTTGGCTAATCTAAATGGTCAAACTGAAAGAATTAACCTTGATTGGTTTGGTTCACTTAGTTCAAGTTCTTACTGATTCATATGCAATACCCCAATTTAGGAGAATGCTGTGTCATATAATACTTACTTTCCACCTTCAACCAGCCCTTGTGCTGCTTGCTCTAGAAAATTTTGAACTCTTTCACTACCCTTCGGGGCGAGGCGGATATACTCCAATGCTCTAACCTACAGATAGAACAAACTCAGCAGCTTGTCAACATGGTCAATATAATGCAAAGGTAACAGGAACATCCAAAAAAATACAGTGAAAATTGCAGTTTTACTGCATTTCATTCTGCTTACCATATATTTTGTCACGCAACGCCCAATCGCTGTAGCACGGAAGTTGGTGATCGAGAACTGACCGCCATCTAAAGGTAAGTACCAAGGAACAGGTGAATCTTCAGCAAGGTCTTTTCCCCAGATGACCTGAGCAGAGTGAGCAGAGCATATTTATCTGCTACAGTATTTTCATGAAAAAGGAAATCAAATACAAAAACAAAAGAGAAAAAAAATCCTTCCAATCAACCTCGAAACCTGCTTGTTTCAAAGCTTCCAAGCACTTTCCTATTGTCTTGATATCTGGAAGCCCACTACCAATCTCAATTTCAGCCTACGGATATGGACATTGTCAGTATAACTGTATAAAATCAGAGGAAACGGGGGGCAGAATCAGCAAGATAACCTTTATTCTTTGGTGATCTTGGTTATTGGGATCGAACGAGTTGGTCAAACACCATTCATAAGCAGCAAAATGTTGGCCAGGTTTTAGTACTCTGTAGATCTCCTTGAAGCAGCCATACTGCCAGAGGGGAAATAGCAGTTAATTCAATAGAATGATTGCTCTAAACACATACTTCAGAAATGTAATAAGGACCTACTGCATCTGGTGCGTGACAAGTAGCTTCGATTGCATATATTGCATCAAATGAATTATCATCAAACGGCATTTTCATAAAGTCACCCTGTCGAATGAACCAAGAATTGAATCATGTAATTCATTAAGACGATTTAAGACTGTACAATAACTCAAATGTTCATGTTAGGGAAAGATGTAGCCCCCAGCTGGATCATCCTATTTGCTCCAACAGACAAGATTAGGTGAAAAATAGCTATATATACGGTCTCATATATACCCCTCCTCAGTTTTGGCTCGGCTTGAGATATGAATTTTGATTAAGAGTTTAACTAAGAATGACGTGTTTCTAGTAGAGTTATGCTTGATATTCCATGTGCATAGAAGGAAGAAGAAGAAACTACTATCAGTGTACTTTCAAATGTTACAACCAGAACTTCAAACTTCTGAAGTCATGAAAATTCCCATGCATCAGCCCTTTCTATTATCAATTGATCATTAAACATGCACGTGGCTTTTATGGCAATGGCCACGCGTGTCAACTCTTCAACTCAGTAACTAAACTAAAACTAGTGACAGGGACCATTTATAAGCTTGACTAAAAGTATAGAGACCAATTCTTAATATTTGGAAGTATAAAGAACAAAATATAAGAATAGCATTACAAATATAAAGGTGCTGGTACTATTTAACCAACGGATGAAACAAAAACCTAAGCGAGCATAGCTCAACTGGCCTATAGTATGTGTTAGTGACCAAGAGGCCTACGTTTCGAATCCCCCATCCTATTGTATTAATTAAAAAAAAATAAAGAGAGAGAGAGAAGAATTTTTCAAAAAGCTGAATTCAATCTACACCAACCTTGACAAAGTTGCAAGTCTTATCCAATTTTGCAATGCGATTCAGTTCCTATAGAATAGCAGAAGATTATGAGTAGTGAAAACATTAATGAGAAGTACTATATCAGATAAGAACACGGTACAAACATAATCAAACACATCATAATAACGGTAAAAACAAAAAGTAGCAAAAAAATGCCAAGAACAAAAATGAATGTGTCGAATGCTACGTAACAGAAATGGAACAACACGTACCTCTCCTCTAGTAATCTGATAGCTATTGTTGTTCAACCCAGTAATTGAAGTATAGCTGTAACAGATTTACATAGAATATGAGATACTGAAAAGGCCAAAACAAAATTTCCAACTTAAAGCAATTATAAATCGTTATTTTCAATGCAGAACCACAATATAAAATTGAGATGTTCCTACTATTATCCAAACCATCATTATCACACATGATTTCGAGATGGCAAATTGAAACAACCTGAGGAAAAGATCTATTAGAAGTCGATTCACAGAAAAAAGGTACAGTCAAAATAAACATTCTTGCCATTTCCCCCCATAAGTCTTAGATAATTCTCTACCATTACTTGAGATCCTACACATCTTTTGGGGACATTTTCCAGATGCACCTTTCCTCGCTTCTAAGCCACCAAAAACTATCTTTCTTTCTCACAGATGCTCACTATAACTTTATATCACAAGGAGTCCTATTCAAATAAGATCTTCAGAAAGTGCCCTTAATCTACCTTTATAAAAGTTGAACCACTTTACTTGACTAAAAAGGATGACTTCCAGTTCCATACTACTTTGTCACCCATTCGTACCTCACCAATCAAACTTCCTAATACTCCAAACTTTTGAATGACGCAACTATGTGCAGCCTGATCACTCCGTTCAACTTAAATATTCGATATGAAGTCAAAAGATTATCTTTATTAAGGCATTTCACCCTGTCCCTATTCTCTTAGAGAGAATTTTTTTTAGAAACTGGTAAGGTGAATGAGAAATTGCATGCACTCATCGAGGTGACAAAGGAAATTTAAAAGTTGAAACATTAAAGTCTTGTCCCATCATTTCTAGAAACTCATTCAACTTAACTCTAGATAGGAAATTGAGCAAAACAAAGAGGGGAAAGAAATGACAGATTAAAGTTTTAAGGGGTGAAAGAGAGTCTCTTTGTAACTTAAGGGATGAAAGAAATTAGTTATAAATTCCATAATTAATGTCTAAAAATGAAGGGTCGAGACTTATTATCTTCTAACTCTTCATTTTCCTCTCATTTTCAACACAATCGTAGTGGACTTCCACCCACTAATTCAAAGCAATTTCAACAAAGCTCAACTGTTTGAAGATGCCTGGAGCCAAAACATACAATTTTCCCCTGTTCTTCCCAAAGAATTTCTGAATGGAAGGTATTCCTATAAGGCTAAATATAATATGAAGGAGACCCATTCCTATAAGTCTTCTTGTAAAAGCCATAAACTAACGATTTCAGCTAAAGGCTCAATGTGGAGAAAAGGATTCATCCATCCGTATAGTGAGGGAGGTTACACCTACGGAAACTCTTTATTTGACAAAAGGACATAAGAATATCAAAAGATAGATATCGATTCATGTATTCTACAACAAATAATTGTTAAGATCCATACAACTAAAGCGCACCTGAATCTTGCAATCTCTCTCAGTGGTCCGCCTATACCACATCCAACATCCAAGACCTGGTGCAAACTCAAAGTTATATTTTTATAACATGCGAAGGATGAAGTAAAATTTCTCCCACTGAATTGTATTAAAGAAGACAAACCTTCTGTCCAGGCTTCAAACCCAACTGTAAAGCAAGGAAGTGCTCGTGCTTCTTAATGCTCTCCCGGAAAGACTCACCAGTCCATCTACAAGCTTGGAAAATATGCTCGTTTATATTATTTTAGCAGCACTTAAGATAAAAGCACAAAAGCAATCATAGCATGTGTAATATTATTCGTGAAGTAGTGCATGAAAAGTTGGTCTTCTATGACCATTCAATGGCCATTAACATGGTAAAATAGCAAAAAAATCCTTGACCATTCGATAGCTATTCTCCTATATACACCATCTAAACCAGAAAGAAAAGAAAAGGAAAGGGGGGAAAGACTCTGCCAAATACATTACCGAGGGAATGTTTCAATCCTATCTTCTCTCTTTAGTACATTTCTCTCTCCTAGTTGCCTAAATCATTGTGGTGGTCCGTGAGATGGGAAGCATTATATTCTTTTGAAAAACATATCCATGGTAACTAACATCTTTGTCTCATTCTTCATTGTTCAGAAATGTTTTCAAGAACTAATACAAATTTGAATGTAAAAAATCTAGTTTCATGTTAAATTTGATTATAAATTTGGTACAACTTTTACTCTTTTAGGATTGTGCCGATTTTCATTCATGTATTTGAAAAAACCTTAGTAGATTTCAAATTGTACCTATTTAATCTCTATACCTAATTATAATAGATGGATGTAAACCAATATCTATGATGTCAACTTCATCAAGCCATCATAAGCATAATTCAATTGTCAAAAAAACATGTATCATCAACTAGGAGGTCAGAGGATCGCATCTCCTACCCCGATATGTTGAACTTAAAAAAGTCTTCATTAATCTATGATCAACTTGCTCTTTTTAAAAAAAAACTAGCTTTTAGAAAACATAAATAATAAAAACATTATTCCATTTTATTATTCTCATGAATCTATAAAGAAAAGATTGACTACAACATAATAATTTAGAATGTTTTAGGGCAAAATCCACACGATCTTATTTGATACCTAAAGTTTCAAATGGAGAACTTCCATTTATAGAGTTTGGAAAATAGCTCTAAATAATTTCTAAACTCCTTTGACCATTAGTTGACTAATAGAAATATAATATGATGGTTAAACTTGATTGACTATGCTTGCTAATTTTGAAAAATGATTAATTTAGTTGGAGAATGGTTTAATTAGCTTTATAATTTTTCTAAGGCAGTGGTTTCTACAATTATCTCAAATAAAATCATAACATATGTTAGTGACAACATAGTATTTTCCTGTAGAACAATTTCCTTATTTGGAAATATCCGACTGTAATATTTCGTCCGATATTTTCCTTTATTAAAGCGTGACCTTCTTATTCCAAATGGGGATTTGTTTCCTTTTTGGATTTGATTATTTAAAGAGAATTGTGTTGTCCATTTAGGTCGGCCGTATTTTTATTTTATTGAGTAAGACGATTTATGTTCGACAACCGAATTGTTCTACATTGTGTTCTTACTCGTTGCTCACTATTCTGCTGTGTGAGTTCTTCAACTGTTGAAGTGCAACACTTTGAAGTAAATCACAGTCTTAGGGGGAGCCTAAGCTATTACTGCTAGAGAAGAGATTCTCAATCTTAGGGAGAGCCTAAGACTTAGCTTCAAAGAAGGAGTTCTCCATCTTAGGGGGATCCTAAGATTCATCAGTGAAGGGAATTCGCTGACTAAGGGGAAGATATCTCAGTGAGAGGAGTCTCACACATTGTCGGAAGCCAAAGTGTCTAACATTAATACTATCAAACTTAGGGGGAGCCTAAGTACACTTGAAAGGGAGTTTCACATCTAGGAAGTGTACTTGAATCAATGTGGTTAGTGAGTTGAGCTCTACATGAATCAATATAATGATCGTGTATCACAGATAAGTACTACATTGTAAACTATTTAACTCTTAAATATTAGTGGATTATCTTTCCTGAGCACACTACCCCTCAGACGTAGGTGAATTATCAACGAACTGGGTTACCAACTTCTGTGTGTCTTTACTTGTTTACTTATTAGTATTTTTGTTGTTACAATGCTTGTCAATGCTTTCCGTTTAACATCCGTATTTCGAATAGGGAGTCATCCTATTCCTTTTTCAAATTTAATGGTATTTTTTTGTTGTTCTTCCTCATCTTTTCTCTCTCTCTTTATCCTCAATCTCTAAAGTGTTTCTCTTTCTTTTTCGTTAGTTTCGCTGCCGATGTCAGGGCTTGTCATCAAATGCTTTTCGCCATACTGTCTTCTGTCACATGTCGCCTTATTGCATTACACATTGTTGTCATTCAATGTCGTCTGCGTTGCAGCCGTCTACCACACATCGGGTTCCCAAATCTAAAACAACATAGTTGTGGTTGCATTGTCGTGCACGGTTGCTATCTAAGGCTTCTGTCATTTGCCACAAGCCACCCTAACACTTCAAACACCAATAAATCTTAAACACTCAAATTTGGAACTAAAAAAGCCCATAATTGGTTTCTCGCTCATTCAAGTGTCATAATAGAGAAACCTCAAGATGGCGACTATGTGTGGTAGACAACAGCGCAAAAACGAGCATTGAAACAAGGAAGCGACTAAATGGTGGTGGAGATAACGACAAAAGGCTATCAAAAAAGAAAAAAAAGGTGAAGAGAGAAAGAGGATGGCCATGTCATACTCAAATCAGCTAAAATTGGCACACTATTTAACTGTCATATCATTTTTTCATTAAGTCAAACTAATAGTAAGAACTATTCAGAATAATCTTTTTAAACTTCAAGAAATAAAGTGCCATCCTTCAAACACCAAGAATTAAATAGGCATCAACCTCAAACCTACATGCCTCAAACTTTAGAGACAATCGAAAGCACATTTTGCTCATATTTTATTTTTAGACAAATATTTTCCAAGTTAAATTACAACTTTGTATAACTTAAAATTTGAAAAGAGAAGTTAGCTCAATTGACATATAATATGTATTAGCGATTAAAAAAAAAATTGTTGATTAGTATCAAATGTCTTTTTTTACAAATCTTTTCAATTAAGAAAAAAGAAAAGGAAGAAAGAAACAACAAACAATTATTAAATAACATAGAGCGGGAAACAAAAACAAAATATTAACAAACCAACCATTTGAAGTCCATTTTCAGTTTAAGTAGTAAAATTACAGGCTGTGACAATGTAAGAGAGGAGGAAGATGATGTATATCGTACCTAGGGGCAAAATGGAAGCACTCTCCCCAACCGAACTCATAAAAGCTGGTCACGAGATCATAGTATTTATTGACCTAAAATACAGATTACCGAGACAATAATTTTGGTGAGTTTCTGAATATCGAGATGGCGAAGAAGAAAAGGAAACTGATTCACATGCAATGATGTAAATTAGTTGATCGCCTCTTACCATGTCGGTATAGTTGGCTTCTCTCTCCTTCTTTTCGCCTCCATAGAAGCCATGGTATTTCTCATACCTGGTTCCATCAAAAGTAAACCCTAATTTAGCCAACATAATACATGCAACTTCATAAATCTTTAGATCAAAGAAAACAGGAAAAAGAGAGGGTACAATTTTTCACGAGCAAGAAATGATAATTTCAAGGTAAAATGGCAATGATCAGGGGAAAAGGAAAGACCTTCTATTGTAGATAACAATGGTGCTTTGGAGAAACAATTTATGAACGATAATGCCTTTGGAAACTAATAAATTTGAAATTTAGTGAAGGAGCTTTTTTTAGTTCAAACATGGGGTATTTCAAACTCCCGCTTTAAGAAGGTAATTTGTTCATCATGTAAATATAGTTTAACTAACATATAGTTAAAAGAGGAATAGCGATATAGTAAGCATGTGCATGAAAATTGGGGGAAAGAAACTTTGTTGGTATGACGTCTCTTAAAGAACAATGCTCATCTATGCTAAGGATTAAAATGTTATTGTCAATAAAAACATTGAGTTCAAAATTTTACGATGATATTAATGATAAATATATTTCATAAATATATACAAAATATTGATGTCCATGAATATTTTTTAATGAAAACAAAAAATTAAAAAAAAAAATTGATCATTTTTAAGAATAGATCTATTTGGCACTTAATGTTTTAAATTGGCCATTTTATTATCTGAATTTTTAAGAATAGGTTTAAAAAGTCCTTTACAAATAAAACCATTAAATTTAATTCACTAAATGCTGATTTGACAAGGATTAGAAAAAAAAAATTTTTTTTAATTTTTCCCTCTTTTCTCCCCTCCTCTCACTCCTCTTTTTTCTGGAGTATTTTTTTCTTAAACAAAAGTTCCAACTGTGATATAACGAGCTCCTCTTCTTTTTTCTAGAGTTCTACTTTTTGTTTGAAGTTTCACCTAAATACCTTGACTCAACTTCTTCATTTCCGATGGTTTCTATTACATTTTTGTTTAATCTTTCAATGGGGGTCATTCTATAAGACCCACCTGTGTCATGAGTATTTAGAGTAAACAATGGTGCTTGAACTTGAGTGAACGAAATTTTTTTGTTAAAGGAATCTCGTTGGTTGTCTAGTGGAAGTTAGTGCATTTCAAAGGTAAAATTAAAAAAAAAAAAAAAAAAAATAGAAAAGATCTATGAAGAATTTGTGGCTCAAAAAGCTGAAAGTAAAATGGTAAAGAAAGGGCATGTCAAATTGTAGAAAAATGAGAGAGGGAGATGATCGGAATGGAAGACCAGAGGAGAGAGAAGAGGAGAGGAAGGAGAATGTAGAGGAAAAGAAGAGAGAGAAGAAGATTAAAAAAAGAAAATAATTGAAGTATATATTTTTTTCAAGTCATCATGCCATATTTAGTCAATTAAAATTTTCTTGAAACCAAACGACTAAAATAATCAATTTGAAATATTAGGTAACAAATGCATCTATTCTTAAAAATTCAAGGACCAAAAATGTATTTTTTCAAAAATAAAATATTAATATAAATCAATAAACATTTTACTATTTTTAAATAAATTAAATATATTATATTCACTTTGTTATTTGTATTGATGTTTCATATATTGTAGAAGCTCAAATAAGAAGGGTATGGGTTGGATCTTTGATCCTATATGCAAAAGTACCCATGTAATTTATTTTTAGTGATTCAAAATTAACTTTTTGATCCATTATAAAGCTTTGTAATAAATATGTTTTTTTTGTTTGCACAAAAATATAAGTGAAGTTGATTTTTCTTTTTAGTTCAACACTATAGCTACAAAATCTCTTACCTCTTAGTTGGTAGGTTCATATTGGCGTGAAATTCATTTCCTTATAAGACAAATAATAATATCTCTATCTTATTAGGCGATCGCCTCTTCCATTGATTTTTGAGTAATTGTTTTAAATGATAAAATTACTCAGAATATTTTCAAATATAATAAAATGTCATTATTTATCATCAATAGATACTGATAAATCATTGATAGATAAGACAATAATATTTTGTTATATTTGTAAATAAGTTAATTCATTTTTTTTATTTTTGAAAACTACCTTGATTTTTTTTCAATGGATTGATGTTTGTTAAATTTTTGTGTTAAAAATACATGTATTTAAAAAGAACTTTATATATTCTAACTTATTATTCAAACTCCTTTTTAGTTGTTAGGGAAAAAGTCCTACGTTTAATTTTTTTATGACAAAATTGCTAAAAATATTTATAAATAATAATAAAATATCAACATCTATATTTGAAAACAGCCTAATATTTTATTTAAAAACAAATTTTCATATATAGCAGTGGGTTTCAAAAAAAGAAATAATAATAATAAAATTGAGAAACCCGTGAGAATGTAAATAACCCAAAAGTCATGGAGTACAATTTTGTTTTGTTCTGGAAAATTAAAAATAATAATAAAGATGACAATCAATTCATACTTTTCTTTAAAGGAAAATCATTATCAAATGGACCATAAAGACAACAAACCTATTCAAAGTTTTTTCTTTGTTGATTGATACTTTTTACTACATATTTTCTCCCTTTCTAAACAAGTAGAGTGAAGAATTCAAAATCAACATCTAATCAAGAATTTATGTCTTAACTAGTTGAATCATATTCAACTTGTGAAGCTTATTAATTAATTATCAATATATTCTTTTCTCTCAAACCTCTTTTTTCTTTTATCACTTTTCTTTTAGAAATTTTCTTTATAACACATGTACTCCCAAAAATAAAAGTGTGCGGTAAAATGGTAATTTTATTTATGAGAAAAAGAAACAAGTCCGCAATTAATAATATATAAACTACTCCTGAGAAGAAAAAGAATCCCTAAGCCCTATGAAAGAAGCCGCAATTAATAATAAAAACGATTTTGTTTGTTTAAAAAACGACATATAATAAAATCATGTAATATTTTTAGAGTTAGATCTCATAAGTCATAAGTCATTATATCAAAAAAAAAAAAAAAGTCATAAGTCACAACTATAACAACTCCAGAACCAGAAAATAATAATAAATAAATAAATAATAATAATAATAATAAAAGAGAGGGAGAAAAAAACTCAGAACTGTAAGGCGTTCAAATATATTTTAAGATTTTCCAAAATGGAAAGTTCCATCTTGACTGTTTGCCCACTAAAAAGGAGTTCAAATAAATAAAGAGGATCTACAAATAATAAAGCATTAGATTATTGTTATTATTGTTATTATTATTATTATTATTTTGAGAACCTATTAGAATACTATTGTTACTATTACTGTTTGTTTCTGTTTTCCCAAATCCCTATGATTCTGATCTTAAAAATAAGATTAAAAATTAAAAAAACAAACTAATGATTTAGACTCTTTTGATAATCATTTAATTTTTTTTTATTTTTAAAAATTAAACCTATTTTATCAATAATTCTTACAACAATTTTCATCTTTCATGAGTACAATGGTTGAATTTTTAGCCAAACTCCAAAAGCAAAAACAATTTTTTAAGAACTGTTTTTTTTAGTTCTCAAAATTCGGCTTGATATTTTAAGTCATTGATGAAAAATAGATAACAAAAGAATAAATTTAGAGGTAGAGTAATGTTCGTAGACTTAATTTCCAAAAACAAAATAGTTACCAAACGAAATCTTAATTAGCTAACTTAATAATACTTAAATCTCTTCGATCTCTTTATAATTATTTTGTTTTTTATTTTTAAAAAATTATTTTTTCTTCTATAAATAGTTAAATTCTTAGTTAAATATAAAAACAAAAACATGATTTTAAAAAACCATTTGGTTTTTTATTTATAGTTTTTAAAAATTAAGCTTATACATACTCTTTTCTGTTATGAAGTTGTAACTTTGTTATCTATTTCTTTTACCAATATTATAAGAAATAAAGTCAAATTTTGAAAATTAAAGATCCGTTTAATAATCATTTTATTTTTTATTTTTTATTTTTTAAAATCAATCCTATTTTTAGATCTTTAAATACAAATGTTGAATTCTTAACTAAATTTCAAAAATAAAAACAATTTTTGAAAAGCTATTTTTTTTAATTTTCAAAATTTGACGATAATAAAGTAAGAAATTTAATCTCTAGATTTAATTTTCAAAAATAAAATAATTACTAATAGGGTTATTGATATAAGAATGCAACTATTTAACTTTAAAAAAAATGACAAACATGATAAAAATAAATAAATAAGTTTAATTAAAAAAAATAGAAAACGAAATAGGCACAAAATGTCCCCAAATGATTAGGAAAGGAGGCAAGTTAGTTTCAGGTTCCCCAACTTTTAAAGAGAAACCCACCCTACCCTCGAAATAAACCGGACCGAACCGGCAAAGTAAGAAAAACCCTCGAGAGAACAGAGAAAGTGAGTCTAAGAAGGAGGAGAAATAGAGAGTACTTTTCAACGGCGCAGAGCACATCGGCTTTGCTCATCTTCCCGCCGACGCCGGAGGCAAGATCGAACGCTCCTTCCTTCGACATTTCTCTGCAACCTGAACAACAAAACGAGAAAAAAAAAACAAAATTAAAAAAAAAAGGATTGGAGTCAGGAGTTAGGGTTCCGATGAGAAGGATGAAGCACATTACGTTGGAGAAAGCAGAGAAGAAAACGAGGATTTTTGCAGAGAAAAGAGAAGAAGAAGGACGACGATGAGTTAGAGAGAGAACAAAAAAAAAATAGGAATAATGCTTCACTCTCTCTCTCTCTCTCTCTATCTCTATGAAGAGGGATTTTTTTTCTTTGACAGGCATGCAAGAATTGACAGCCTCTCCTTTTCTATCTTCTTTTTTCTTTTTTTTTTTCTCCTCTTGTGGATGAAAACTACTCCTTGGAGTAAAATTATTGAAGTTTCATGGTGGAAAAATTTAATAGTTTACTTATCTTTCTTTTGTTTATACTATACATTTATATTCATAATTATTAGGTGGGCCCCATTCAATGTGGACAATGTAAATTTATACTATCAAATTGTATGTTTGAGGTCTGATCCTCATCCCATGTATTGTCACGAAAAGAAGCATGTTTGAGTGACACAATAAATAGAGAGTCTGAAATATCCACCCGTAGTGGTAGAAATTTTTTTGGGACTACCAATAAAATCATAGCTCAACTGACATAGTGTTCATATTATCAACCTCGTGGTCTGAGGCTCGACTCCTACACCTCCACACTTTAATTACAATATCTTTACAAAAAAATAAATCCGTCTATTAATTTTCATCATAGATGAACACTCATAGGCTTCTATTAACTTCTATTAATATCTATAAAAAAAAAAAAAAGACTAAAATTTTGTTATTTTGTATGAATGTATAATAATAATTATTTTATAACATTATATAATTTAAAATAATATATTACGTCATACATATCCTAGTTTTAATCAAAATGAAATGAATTTCTACATGAGAGAGCCTTATAAGTTGTTCAAACTACATATAATTACTAAAATCACATTTTTTGTTTTAATAAATGTGGATTGACTAATTAAAGAAAATTGGAACAAGATGCATTCTTTAAAGAAAGTGTTTTTGTCTTACTCTTACATATGATGCAAAATCAAACTCAATGGTGCAAGTTGGGTTGTGGTCCCAATGTAGAATGTAGGTTTAGAAAAAGGAACGGAGATTATGAGAGTAAGTATGAGATGCTTTTCAAATTTAACGTATGTGTACATCCGAGAGGTATAAATGTTATTTTTCAATGGACGAATAAAGTCGATAAATTAATAAATGAATAATTCAAGAGCTGAGCTATGGGATAGCTATATAATAGTCGTAGGGGCACATAGGTGGATGATTTTATTAGGTAAGTTTAATGGCAAGTAGACTAGCATGATTGTAGATGTAGTGAAGCTGGTGTATTAGTGGTAGGATAGACGAACAACGGGAATTAAATTTTAAGGTAGGTGAAGAGTAGAGATACTTTACTAGGCCTTTAAAAAAAAGTTTCAAAAATAAGTTTGTTAAGTAGACATTTGTTAAATTAATGAATTAAGTGAATCTAAAAACACGAAAACGTGATTCCTATTGTATATGTTAGGTGATGTTAATTTGTTCAAGGTTGTAATAGAGATAAGTTTGATAATTTTGGAACATGTTTTTAAGGCTAAACATACATCCTTTTCAATTTTGTCATTTAATGTTTTAATATTTTCTAAAATTGAATTACAAATAATTTAGTCATTTTCATGATATTCTAAACTTAAAAATGTGTCTAATAAATCTTAAAAATTCAATATCTTATACATAGATCTCTAATAGATTGGTCATTTTGAAATTGAAAACTCATTAATTTACCAATCAAATGGTTAAAACTTCATGCCTCACGGACTTCACTTTTTAAAGTTAATAACCTATTAGATATAAAATTAAAATTTATGTACTTAATAGACAATTCACATTCAATCATCACCCATTAGTCCAATCAAGACAATGACATATACTTTACCAAAATCAAAGTTAAAAGATTTAGGCCCATTTGGTTAATGATTTGATTTTTTAGTTTTTTTTAAATCAAATATATAGTTACTACTTCTACCTCCAAATATTTTCATTTGTTATCTACTTTTTATCAATAATTTAAAAAATCAAGCTAAAATTTGAAAACTAAAAAAGTAGCTTTTAAAAATTTATTTTTGTTTTTGAAATTTAGCTAAGAATTCAATCATTATTTTTAAGAAAGATGCAAATTGTTGCAAGACTTAATTTTTAAAAATAAAAAATAAAATTATTATCAAATGAGATGTTAATAAATACAAATATGTTGTATTTATATCCCATTGAAAATCCCATTAGCAAAAATAAAAAAATAGTTTTGCGTGATAATCTATGACAATCTAATCAATTTTTTTTAAAAAAAAACTTACGATTCAATGAAAAGAGATACTTGTATCTACAACCGTTGGAAATTTATTGCGTGAAAATTCAACCAAAATTCAAAACAAAGAGTAGAAAAATATAGTCATTAAAAACTTGGAATAATCTAATAATCAAACTTTTGCAACTAACCATACTCATCTACTTATTTGTTTTCTAAAACAAACAATCCTTGCATATTTTTTTGAAAATTCTAATGAGATAATTTGATTAAAAGTTAAATGCTTTTACATAAGTCAAGAAGGTGAAAAATGAGAATTTTGAAGATCATATAAAATTAAAAGATAATGGAAATATCAAATATAGAAAATTATTTTAAATGACAGAATTGCTGAAAATATTTACAAATAATAACATATTATCACAATCTACGATAAACCGCGATAGACTACTATAAGTATCTGTCAACACATAGATAGAAATAAATAGTAGATAGACAGTGAAATTTTGCTATATTTGTAAATATTTCGATTCATTTTCTTATATTTAAAAACAATCCAAAAAATAAAAAGCAGGGAGATCAGTATACATTTAGAAATTGTCTCTTTCTCTTTTTATCACCATGCTCATGATCAAGCTACTCACCGTGTAGTCCGTTATGCTGGTGGATTTTGGAGTTCTTTTGATTATTTTGCCTCTTCCAATTTGAAACACGTGGAGAGATACTGAGATTCTTGTTTTCCTAATTGGATTTGATGCTGTTTATTTTCCATTATCCCTTTAATTGAGGTTCCTCTTATGATTTTTTTTTTTTTTAAATATGGGGATAATTCAAATACACGTATCTATGAAATTAGGGGACAATTTAATCCAAGTGCAAAGGTAAAACTAGAAGTATGGTGTAATTTTATAATAATGTTGACGTCATTTAGACTAAAAATCAATATATACACATATTATAGTGTTTTTCAATTTGAGTATGAAGCTATACATTCTAATATTCCACAAAAACTTTAGGTGAGAAATGAATGTAGGATTGGCCAAGGAAAGGGATGTGATGTGGACAATGCAATACAATAGGAATAGGAATAGGGGTCCAACTCCAACCTTTTACTTTTGCCAGACTGTCCAAACCCTGTCTCTTATACACATCTAGATGTGTATAAGAGACAGGAATTATACTAAAAATCAATATATACACATATTATAGTGTTTTTCAGTTTGAGTATGAAGCTATACATTCTAATATTCCACAAAAACTTTAGGTGAGAAATGAGTGTAGGATTGGCCAAGGAAAGGGAAGTGATGTGGACAATGCAATACAATAGGAATAGGAATAGGGGTCCAACTCCAACCTTTTACTTTTGCCAGACTGTCCAAACCAAACTTCTGATGTTCTAAAACTTTGTCCCCACCCAATGCTTTCATCCCCACTACTCACATCCACTTCATCATTTATCTTCAATTATTTGATTTCATTTGGATGCTCCCAATTTTGACTAGGGACACATACCTTTCATTCACATGCTTTCAAGATTCAAATATTCATATCTAACATTACTTTATTCTAAAAAATGTTAAATTATAGATTTGGTTCATATGATTATTGTTGGCGCTTAGATCTCCTCTCGATGTTGGTCTCTCGTGATTTGACCTCTAGCATACTTCTCCTTGATCTAGTTTTGAGTGTTCCCAAGTTGACTTATGTAAGAGATTCTCGCATCGATGTGGTGTTGAGTCTACTGCACTTCGATACTTAAGTTAGTACAAGGAGTGTTCGGTTCAATTAAGCACAAAAGAAGTAAGGTCAAGCTCTCATTTGGAGATTACTTACTCTCTCCTTTGGGGTAGTCGAAGGAGGTTATTTATAGACATTTCCTTTGATACTTGTGCACTAGTAACATGTGGCATCAGCGGTGTTGGGGACGTTTCTAACACTTAAGACTATAAGATACCAATCCAAATGCAATTCGTTTATTCCCGATTGGTATTTATTCATCGGCTTGGTTGGTCAACCTGAACCTCAGGCATAACCATCTTTCTTTTGGGATGTGTGTTCCTCTATGCCTCCTTTTGGTACCCTATGGACTTGGGCCTTACTTTGGGCACTTCTCAATTATTAGAAAAAAAAAAAATCAATTTGATTACTATTATTTGAATTTAATTACTCACAGATTGTTTCCAATAAGTTACTTTTTTTTTCTTTACTATTAAAATCTTTATGTCAAAGTATTATTATTTTTTTCTTTTTTTTTTTTCCATGTAAATAGAAAACATACATGAAAGTTTAAAAATTATAATAATCAACTTATTTAAATATACTTTAGTAAATAAAGTATTTAGGGAGTGTTTGGCTTAAAGGATTTGAAAAGTAGATTTTGGGAGTAGAAGTTAAGAGAGTCCACTCCTTATTTGACTCAATAAATTTAACGCTCCCAAAAATGGTTGACAATATAAATAGAAAATTTTAAAAATTCGTTTGGAAAAATAGCCAAAAAATTTCAAAATAGTAAATCTTGGAAACCAAATTTTATAAATTAAAATATTAATTAGCAAAAGAAGAAAATACCCCCATGGACTCCACATACTAATTATCAAAAGATAAAAAATACCCATGAACCCAAAATTGAAATAATCCAAAAATACATGAAAAATAATTTTTTTAAAAAAAATTGATTTACCTTCTACACAAATTTACCAAATCAAATACAACACGGAAAAATTTACATTGTACCTAAATTTACAAAATCAAATACAAATACACTGTAACAATGAAATATTATACTTGAAGAAAGAGATTGAACAACCAATTTCAATGTGATCAACTAGAACATAAATACCTTGTGTTCAAAATAATTTAGGCCCCTAATACTAACTCCAATAAATACAACTCTACAACTATTCTAAAAAACAAATATACTATTATTTACACAAGGTTTTCGGAGAAACGTGTTTCGTAGGATGTGGTTCAATCTCTAATACTTAATTTCATGCTTTGCAAAAAAATTTAACCCTTCAAAAGAATAAGAACTCCTCTACATATAGAGTTCTCAAGTGGGCTTTAGGGCGTGGACTTGGTCATTGGGTCCAACTAATTGGTTTTAAGTTTTAATTAACATTTGGTTAAATGAAGCTAATTTTTGTGCTCAATTGAACTTTAGCCCAAATCTTAATACTTAATCGGACCAAAATAATTAGTATGATCCAATGGTCAAGACAAAAATATATGACATTATTGGCTTTTTGGCCCTTAATCTCAAATTAATTAATTTTAATCAATCAATTAATTAATATTTTAATGACAACAGATATTGTCTTGATCACTAACAATTTTAGTACTTTGAAGTGTCCATTGCATATAGCTCGAAACAACGAATCCAACAGATTTTGAATCACTTAAATCGAGCTCAAACGAAGAAGATATAGGCGAAAAAACTAACTGAAAAATACCCTAATGATGTCGTGATGACCAAATCATCAAAGTGGATCCCATTAGAAGGTGATATGTGGAGTAATTGAAGAGTGACACATGGTGGATTTTTTATTTTTGTTGGATTTAAAAAGAAAATGATTTTTTTAAAAAATATTATTATATTATATTATGTTTATGTCTAACGACTAATTGATTTTAAAAACTAAATAATAGAAAAAAGGGAAATTATTTCAAATGGTAAAACTGTTGAAAATATTTACAAGATATAGCAAAATTTTAGAACCATCAATGATAGACGTGGATAGACACTGATAGACTTTTATCAATGTCTATATAGATACTGATAGAAGATGATCCGTATCATCAACATCTATTATTAATAATTCTAAAATTTACTATATTTGGTAAATATTTTGATTTATTTTTCTATATTTAAAAACAACCCTAGAAAAAATCAGCACATGTTTCAATTTCTATTGGCTGTACATTTTCTTAAAAATGTATTATTATTATTATTATTATTTCTTACAATCTCCACCTTTGATTTGAATTTTACAAAGATCTAAAGGCCCAAATTAAATTTGGTTTTCACCTGCTTCCCTCTCTTTTTAAACTCATTTTCTTCTCCAAAATTTTACAACAACTTCACATTATTTTTACGCTTCTCTCCAAATCAAAAAGTTTCGATTATTGTTCTCTTCAAACTCAACTTTTTTTTAGTCTTATTCTTGATAGAGATATATTATATTATGGGGATTGATTTGTTGAATGCTTCAAATTTGCAAATCTACTATTTAAGAGAGTTTTTCTCATTTTGCTCTTCATTTCAAATTCATTGTAAGGGTTGCTTTTGAGTTGTAACGGTTCGATCTTCAACCATAGAAAGGATCGAATTTGTTCTTGCACTCAAAAAAAGAACGTTGCAGTGACTCGACTCTAAGCCATGGAAAAAGTTAAGTTCGTAGTGACATACCTAAGAGGAGTTTGGGAAGTGGATGTAGGTTGGGTTGTGCCAAACCACTATAAAATTACTGATGTCAATTTCTCTATCACTCTCCTATTTAATTTTGCAATTAATTTGTTAATATATTTTACTGCATAAAATTAATTGTTACAATTTGTTCTTGAATTCTTTTATGTCAGTTTATTGATCTTTTGAAGTGAATATATTTGTATGAAATTCTTGTTTAAATTACTTATTAGCTAAAAGTGTATTAATTTGCTTAATTGGGCCCACCTTGAAAGAAGTATTCATTGAGTAAAATAAACCATATTTACCTCTCTAGAGTTGTCATATCGATACTACAACTGATATAAGAGCTAGTAACTCTTGTGCTTATAATTATTTTTCAAATATTAGTTTGATACTTAAAGTATCTTATATTTAATTTTGAAAAATTATTTGAAATACTTAATTGCTAGAACTATGGCAACTTTAGAAGATTATTCTATTGATAAGCCCCATTCTTTGATGGTATTAAAAATTATGAAGTTTGGAAAAATAAAATGAAAACTTTTATGCCAGTATGAAATTTAACATTTCTATGTTTGTGAGCATGGGTTATCCAAATTGCAATTAAATAAGGAGTTGCTCAGTTTTAGTGTCAAAGCTATAAATATCATTGTGCAAATATGTGACAAAATTTTACATTTTGATTATGCATATGATATTTAGATTTTTCTGGATAATATGTATAACGTAGAAAATTATCCTTGTACTACTAATGATTTATTTGATGTGGAGGAGAATTATAATTCTCAAAAAAAAAAAAATAAATAAATAAATAAAAAATCATGATGTGAAAAAGGAAAAAAGTGATCTATCCTCCTTGTGCTTGATGGAAAGATTCGGCGATGAGGGTGATAAAAAAGAGGTAACTCATAAATCTCTTTCTTATGATGAATTATTTGATGTTTTTTAAGATATGCAACATGATTTAAAAAAGTTAGCTTTAAATATCTAAAACTATCAAAGAAGTTTAAGACATTGTCTATTGAGAATGAATATTTGATAAATGAAAATACATGTTTGAAAAGTGGAACTAATGATGTGTTGTTGCATAATAAGATTGATATTTGTTATGTTGAGAAAAATGTATTGAATGATAAAATTGCTTTTCTTGGAAAAAGAGAACGATGAATTTAAATCTTTATCACGTAATTTGAAACTTGAATTGAATGATTTAAGGGGTTGTTTGTTTCGTGGTAATCTTAGATACCCCATACGAGCATCTAGATTCCTTTGTTTGTATCGTGGTAATTTTAAAATAGTAGGAATCCAAAGATATTGGACATCCTAAGATTAAAAATTACAATCTTAAGAAAACAATTGGGTTTTCAAGATCCTCTACTATCAAACATCTATAAAATTACAATCTTTACCTTTATCCTTAATTAGTATATAATTAGCCACCATATTGTTTTCTTTCTCTTGCCACTTTTTAATTAGGTTTCATCTACAGACTCCTATGGATTTTGTGCAAGGTATTTTCACATTCATTTTCTTACTTTTTCTCCATTTTGCATTCCCTTTCTTACCTTCTTTTTGGTTTTTTCTACCATTTCACATTTTTGTTATTGGTGTTGTCTATTTAATTTTGATCATTTAATTTTTTTTTTCTTTATGTTGAGACCTTACTTTAAAATTGGAGGTCCCAAAATCTCTCTTTTAATATAGAGTGCGTTTTAGATTAGGTTTATGTATTTTATTTGTTGAGACTAAACCGTAATTAAGGTTAATTTGTGTATGTGTGTGTTTTTTTGAGAGAAAATCTTGATTGTGTTTTTTTTATTGAGTCCGCAGCACAGTTTAGAGTTCTTATTTTTATTTTTTTTAAAAAGAATTTTTGTTCTCCTAGTTGAGACTTGAGTCTAGACCTTATGACTTTCATTTTATTATATTTTAATTTTGGAAGTGTCTATAAGTTCTTTACAATTTCGATATTTTCTTTGAACTTTTTAAAAGATGTCTAATAGGTTCTTAAGCTCTTAATTTAAATTAAGTATCATGGATTCTCAATTTAAGTCAAGACCTAGGTCTACTATAAACTACAAAAAAAGAAAAAAGAAAAAAATCGATAGAAAGTCCAATGGAATGAAGATAAAAGATTTGATTTTTTTTTTGTTAAAAGATTAGATTTTGTGTTCAATTGTTTTGATAGAAAGTCCAACTATATATATATACACCTTTTTTTTAATTTTTTTTTTTTTTTTTTTTTTTTGTAAAATAGATTCTATATAAATTTATTGTGAATTAATTTATGTATTTTTAATATTTATATTTATTATTTTAAAAGTATTGATAGGATAGTTTTAACTAAAATTTTCTTTTTTTGAAACTTTTACAAGGTAAATTTAGTATTCATATTGTTAATGTTTTGAAGCTTATTTATGAAAAATATATTTATATTATTTGCAGATATGGATCATCGTATTTTGGGATTGATGGATAATATTGTGACAATACTAATTTATGATACAGAACGAAATATAAATTAATAAAGATTAATTTGTTGAAAAAATAACCTATAAAATAAATTTAAATTGATAAAAAAACCAAATGTGTTATATAAATTCAAAATATAATAAATTAATGAGAAAATGACATGTATAGTCGTAGATTATGTAAATTTAAAGACATTCCCATATACAAATCCAGCAAAACAAACACAATTATCAATAATTCTCAGGCATTTATAAAACATATTTGTTTCTAAAGATTCTAGGCATATGCAATTCTAACTATCTATAATTCTAGACATTTAAAGATCCTGGTAGTTTACATTCCAAAAAAACAAACAACCCCTAAAAAATAAAATGAGAAAATTGAATCTTATTCTTTAGAATTGTAAGATGATATGACTATTTTAAAAATAGAATTAAGCCAAAGTTTTGATTCCCTTTCATGACATGCCTCTAAGTTGAATTTTAGTAGAATTTGTACTAATTAATTCATAATTGAATTTGGAGTGAAATTAAACTCCTATCTAAGATACTTGTACTTTAAATTTGGAGTAGAATTCAAAGATGAATTTGGATTATACCTAAGCTTAAAATTTGGAATATGATCAAACTTTAATTCAAGGTAAACTTGAGATCTTAGCTTGGATGATTTGAATTTGAATTTAAATTTAGAATATGATCAAATTTTAAAATGAGATAAATTTGAGGTTTTATCCAAAATTTAATTCAGATAAAAAGCTTAATGGTGATTTGAAATTTGGGATAAATTTTGAGATATACTCCAATTTCATGATTTAGAGTGGACTTGAAACTCCATCCAAAATTTGTTTTGAAATTAGAATATAAATGACACTGGCTTCTAGCTTGGGACCAAAATTTTGATTATGCTTGAATTTTGACCTAAATACTCGAGAATTTATGGCAAAACGAAAATGATCTCATCCATCAATTTGAATCAATAGATATGATTTGAATTTAAACTAAACTAAATCTTTAATCAAATACAAACCAATCATATTATATATTTTTTTCTATTTGAATCCATACTGCCCACTCTATAAATTTGCATTTTTTTTTTCAAACTCATCAAACTTTCTGGGTTATTTATTTATTTATTATTATTTTTGTACATATCTCTGTTTCTTCTTCATGACTTCACATGGGCCACAATCTCATTGATTTAGTCGTTGAAAGGTGAAGTGCCGGTGGCCGTAAGATTGAGAGTCACTGTCTCCGGCGGATCGAATTTTTCTTATCCTTTTTTTGCTTTCTTTTTTGATCTTCAGATGGATTGAGAGCCACGTTTCACGTTTCTTCCTGCCGTTTTCTTATTGCCGCACGAATGTCATCGTGTGCACTATCGTGGTGGCCGGGGTTTTATTTTATTTCTTTTGTTTGCTTTTTTCACTATTTTTTCTTCAACCTTCGTTTTTTTGTCACCTTTTATTTATTTATTTATTTATTATTATTATTATTCTGTTTCATGCTCTTTTTCTTCTTTTTTTTTTTCCCCTTTTCCTTTTGCTCCTTTTTTTTATAATAAATTTCTTTTCCTTTTTTCAAATCTTCTCTCTTTTTTACCTCTCTACCAAAAGAATTGAATTCACACCTTTACTTGCAAAATTTTTTAATGCATTTCTTTTATATTTTAGTATCTTGCCCTCATCTTTTTTAACTAGATTGAAGCTGTTGTAACTTGTATGTGAGGAGTAATTTTTTTTTAGCTTTCACACATATTTGCCAAAAGTGAGTATATATATATTGGACTTTTGCACGGGTGGTTGCCTTTTTCTCTGTCAACGACCTGGACACATCCTTTAGTTGTGTAACCTATAGGGACACATCCTTTAGTTGTGTAACCTATAGGTGTGGTCGTACACTTCAGCTTCGTCATCAACGACCTAACTCCTGCTAGACATATCCCTTAGTGGTTGTGTAATCTGTGGGAATAGTTGCACGCTTCTTTTGTCTTGACGAAGGAGCATAACGCAAGATTGGAGGGCTTGGAGTTTTCTCATCTTTTAAAATTTTAATCTTTGTAGGGGCTAGTGGGTGCCTCACTCTTTTGGGAGTTAGAAGTACTTGCCCCTTCACATGATTTTTCTTTTCATCTGCTTGTGACTTCAACTTTGAATTATCCTCACCTTTTATAGAGGGATTTCTACAGGCATAGCAAGTAAACTTCATGTCTACAAAGTGAAACCCAACTTATGAGAATGTGTTAGAGTCTGCTACCTTCTTAACGCTATCTTGATAAAACTTGAAGCATTGGTGTGGTGTTGAAGTTATCGCTCCATTTCCATGAATCCAAGGATGCCCTGGTAACAACTTATAAGTGGTTCTTGAGTCTATGACATGGAACAATGCATTGGCTTCTAGATCATCAATAATAAGTTCCAACCTTATCATGTTGATTGCTCGTTGAGCGCTTTGGTTGAAGCCTTGAATTGTTGGTCAGCTCTTCCATCAAGATGCCTAATAGTCTCATAGTTGACCTAGGCAGTATATTGGCAGCTGATCTATCATCAATGAGAATTCGACCAACCTTTGTTTTTTACCATATCCTGAAACAAATAAAGGCATGTTATGAAGCTTTGATCCTAACAGTAAGTCTTCATCTTAAAAACCTATGGATGTGCAATAAGAAGCACATGTGTGCACCATAGAGGTTGAGACTCAATGTATTCGAGTTTAACAATGCGTCAATGAGAGCGGTCTTGGTTGTTTGAGAAAGTGACAACAAGTCATTTATATCGAATGATGGTAAGTCTTTTGATTCTATTACCATCTCGAATGAACTTGAAGGAACATTTTCACTCTCAGTTGTGGTGAGAACATGACATGCAACAACTTCTAGTACTTCATTTGAATAATTATCATGGAAGTTTTTTTGGGAGGAAGTCTACTGAAGTTACTAGATGTCGAGGTCAAGGAAAGCTCTCATCTTCCTCTTGGATGAGTTTAGGCTTCCAAGCATTCTTCTGTTCTTTAATTTTATGAGTCTCGCTTCTTCTTCTGTAATTTCGACGAAAGTGAAACTCCTTTTGGGTGGACCTCGACTCAACGAGTCATAAGGATCCACCATTCGTCTCATTTTTAATAGGCTCATCTTTGTTTCGGAAGTCTATAATTAGAGTCTTTTGTTGAAACCGAACAACTATAGACTCAAAGGTTCCAAACTGGATCAAACTTTCTCTTTAATCATAAACATAGCCAGATACTTGAAGTCACCATCACTATAGTGTGATTTTTTCGAGTTACTTCGCCCAGATCTAGCTCAATATTCTTTTCACAAGCACACTTTATAATCAATTTCTTCAGCATGGAACACTTTTCAATAGGGTGACTAATGACCCAGTGATACTTGCAGTAGTTAGGATCATCTACTTTTTCTGACTGATCCGTTCGTTTGTATTCCGACAATTGAATACTCTGCTTCTTTAGCAGTTGCTCTAACATATTTGCCACATCAGAGTCGAAAAATAGATAAAACTTTATTGTGTCTTTCTTTTGAAGTTAGGCGATGTTTTTTTGTCTTCATCATGCTTTCTTTCGATTTTTGTTTCTTTTCCTTTGAAGGAAAATTTCAATGAGGTCGCATGAACGACCATAGATTCTTTTGTGATACCATTCATGATCTTTTTAGTGCCCTTGGTTTCATTCTTGTCTTTCCTCACTTTAGGAATCATAAAGTCCTTAGCTCCTCTATTGGCGATGCCTATGTCCATATCATGGGCATGAGTCGCCAATTCTTCGAATGTACGAGCTTTTATTCTCTACAAGATGTAGAGAAGTCCCCAATGTATGCCTTGGGTGTACTTCTCCACCACAGATAATTCAGTGAGTCTATCTTTGCAATCCAGACTTAGAGCTTTCCATCTATTGATATAGTCGATGAATAGACCTTCTTTTTGTTGTTTGACGTTTGTCAGCTCCATCATCTAACAGTATGCATTATGCTACAGAAGTGGTTCAGGAACTCTCTTGCTAGTTATTCCTAGCAGCTAATCACTTCTGGCTCCATATCGGTGTACCAGTCAAAAGCATTTTCTTTCAAGGTTAAGATGAATTGCTTGACTAGCAGGTCTCCTCTAGTTCCTGCACTTTTGCAGGTTTTAATGAAATGAGCAACATCTTGTCTTAGATTGCCCTTTCCATTGAACTGTTGAAACTTTGAAGCTTGGTACCCAACTGACATTCTCAGGTTGTCGATTCTCTTGGTGTACGACTTGGAGTACATAAAAGAAGTATGCGACGATCCTTCATACTAAGCCTTTATAAATTTTGTGATCATATCCTGCAATACAGTTTTCCTTTTTTCATTGACTTTAACAGTAGAAGCTTGACTCGACTCAGTAGTTTCTTGAGCTTGCATTAGATTTCTTAAGGTAGTGATTTCATGATCTCGCTCCTCAACAACTTTCATTAGGAGATTTATTTTTCTTTCCATCTCTGCCATGGCTGTCTTGGTTGTTATATAAACCATCATGATAGACATCACATCCGAAGGAACTCATTTTGAAGGAGATCCTCGAGCGGAAGCAGAGTCCAAATTCCATTTTTATTGAAAACTAAATGTACAGTAAACATACAAGATATGCATCCATAACAAATTACAACATGTTTTTTACCATTAAAAAAAGGGTTCAAGAGATATCACCTTTGAAGAACCTTTCTTCTTGTAATTCCCTCGAAGAGTCACGAATTCAGTAACTCTTGAAGATCGTCTTCAAGAACTTCTCGAACCAAATAGATCGGACACTACCACAGCGAGCCTTTGGTATTCTCAAGGTGAGAACCCAAGAGTGGTGGGCTCTGACTATTTTGGTTAGGAGAAATTGTTTGAGTTTGGAGGAAGAAGATTGAGATAATGCACAGAATAGTTCTGCAAAACTCAGTCATACAACCAATTGCAATGCTCAAGCGTAGAGGAAGAAAAGAAAACTATTTTCTTTTATTCCTTTTGTCACAAAATTGAATAACCACCCACTAAGGTGGTCGAAGAGAAAATAGGATAGTTATTATTCAAAAATAATAAAATAATATAAATAAATATGATAACTAACTTATCATATTATATTTATATTAAACTATATGTTATATCAAATATAACATACAATCTATAGTTTCAATATTGTATCCCATACAACATAAACTAGATTCTTTTCTCTATTTTATGACATTTAATAAAAATCATATTTATATTAAATTTAATAACTATGAATCAAATTCATAGAAAATATATTTGGATCCCATTCAAATATTTATTTTCTCCAATAAACTATAATGTATCAAATACATTAGGACAATTATATCATATATAATTGAAATGATTTAATTATATCATATATAATTAAATCTCTCTTATTAATTTGAACAATTCAAATTAACCAAAAACTGATTTTCAACTAAATAAGGGGACATTATGGACCGTTAGTTTGAAGCTCCAATTCATGGTTCGAACACCTCAAATATATTTGAAGTGATAATGACATGTTCTCCAATATCCACGATTTTGTAACTGAAAAAAATAGATATATTATATATATAAAAAAAGTCATATATGGATGAATTCAAATTTTTTTGAAGCTACGAGGAACAAATTAAAACTAAGCTCTTATTACCCTAAACCTTAAAAGTGTACAAGGTTAACACTATGTATTATTAATTTTGAAAGTGCATATGTGAGCACAATATAAAGGCTAGTTTCTTTTCAATTTGTCTTTACCCTTCATTCATGCATAACAATTTTAAGAAATAAGTTCAAAAACTTATTATTTATATTATACATCATGCACTACGTTTTTCAAAATTAAAAGTTAAAAATAAATTGAATATATAATAGGATTTTCTTTTCATAAAGTAAAAAAAAAAAAAAAAAAAAAAATTGTAGCTATCAATCAAATTAATTAGATAATTTGAAACCAAAGTTGTAGAATTCTTTTATAGTGCTTTGAATCCATCACATTCCTTAATTTTTCTAAGGAAAGATAACTATTCTTCTAATATTTTTCTAAAATCTTAGATAAAATATCAACGGAGTTCTTTTTAGGTTTAAAAACATACAAATATAATTTAGATTGCATGTCAAATGGGTTTTACTAAAAAAAAATCCAGAAGTAGACATATTTTAAAATTGGCCCTGATTTTAGCCATTCATTGCATTTTCGTTAAAAAAAATAAGGAGAAACAAAAAGCACGTGCATAACAAAATCGTTTTCAAGTGGAAAAACAACCTAGTAATAAAAAGATAAATTTGAATGTGGTATGCATTTAATTTTCATTGATGTTTCTACGACTTGAGTCGACGTTGATATAAGTGGTGATTCAACATCTCATGTTTAATAGATAATGTTGTGAGCTATGAAGCACAGATACTTCATGTGAGGCAAAAAATCAGTATCAGATACGTATCGGATACCGATACTTCTAGATACTTCTTAAATACGTATTTGACACGTGATTTGACGTATCTATTTCTATGCTTACTTTTTTTTAAAGAAAAAAGACAAGTAACACATCTAATTTTTCCTAATATAAAATTAGGCAACCTATTTAAAAAGCTCACTACTCGAGTCCAAAACTAAAAGAAAAAAAAAAATAACGGACCAAACCCTAGAGAATCATCTAATCTTCATCTTTACATTTGAGTCCCCACAAAGTCCACCAAAATATAAACCATTTGGATATCTTCAACAATAAGTTCTTCGTTTATTTTCATCCTTCTCTCTCTAATCTTCTTCTTCCTCTTCTTTTTGCAATATGAGTCACTTTTCTATTGCATTTTATTAACTATTGTACTTCAACATCTTAGATGTTGCTTTTTTTGTATTGTATTTTAGTGTTTGTATTCTATTTTGTGCATTTGTTATTAACTTGTATGCTAAATTTATCTATATCCTATATTTTTTTAAAGAAAAAAATGTATCTTCAACGTATCAGTATCCTCATTTTTAAAAATATATATATTAAAAAAAATGACGTATCTTCTGACGTATCCGTATCTTAGTTTTTTAGAAATTGACAAATCGCCGTATCCGTATCGTGTAACCGTATCTGTGTCTGTGCTTCCTAGGTTGTGAGTAAATTTGGACATGATGAAATAGGTTAAATGTTGGGAGAATATGAATAATATGTTTAAGATAATGTAGACTTTGGCTCAAATAAGTCAAGGGTCAACTAGTCCTTGGACTAGTTTATACTTATTTAGGATTATGAGAAATTTGTATCCTAATCCTCTTGGGATTATATTTATAATGAACTCTCGATCAATTTTCCTACAAATACATTGTTATATGTCCATATGATGTAACTTAAAACTTCTAACTTCTTCTCAATTCTACAATTATTCTCTTTGACTTTGGCTTTCAAGACATTTTTCTTTGTTTTGTGGGTCCTCACTTCCCAAATTACAAATTTATCGCTATTGTTACATGAAAGTTAGATACATTTTTTCTTGTCCAAATTTTGACATCAACAAATTTGTTGATTAACAAAATGTTGAAAATATTTCAATGACCAGTTAAATATAAAACTAAATGTTGAAAGTTAGATACCATGGATTAAGTCTTATCGAGGTTAAAATTGATATCATCTGTTAAGTTTGAGGTTTAAATTGATAGAATTGAAAAGTTTAGAGTTAATATTGATACAACATGTCAAATTTAAGATAAAAACAATTTTTTTTTGTCATAAACTTATAAAATTGACATTACATATGAAACAATATATAAATTTGAGTTAAGTTTTAGAGGAAATTAATTTATTACATATTAAACAACATATAAATTATATACTTTTAAGTTAAATTTCAGAGAAAATTAATTTTTTGGATCATCATTATTTGAATAATTAACTTCATAATCTCTTCTGTGCATGAATATAGAAAGTAAATATGTAATAAAAAGATTCAAGAAAAATAAAATCAAGATGGACACAGGAGCTAAGTAAAATTTACATCCTTTGTCCTTCTCACTAAAAGTACGATATATATTTCTTTTAGTGAATTTTTGGTCCCGGAGCATAATTCAACTAAATTTAAAGGTAGAAAAATTCAAACCTCAAATCTTTCAATTATTGATATACATTTCATGTCAATTAAGTTATATTCGGTTTTGTCAATGTTAAATCGATTAAAATATTATATCATCGATCAAAATATTAGAGGGAAACCGTCACTTAACTTCTAAATCTCATTCATTTGATTGGGGTTTTCGATCTCATTATCAGCATACTTCATATATTTTCTTAACCTAATTTGAAGGTCCATAAATTGCACATTCAATGAAAAATTTCAGACCTTTGATGGTACAAAATACAGAGCTATTTGTTGTGGCAAAAATAAATAGACTGATGGACTAAAATTGGGACAAACTCTAGCTTAGTGAGAGCTATAGTGGCAATGTCACATGATTATTGTGGGCCCATGTGCCTTGTCTTATTCCAACTTTTTCCGGTCGACACAAAATTAATCAATATTGTCCTTTGCATAATAATGGAAGAAAATCAATTAATATTGTGATAGGTATTAAATCCACAATTCATCAACTTTTAAGTTTGGATCTATTCTGAATCTAAACTTCAAAAAGTGTCTAATAGTTTCCTAAACTTTAAAGTATCTATTAAGTTCTTAAACTTTAGATTGTATCAAATATGAAAAAGCGCTAGAGTGACTCACCACTAGATATATGGATGTTAAACTGAAAGCACTAACAACAATTGTAACAACAAAAATACCAACAACAAGTAAAAGCACACGGCAGTTGATAACCCAATTCAGTGATAAACACCTATGTCTGGGGGCAGAAAGCCCAAGAAAGATAATCTACTAATATTAAAGAGTTAAGCAATTTACAACATAGTACTTATATGTAATACATCAACTACTATAGTGGCTCATGTAGAGCTTAACTCACACTACACCTATGCTTTTGCTAGATGTGAGACTCCCTCTCTAAACTTAGGCTCCCTTTAAGTATGTTAATATTAGCATTTGATACTTCAGCACCTAATAGTGTATGAGACTCCTCTCAACTTGATTATCTTCCTCTTGGATTAGTGAACTTCCTTCACCGGTAACTCTTACGTCCCCCTAAGACAGAGAACTCCTTCTCTGAAGTTGAGTCTTAGGCTCCTCCTAAGACTGAGAATTCCTTCTTTGGCAGCAATGACTTATCTCCCCCTAAGACTTTGAAACTCTTCAACATGTTGCACTCAATGGATGAAGAACATGCACAACGGAATAATGAGCAAACAAGCTAGAACATGATATAGAATAGTTCGATCGGAATATAGAAAAACGTCTTGCTCAATTACACAAATGCGACAACCTTTAATGGTCTGCAACACTCACTTTAAATAAACGGATCCAATAAAGGAAATACCTTATTTGGAATAAAAAGTAACGCTTCAAAAAGGAACATATCGGACTAAATATCACAGTTGGATATTTTCAGACATAGAAAATATTCTGTATGAAAAATACTCTAATATCACAACTGGATGTTAATACTTTATTTGAGACATCTACAGAACTACTATCTTAGATAAAATTATAAAGCCAACAAACCAAAACTCAAACAAACTCCCCCATTGGCTTATAATTTTTTTTATAGGCAGAACAAAAACAAACTACCATTCAACAATAAGCACAAATATCTGAAAGAAAGTCTTGAAAAAACAATAACATCAACAGAACAACAAAAAACAAGCTAAAACATATTAGTCCTTAGAGCAAAAACACATCATAATCAATAGCAGAAAATAGTCAGAAACCTCCACCAAAGCAAACCACAAACAACTCCCCCTTTATGGCTATAAGAAAAAACATCAACACCATTGTTGAGAAGAGGAAGCACCTGTATCCCGAGATAAAATAGACCGCATGATCAATAAAACCTTATTCGCTTTAGCCTTTTTCTTCTGAGGCTGGCACACCAAAGACTCTAGATCACGGGATGTAGTGGAAAACAACTGAAGAATACGACCACCAAATGAAGAAGCTATTAAATCTCGACTTGAACCATCAAGATGATAAGTAGTTGTTGTAGTATCCATATTAGAAACATGATAACCCTGTAAAAGTTTAGGATTGATGGAGAAGAGACTGGGAGATGGGCCAGCAACATCTAAAGCAATGAGAAGATCAGACTTCTAGGACAAAAGGATACCACAAATAAAACGAGGAAAACAAATAGGCAATTTCAAGGCCGTGGACCCAATGTGACGTTTAATCTGGTTGCTTACAAACACACCATAATTGAATTGTGATCTAGTCCCAATCTGATACATCAAAGTAGCAAGGACAATGCACAAACCATATTTGTGTGAAGAAGGACACTAATTATAGATTTCAATCCTATTGAAAAAGGCATATTTAACACTTAAGACAACTATAGACAGTTGACCCTTACGTGGCCACGTGGAACGTGCTCCTCCAATCAACTCAAACACTAAATCTCTTAAAGAAAGACATTCTTTCACAGTTTCAGGCATAGTACGACAAATAAATTGTTTGATTACCGCAGCAGAGAAAACAAAATATGTCACCTAGTGTGTACCCTTTAAAATTCTGGACTAGCTGATTCTGCAAAGTCCGAGGGAAGATTCACAACGAATTCAGAACCAACTAAGGATAGTAGAGCCCCAAATTCAAAGCTGTTCTTTCAAGACCAGAAGTTTGAATCAATTCCATAAGTTCAACACATTCTTGAGTACGATCAGATAATTCTTTTTCATCCACAATATTTCGTTTTACAACATACTTCCACAGACTTGCACTCTCCCATCCAAAGGCATAGAAGGTATATTAGTCATAGATAGTTGTTTTCTTTTAGTTTGAACCATGACCCTAGTGACCTGAACAGATTCTGTAGATTCTTTGTCTGAGCTACGCTTGAAACCCCAGTCAGAGGCTTCTTCAAAAGCAAATTGCTTAGAATCATGATTAGAGGAGTCAACATCATCATTATCATCTCTAGAAATATCAACACTATTAACAACTTTCTTAGATCGGAGAGCAGCAATAGGGATATCATCTTCTTCATCAGAATGAGTGGAGCGGGGAGAATTCTATAAACTTAGGTCACTGAATTAGTGTCAACTTCATATTCAACAACATTTTTCACATTCTCAAGAGACGCAGAGACCAACAAATTAATATTATTAGGATTTTGATATGGTATAGTGGAAGATTCATTCAGAGTCTTGACATTCTTAACATTTTGAGCCTCATCACTAGGCCCAGTGCCAATAACAATAGGAACCACAAGAGCGCTTTGCGAATCAATACCATTAATAACAAAGGAGGAAAAAACAATATTCTCAACAATAGAGTTCAAAAAAGTTTCATCAGAAGTATTTACACCTTCATTTTTTTTCTAAATTAGTAGCAATTTCAACATTATCACGAATTGACAATACTTGAAGTAGGAACAGAAAACTTCTCGGATTCATGACAATTCGGATTAACAACATTAGAACATAACTCAGAAGTAGGGTCAGCAAAGACAGAACCAGAATCAAGAATAACATCATCAACTAAACTACCTTTGAAAATCCTAGCGTCTCCATGAGGTTCTACAGAAGGTTCAACAATCTCTTTAGGATTTCTAGGCATGACAATATACTCATGCATGTGATTTGATTCACCACTAGAAGGAGTTTTGTTTGGAACAATTTCAACACCAGCCCCAATTAAATCAACCATCGTTAAGGACGATGAACTTACATTTTCTTTCTCTTTAGTTTCTAGTGGTTGACTTGCTCCAGAATGTCTTCTTTTTGCAGAGGAAGGAGGAACTCCAACTTCCTTAATTTCAATAGGAAAACCTTGCACATGAGCACCATATTTGTTTGTAGAGGGCGGTGGGACTTCATCAACAACATGCATCTTGCGTTTAGCTTTTTCTTTATCTTACCATTTTATTGTTAGATGTTTGAGTCCCTTGGTGAGTACTCACCATTAGAGGTGACTGAGTGAGATAATCAAGAATACAAACTTTGAATAGAGGTAGTTGAGAGAGAGAGAAACCCACAATGCAATAAGGAAACCTGTCACGATTGAACCACTTATAATTTGAATTCGAACAGCAAGAAGTTAAACCCCGGTTAAACTTCCTTGAGTTCTCACCAACCATGATTAAGGCAGTTAATTACATGATCTTCCTTATGGGTTTTCACAACTGATTGGCAGAGATTTTTAGCTAAATGGCCCATAACATTAATTGCTATGCCTTAAAAACACAAAGACCCAAGGCTGCCCTTAGAGCCTCAAAACGATCAACATCTAGAGCTTTAGTAAAAATGTCAGTAATTTGATTTTTTGTGTTAACGCTCTAACACAATATGTTTACTTTCTACAAGATCATGAATAAAATGATGTTTGATGCCTATATGCTTAGTACAACTATGTTGAACTGGATTTTTGGCTATATTAATCGCACTCATATTGTCATAGAAAAGAGTCATGACATCTTGTGAGACATCATTTGATGGAGTTGACATTTAAAAAATGGAAGCTATTAGGATTCTAAGTACTCTAACTATATTAATTTTAGTGGATTAGCATGCATATTCATTGCTTTTCAGAATATTAGGTTTTCAAAAGAATACCTTTGTTGATTCCTCCAAATTGCTCCAATCAATTCGTAAATTCTCTTCAAGAACTTGTTGTAGACTACCACAAGGATATTCTCACTAATCTCAGGCCTTAGATCAAATTGTGGAATCCAAATTGAGAAATAATTGGGATGGATTTTAGAGAGTTGGTGAGAAAAAATAAAAACTTTATTTATTCAATTTAAACATGCAAATTAAATGAAATGGGAGTTTGACACTCAATTTCCCACTAATTTTAGTAGATTAAGTGTTAATTATAATGGGAAAAGTGGAAAAATCCCACTTTCCTACACACACACACACACACACACATATATATATATTGCAGTTTTCTTTTATTTTTAATTCAATTTTCTAATAAAATTAAATAAAATAAAAATAAATTCAATAATGAATTTGAAAAAAATTCAAATTCAAATTAATTTTATTTTAAATAATTAATTAAACAAATTTAATTAATTAATTTAA